>NW_027077735.1:1312500-1643119 GCF_963924675.1 Phocoena phocoena
ACCCGAAGCCTTACCCTAACCCGTCCCCTAATCCTAAGCCGTACGCTAACACTAACACCTACCCTAACACGTACGCTCACCCTAAACCGTTGTTGTACACTTACCTTTCCCCTAAACCGTCCCCGTCCCCGTCCCCGTCCCCTAACCCTAACCCTAACCATAACCCTTACCCGAAGCCTTACCCTAACCCGTCCCCTAATACTAACACGTACGCTAACACTAACTCGTACCCTAACACGTACGCGTACCCTAAACCGTTGTCGTACCCTAACCTGTCCCCTAAACCGTCCCCATCCCATAACCCTAACCCTAAACCTAACCCTTACCCGAAGCCTTACCCTAACCCGTCCCCTAATCCTAACCCGTACGCTAACACTAACCCGTAGACTAACACGTACGCTCACCATAAACCGTTGTCGTACCCTAACCTGTCCCCTAAACCGTCCCCGTCCCCTAACACTAACACTAACTCTAACCCTAACCCTAACCCATACCCGAAGCCTTACCCTAACCCGTCCCCTAAACCTAACGCGTACGCTAACACTAAACCGTACCCTAACACGTACGCTCACCCAAAACCGTTGTCGTACCCTAACCTGTCCCCTAAACCGTCCCCGTTCCCTAACCCTAACCCTAACCCTAACCCTAACCCTAACACGTACGCTCACCCTAAACCATTGTCGTACCCTAACCTGTCCCCTAAACCGTCCCCGTCCCCTAACCCTAACCCTAACCCTAACCCTAAACCTTACCCGAAGCCTTACACTAACCCGTCCCCTAATCCTAACCCGTACGCTAACACTAACCAGTACCCTAACACGTACGCTCACCCTAAACCGTTGTTGTACACTAACCTGTCCCCTAAACCGTCCCCGTCCCCGACCCCTAACCCTAACCCTAACCCTAACCCTTACCCGAAACCTTACCCTAAACCATCCGCTAATACTAACACGTACGCTAACACTAACTCGTACCCTAACACGTACGCTCACCCTAAACCGTTGTCGTACTCTAACCTGTCCCCTAAACCGTCTCCGTCCCATAACGCTAACCCTAAACCTAACCCTTACCCGAAGCCTTACCCTAACCCGTCCCCTAATCCTAACCCGTACGCTAACACTAACCCGTAGCCTAACACGTACGCTCACCATAAAACGTTGTCGTACCCTAACCTGTCCCCTAAACCGTCCCCGTCCCCTAACACTAACACTAACCCTAACCCTAACCCTAACCCATACCCGAAGCCTTACCCTAACCCGTCCACTAATCCTAACGCGTACGCTAACACTAAACCGTACCCTAACACGTACGCTCACACTAAACCGTTGTCGTACCCTAACCTGTCCCCTAAACCGTCCCCGTTCCCTAACCTTAAACCTAACCCTAACCCTAACCCTTACCCGAAGCCTTACCCTAACCCGTCCCCTAATCCTAACCCGTACGCTAACACTAAAACGTACCCTAACACGTACGCTCACCCTAAACCGTTGTCGTACACTAACCTGTCCCCTAAACTGTCCCCGTCCCCTAACCCTAACCCTAACCCTAACCCTAACCCTAAACCTTACCCGAAGCCTTACCCTAAACCGTCCCCTAATCCTAACCCATACGCTAACACTAACCAGTACCCTAACACGTACGTTCACCCTAAACCGTTGTCGTACACTAACCTGTCCCCTAAAACGTCCCCGTGCCCTAACCCTAACCCTAAACCTAACCCTAACCCTTACCCGAAGCCTTACCGTAAACCGTCCCCTAATCCTAACCCATACGATAACACTAATCCGTACCCTAACACGTACGCTCACCCTAAACCGTTGTCGTACCCTAACCTTTCCCCTAAACCGTCCCCGTCCCCTAACCCTAATCCTAACCCTAACCCTAACCCTTACCCGAAGCCTTACCCTAACCCGTCCACTAATCCTAACCCGTACGCTAACACTAACCCGTACCCTAACACGTACGCTCATCCTAAACCGTTGTCGTACCCTAACCTGTCCCCTAAACCGTCCCCGTCCCCTAACCCTAAACCTAACCCTAACCCTTACCCGAAGCCTTACCCTAACCCGTCCCCTAATCCTAACGCGTACGCTATCACTAACCCATAGCCTAACACGTACGCTCACCCTAAACCGTTGTCGTACACTAACCTGTCCCCTAAACCGTCCCCGTCCCCGTCCCCTAACCCTAACCCTAACCCTTACCCGAAGCCTTACCCTAACCCATCCCCTAATCCTAACCCGTACGCTAACACTGACCCGTAGCCTAACACGTACGCTCACCATAAACCGTTGTCGTACCATAACCTGTCCCCTAAACCATCCCCGTACCCTAACCCTAACCCTAACCCTAACCCTAACCCTTACCCGAAGCCTTACACTAACGCGTCCCCTAATCCTAACCCTTACGCTAACACTAAACCGTATCCTAACACATACGCACACCCTAAACCGTTGTCATACACTAACCTGTCCCCTAAACCGTCCCCGTCTCCTAACTCTAACCCTAACCCTAACCCTAACCCTAACCCTTACCCGAAGCCTTACCCTAACACGTCCACTAATCCTAACCCGTACGCTAACACTAACCCGTAACCTAACACGTACGCTCACCCTAAACCGTTGTCGTACCCTAACCTGTCCCCTAAACGGTCCCCGTCCCCTAACCCTAACCCTAACCGTAACCCTAACCCTTACCCGAAGCCTTACACTAACCCGTCCCCTAATCCTAACCCGTACGCTAACACTAACCCGTAACCTAACACGTAGGCTCACCCTAAACCGTTGTCGTACACTTACCTGTCCCCTAAACCGTCACCGTCCCCTAAACCTAACCCTAACCCTAACCCTAACCCTAACCCGAACCCTTACCAGAAGCCTTACCCTAACCCGTTCCCTAATCCTAACCCGTATGCTAACTCTAACCCGTAACCTAACACGTACGCTCACCCTAAACCGTTGTCGTACACAAACCTGTCCACTAAACCGTCCCCATTCCCTAACCCTAACCCTAACCTTAACCCTTACCCTAACCCTTACCCGAAGCCTTACCCTAACCCGTCCCCTACTCCTAACCCGTACGCTAACACAAACCCGTACCCTAACACGTACGTTCACCCTAATCTGTTGTCGTACCTTAACCTGTCCCCTAAACCGTCAACGTCCCCTAACCCTAACCCTAACCCTAACCCTAACCCTTACCCGAAGCCTTACTCTAACCCGTCCGCTAATCCTAACCCGTACGCTAACACTAACCCGTACCCTAACACGTACGCTCAACCTAAACCGTTGTCGTACCCTAACCTGTCCCCTAAACCGTCCCCGTCCCCTAACCCTAACCCTAACCCTAACCCTAAACTTAACCCTAACCCTTATCCGAAGCTTTACCCTAACCCGATCCCTAATCCTAACCCATACGCTAACACTAACCCGTACCCTAACACGTACGCTCACCCTAAACTGTTGTCGTACACTAACCTGTCCCCTAAACCGTCCCCGTCCCCTAACCCTTACCCTAACCCTAACCCTAACCCTTACCCGAAGCCTTACCCTCACCCGTCCCCTATTCCTAACCCATACGATAACACTAACGCGTACCCTAAGACGTATGCTCACCCTAAAGAGTTGTCGTACCCTAACCTGTCCCCTAAACCTTCCCCGTCCCCTAACCATAATCCTAACCCTAACCCTAACCCTAACCCTAAACCTTACCCAAAGCCTTACCCTAACCCGTCCCCTAATCCTAAGCCGTACGCTAATACTAACCCGTACCCTAACACGTACGCTCACCGTAAACCGTTGTTGTACACTAACCTGTCCCCTAAACCGTCCCCGTCCCCGTCCCCTAACCCTAACCCTAACCCTAACCCTAACCCTTACCCGAAACCTTACCCTAACCCGTCCCCTAATACTAACACGTACGCTAACACTAACTCGTACCCTAACACGTACGCTCACCCTAAACCGTTGTCGTACCCTAACCTGTCCCCTAAACCGTCTCCGTCCCATAACCCTAACCCTAAACATAACCCTTACCCGAAGCCTTACCCTAACCCGTCCCCTAATCCTAACCCGTACGCTAACACTAACCCGTAGCCTAACACGTACGCTCACCATAAACCGTTGTCGTACACTAACCTGTTCCCTAAACCGTCCCCGTCCCCTAACACTAACACTAACCCTAACCCTAACCCTAACCCATACCCGAAGCCTTACCCTAACCTGTCCCCTAATCCTAACGCGTACGCTAACACTAAACTGTACCCTAACACGTACGCTCACCCTAAACCGTTGTCGTACCCTAACCTGTCCCCTAAACTGTCCCCATCCCCTAACCCTAACCCTAACCCTAACCCTAACCCTAAACCTTACCTGAAGCCTTACCCTAAACCGTCCCATAATCCTAACCCGTACGCTAACACTAACCAGTACCCTAACACGTACGTTCACCCTAAACCATTGTCGTACACTAACCTGTCCCCTAAAACGTCCCCGTCCCCTAACCCTAACCCTAAACCTAACCCTAACGCTAACCCTTACCCGAAGCCTTACCGTAAACCGTCCCCTAATCCTAAACCATACGATAACACTAACCAGTACCCTAACACGTACGCTCACCCAAAACCGTTGTCGTACCCTAACCTTTCCCCTAAACCGTCCCCGTCCCCTAACCCTAACCCTAACCCTAACCCTAACCCTTACCCGAAGCCTTACCCTAACCCGTCCCCTAATCCTAACGCGTACGCTAACACTAACCCATAGCGTAACACGTACGCTCACCCTAAACCGTTGTCGTACTCTAACCTGTCCCCTAAAACGTCCCCGTCCCCTAACCCTAAACCTAACCCTAACCCTAACCCTAACCCTAACACGTACGCTCTACCAAAACCGTTGTCGTACCCTAACCTGTCCCCTACACCGTCCCCGTCCCCTAACCCTAACCCTAACCCTTACCCGAAGCCTTACCCTAACCCGTCCCCTAATCCTAAACCGTACGCTAACACTAAACCATACCCTAAAACGTACGCTCACCCTAAACCGTTGTCATACACTGACCTGTCCCCTAAACCGTCTCCGTCCCCGTCCCCTAACCCTAACCCTAACCCTAACCCTAACCCTTACCCGACGCCTTACCCTAACCCGTCCCCTAATCCTAACCCGTACGCTAACACTAACCCGTACCCTAACACGTACGCTCACCCTAAACCGTTGTCGTACCCTAACCTGTCCCCTAAACCGTCCCCGTCCCCTAACCCTAACCCTAACCCTTACCCGAAGCCTTACACTAACCCATCCCCTAATCCTAACCCGTACGCTAACACTAACCCTTAGCCTAACACGTACGCTCACCATAAACCGTTGTCGTACCATAACCTGTCCCCTAAACCATCCCCGTACCCTAACCCTAACCCTAACCCTAACCCTAACCCTTACCCGAAGCCTTACACTAACCCGTCCCCTAATCCTAACCCTTACGCTAACACTAAACCGTATCCTAACACATACGCACACCCTAAACCGTTGTCATACACTAACCTGTCCCCTAAACCGTCCCCGTCTCCTAACCCTAACCCTAACCCTAACCCTAACCCTAACCCTTACCCGAAGCCTTACCCTAACACGTCCACTAATCCTAACTCGTACGCTAACAATAACCCGTAACCTAACACGTAGGCTCACCCTAAACCGTTGTCGTACACTAACCTGTCCCCTAAACCGTCCCCGTCCCCTAACCCTAACCCTAACCCTAACCCTAACCCTTACCCGAAGCCTTACACTAACCCGTCCCCTAATCCTAACCCATACGCTGACACTAACCCGTACCCTAACATGTAGGCTCACCCTAAACCGTTGTCGTACACTAACCTGTCCCCTAAACCGTCATCGTCCCCTAAACCTAACCCTAACCCTAACCCTAACCCGAACCCTTACCAGAAGACTTACCCTAACCCGTCCCCTAATTCTAACCCGTATGCTAACTCTAACCCGTACCCTAACACATACGCTCACCCTAAAACGTTGTCGTACACTAACCTGTCCCCTAAACCGTCCCCGTTCCCTAACCCTAACCCTGAACCTAACCCTAACCCTAACACTTACCCGAAGCCTTACCCTAACCCGTCCCCTAATCCTAACCCGTACGCTAACACTAACCCGTACCCTAACACGTACGCTCACCCTAAACCGTTGTCGTACCCTAACCTGTCCCCTAAACCGTCACCGTCCCCTAAACCTAACCCTAACCCTAACCCGAACCCTTACCCGAAGCCTTACCCTAAACCGTCCCCTAATCCTAAACCGTATGCTAACTCTAACCCGTACCCTAACACGTACGCTCACCCTAAACCGTTGTCGTACCCTAACCTGTCCCCTAAACCGTCCCCATTCCCTAACCCTAACCCTAACCCTAACACTTACCCTAACCCTTACCCGAAGCCTTACCCTAACCCGTCCCCTAATCCTAACCCGTACGCTAACACTAAACCGTACCCTAACACGTACGCTCACCCTAATCCGTTGTCGTACCCTAACCTATCCCCTAAACCGTACCCGTCCCCTAACCCTAACCCTAAACCTAACCCTAACCCTTACCCGAAGCCTTACCCTAACCCGTCCCCTAATCCTAACCCATACGATAACACTAACCTGTTCCCTAACACGTACGCTCACCCTAAACCGTTATCATACACTAACCTGTCCCCTAAACTGTCCCCGTCCCCTAACCCTAACCCTAAACCTAACCCTAACCCTAACCCTAAACCTTACCCGAAGCCTTACCCTAACCCGTCCCCTAATCCTAACCCGTACACTAACACTAACCCGTACCCTAACACGTACACTCACCCTAAACCGTTGTCGTACACTAACCTGTCCCCTAAACCGTCCCCGTCCCCTAACCCTAACCCTAAACCTAACCCTAACCCTAACACTTACCCGAAGCCTTACCGTAAACCGTCCCCTAATCCTAACCCATACGATAACACTAACCCGTACCCAAAGATGTACGCTCACCCTAAACCGTTGTCGTACACTAACCTGTCCCCATCCCCGTCCCCGTCCCCTAACCCTAACCCTAACCCTAACACTTACCCGAAGCCTTACCCTAACCCGTCCCCTAATCCTAACCCGTACGCTAACACTAACACGTACCCTAACACGTACGCTCACCCTAAACCGTGGTCGTAACCTAACCTGTCCCCTAAACCGTCCCCATCCCCTAACCCTAAACCTAACCCTAACCCTTACCCGAAGCCTTACCCTAAACCGTCCCCTAATCCTAACCCGTATGCTAACTCTAACCCATACCCTAACACGTACGCTCACCATAAACCGTTGTCGTACCCTAACCTGTCCCCTAAACCGTCCCCGTCGCCTAACCCTAACCGTAACCCTAACACTTACCCGAAGACTTACCCTAACCCGTCCCCTAATCCTAACCCGTATGCTAACTCTAACCCATACCCTAACATGTACGCTCACCCTAAGCAGTTGTCGGGCCCTAACCTGTCCCCTAAACCGTTCCCGTTCCCAAACCCTAACCCTAACCCTAACCTTAACCCTAACCCTTATGCGAAGCCTTACACTAACCCGTCCCCTAATCCTAACCCTTACGATAACACTAACCCGTACCCTAACACATACGCTCACCCTAAACCGTTGTCGTACCCTAACCTGTCCCCTAAACCATCCCCGTCCCCTAACCCTAACCCTAAACCTAACCCTAACCCTTACCCGAAGCCTTACCCTAACCCGTCCCCTATTCCTAAACCGTACGTTAACACTAACCCGTACCCTAACATGTAGGCTCACCCTAAACCGTTGTCGTACACTAACCTGTCCCCTAAAATGTCCCCGTACCCTAACCCTAACCCTAACCCTAACCCTTACCCGAAGCCTTACCCTAACCCATCCCCTAATCCTAACCCGTACGCTAACACTAACCCGTAGCCTAACACGTACGCTCACCATAAAACGTTGTCGTACCATAACCTGTCCCCTAAACCGTCCCCGTCCCCTAACCCTAACCCTAACCCTAACCCTTACCCGAAGCCTTACCCTAACACGTCTTCTAATCCTAACCCGTACGCTAACACTAACCCGTAACCTAACACGTACGCTCACCCTAAACCGTTGTCGTACCCTAACCTGTCCCCTAAACCATCCCCGTCCCCTAACCCTAACCCTAACACTAACCATAACCCTTACCCGAAGCCTTACCCTAACCCGTCCCCTATTCCTAACCCGTACGCTAACACTAACCCGTACCCTAACACGTAGGCTCACCCTAAACCGTTGTCGTGCCCTAACCTGTCCCCTAAACCGTCACTGTCCCCTAAACCTAACCCTAACCCTAACCCTAACCCGAACCCTTACCCGAAGCCTTACCTTAAACCGTCCCCTAATCCTAACCCGTTGGCTAACTCTAACCCGTACCCTAACACGTACGCACACCCTAAACCGTCGTCGTACACTAACCTGTCCCCTATACCGTCCCCGTTCCCTAACCCTAACCCTAACCCTAACCCTAACCCTAACGCTTACCCGAAGCCTTACCCTAACCCTTCCCCTAATCCTAAGCCGTACGCTAACACTAACCCGTACCCTAACACGTACGCTCACCCTAAACCGTTGTCGTACCCTAACCTGTCCCCTAAACCTTCCCCGTCCCCTAACCCTAACCCTAACCCTAACCCTAACCCTAACCCTTACCCGAAGCCTTATCCTAAGCCGTCCCCTAATCCTAACCCATACGATAACACTAACCTGTATCCTAACACGTACGCTCACCCTAAACAGTTGTCATACACTAACCTGTCCCCTAAACTGTCCCCGTCCCCTAACCCTAACCCTTACCCTAACCCTAACCCTAAACCTTACCCGAAGACTTACCCTAACCCGTCCCCTAATCCTAACCCGTGTGCTAACACTAACCCGTACCCTAACACGTACGCTCACCCTAAACTGTTGTCGTACACTAACCTGTCCCCTAAACCGTCCCCATCCCCGTCCCCTAACCCTAACCCTAACCCTAACCCTACCCCTTACCCGAAGCCTTACCGTAACCCATCCACTAATCCTAACGCATACGATAACACTAACCCGTACCCTAACACGTACGCTCACCCTAAACAGTTGTCGTACCCTAACCTGTCGCCTAAACCGTCCCCATCCCCGTCCCCTAACCCTAAACCTAACACTAACCCTTACCAAAAGCCTTACCTTAACCCGTCCCCTAATCCTAAACCTTACGCTAACACTAACCCATAGCCTAACACGTATGCTCACCATAAACAGTTGTCGTACCCTAACCTGTCCTCTAAACCGTCCCCATCCCCTAACCCTAACCGTAACCCTAACCCTAACCCTTACCTGAAGCCGTACCCTAACCCGTCCCCTAAAACTAACCCGTACGCTAACACTAAACCATATCCTAACACATACACACACCCTAAACCGTTGATGTACACTAACCTGTCCCCTAAATCGTCCCCGTCTCCTAACACTATCCCTAACCCTAACCCTAACCCTGATCCGAAGCCTTACCCTAACCCGTCCCCTAATCCTAACCCATACGCTAACACTAACCCGTACCCTAACACGTACGCTCACCCTAAACCGTTGTCGTACCCTAACCTGTCCCCTAAAAGGTCACCGTCCCCTCACCCTATCCCTAACCCTAACCCTAACCCGAACACTTACCCGAAGCCTTACCCTAAACCGTCCCCTAATCCTAACCCGTACGCTAACACTAACCCGTACCCTAACACGTACGCTCACCCTAAACCTTTGTCGTTCCCTAACCTGTCCCCTAAACCGTCCCCGTCCCCTAACCCTAACACTAACCCTAATCCTAACCCTTACCCGAAGCCTTACCCTAACCCGTCCCCTAATCCTAACCCGTACGCTAACACTAACCTGTACCCAAACACGTACGCTCACCCTAAACCGTTTTCGTACCCTAACCTGTCCCTTAAAGCGTCCCCGTCCCCTAACCCTAACCCTAACCCTAACCCTTACCCGAAGCCTTACCCTAACCCGTCCCCTAATCCTAACCCGTACGCTAACTCCAAACCGTACCCTAACACGTACGCTCACCCTAAACCGTTGTCGTACCCTAACCTTTCCCCTAAACCGTCCCCGTCCCCTAACCCTAACCCTAAACCTAACCATAACCCTAAACCTTACCCGAAGCCTTACCCTAACCCGTCCCGTAATCCTAACCCTTACGATAACACTAAACCGTACCCTAACACGTACGCTCACCCAAAACCGTTGTCATACACTGACCTGTCCCCTAAATCGTCCCCGTCCCCGTCCCCTAACCCTAACCCTAACCCTAATCCTTACCCGAAGCCTTACCCTAACCCGTCCCCTAATCCTAAACCGTACACTAACACTAACCCATACCCTAACACGTACACTCACCCTAAACCGTTGTCATACCCTAACCTGTCCCCTAAACCGTCCCAATCCCCTAACCCTAACCCTAACCCTAACCCTTACCCGCAGCCTTACCCTAACCCATCCCCTAATCCTAAACCGTACGCTAACACTAACACGTACCCTAACACGTACGCTCACCCTAAACCGTTGTCGTACCCTAACCTGTCCCCTAAACCGTCCCCGTCCCCTAACCCTAACCCTAACCCTAATCCTAACCCTTACCCGAAGCCTTACCCTAACCCATCCCCTAATCCTAACCCGTACGCTAACACTAACCCGTAGCCTAATAGGTACGCTCACCATAAACCATTGTCGTACCATAACCTGTCCCCTAAACCGTCCCCGTCCGCTAACCCTAACCCTAAACCTAACCCTAACCCTAAACCTTACCCGAAGCCTTACCCTAACACGTCCTCTAATCCTAACCCGTACGCTAACACTAACCCGTAAACTAACACGTACGCTCACCCTAAACCGTTGTCGTACCCTAACCTGTCCCCTAAACCGTCCCCGTCCCCTAACCCTAACCCAAACACTAACCCTAACCCTTACCCGAAGCCTTACCCTAACCCGTCCCCTATTCCTAACCCGTACGCTAACACTAACCCATACCCAAACACGTAGGCTCACCCTAAACCTTTGTCGTACACTAACCTGTCCCCTATACCGTCACCGTCCCCTACACCTAACCCTATACCTAACCCTAACCCTAACCCGAACTCTTACCCGAAGCCTTACCCTAAACCGTCCCCTAATCCTAATCCGTATGCTAACTCTAACCCGTACCCTAACACGTACGCTCACCCTAAACCGTTGTCGTACCCTAACCTGTCCCCAAAACCGTCCCCGTCCCCTAACACTAACCCTAACCCTAACCCTAACACTAAACCTTACCCGAAGCCTTACCCTAACCCGTCCCCTAATCCTAACCCTTACGATACCACTAAACGGTACCCTAACACGTATTCTCACCCTAAACCGTTGTCATACACTGACCTGTCCCCTAAACCGTCCCCGTCCCCGTCCCCTAACCCTAACCTTAACCCTAACCCTAACCCTTACCCGAAGCCTTACCCTAACCCGTCCCCTAAACCTAAACCGTACACTAACACTAACCCGTACCCTAACACGTACACTCACCCTAAACCGTAGTCGTACACAAACCTGTCCCCTAAACCGTCCCCGTCTCCTAACCCTAACCCTAACCCTAACCCTAACCCTAACCCTTACCTGAAGCCTTACCCTAACACGTCCTCTAATCCTAACCCGTACGCTAACACTAACCGGTACCCTAACACGTACGCTCACCCTAAACCGTTGTCGTACCCTAACCTGTCCCCTAAACCGTCCCCGTCCCCTAACCCTAACCCTAACACTAACCCTAACCCTTACCCGAAGCCTTACCCTAACCGGTCCCCTATTCCTAACCCGTACGCTAACACTAACCCATACCCAAACTCGTAGGCTCACCCTAAACCGTTGTCGTACCCTAACCTGTCCCCTATACCGTCACCGTCCCCTAAACCTAACCCTAAACCTAACCCTAACCCTAACCCGAACCCTTACCCGAAGCCTTACCCTAAACCGTCCCCTATTTCTAACCCGTATGCTAACTCTAACCCGTACCCTAACACGTACGCTCACCCTAAACCGTTGTCGTACCCTAACCTGTCCCCAAAACCGTCCCCGTTCCCTAACCCTAACCCTAACCCTAACCCTAAGCCTAACCCTTACCCGAAGCCTTACCCTAACCCTTCCCCTAATCCTAAGCCGTACGCTAATACTAACCCGTACCCTAACACGTACGTTCACCCTAAAACGTTGTCGTATCCTAACCTGTCTCCTAAACCGTACCCGTCCCCTAACCCTAACCCTAACCCTAACCCTAACCCTAACCCTTACCCGAAGCCTTACCCTAACCCGTCCCCTAATCCTAACCCATACGATAACACTAACCTGTACCCTAACACGTACGCTCACCCTAAACCGTTGTCATACACTAACCTGTCCCCTAAACCGTCCCCGTCCCCTAACCCTAACCCTAACCCTAGCCCTAACCCTTACCCGAAGCCTTACCCTAACCCGTCCCCTAATCCTAACCCGTACGCTAACACTAACCCATACCCTAACACGTACGCTCACCCTAAACCGTTGTCGTACACTAACCTGTCCCCTAAACTGTCCCCGTCCCTGTCCCCGTCCCCTAACCCTAACCCTAAACCTAATCCTTACCCGAAGCTTTACCCTAACCCGTCCCCTAATCCTAAACAGTACGCTAACACTAACCCGTACCCTAACACGTACGCTCACCCTAAACGTTTGTCGTACCCTAACCTGTCCCCTAAACCGTCCCCGTCCCCTAACCCTAAACCTAACCCTAACCCTTACCCAAAGCCTTACCCTAACCCGTCCCCTAATCCTAAACCGTATGCTAACACTAAACCGTATCCTAACACATACACACACCCTAAACCGTTGTTGTACACTAACCTGTCCCCTAAATCGTCCGCATTTCCTAACCCTAACCCTAACCCTAACCCTAACCCTTACCCGAAGCCTTACTCTAACACGTTCTCTAATCCTAACCCGTAAGCTAACACTAACCCGTACCCTAACACGTACGCTCAACGTAAACCGTTGTCGTAACCTAAGCTGTCCCCTAAGCCGTCCCCGTCCCCTAACCCTATCCCTAACCCTAACCCTAACCCTGACCCGAAGCCTTACCCTAACCCGTCCCCTAATCCTAACCTGTACGCTAACACTAACCCGTACCCTAACACGTACGCTCACAATAAACCATTGTCGTACCCTAACTTGTCCCCTAAACCGTCACCGTCCCCTCACCGTATCCCTAACCCTAACCCTAACCCTAACCCGAACACTTACCCGAAGCCTTACCCTAAACCGTCCCCTAATCCTAACCAGTACCCTAACACTAACCCGTACCCTAACACGTACACTCACCCTAAACTTTTGTCGTACCCTTACCTGTCGCCTAAACCGTCCCCGTCCCCTAACCCTAACACTAACCCTAACCCTAACCCTTACCCGAAGCCTTACACTAACCCGTCCCCTAATCTTAACCCTTACGCTAACACTAACCCATACCCTAACACGTACGCTCACCCTAAACCGTTGTCGTACCCTAACCTGTCCCTTAAACCGTCCCCGTCCCCTAACCCTAACCCTAACCCTAACCCTAACCCTTACCCGAAGCCTTACCCTAACCCGTCCCCTAATCCTAAACAGTATGCTAACACTAACCTGTACCCTAACACGTACGCTCACCCTAAACCGTTGTCGTACTCTAACCTGTCCCCTAAACCGTCCCCGTCCCCTAACCCTAACCGTAACCCTAACCCTAACACTAAACCTTACCCAAAGCTTTACCCTAACCCGTCCCCTAATCCTAACCCTTACGATAACACTAAACCGTACCCTAACACGTACTCTCACCCTAAACCGTTGTCATACACTGACCTGTCCCCTAAACCGTCCCCGTCCCAGTCCCCTAACCCTAACCTTAACCCTAACCCTAACCCTTACCCGAAGCCTTACCCTAACCCGTCCCCTAAACCTAAACCGTACACTAACACTAACCCGTACCCTAACACGTACACTCACCCTAAACAGTTGTCGTACCCTAACCTGTCCCCTAAACCGTCCCCGTCCCCTAACCCTAACCCTAACCCTAACCCTAACCCTAAACCTTACCTGAAGCCTTACCCTAACACGTCCTCTAATCCTAACCCGTACGCTAACACTAACCCGTACCCTAACACGTACGCTCACCCTAAACCATTGTCGTACCCTAACCTGTCCCCTAAACCGTCCCCGTCCCCTAACCCTAACCCTAACCCTAACACTTACCTGAAGCCTTACCCTAACCCGTCCCCTAATCGTAACCCATACGATAACACTAACCCGTACCCTAACACGTACGCTCACCCTAAACCGTTGTCGTACCCTAACCTGTCCCCTAAACCGTCCACTTCCCCTAACCCTAACCCTAACCCTAACCCTAAACCTTACCCGAAGCCTTACCGTAACCCGTCCCCTAATCCTAACCCGTACGCTAACACTAAACCGTACCCTAACACATACACACACCCTAAACCGTTGTTGTACACTAACCTGTCCCCTAAACCGTCCCCGTCTCCTAACCCTAACCATAACCCTAACCCTAACCCTAACCCTTACCCGAAGCCTTACCCTAACACGTCCTCTACTCCTAACCCGTACGCTAACACTAACCCGTACCCTAACACGTACGCTCAATCTATACCATTGTCGTACCCTAACCTGTCCCCTAAACCGTCCCCGTCCCCTAACCCTAACCCTAACCCTAACCCTTACCCGAAGCCTTACACTAACCCGTCCCCTAATCCTAAACCGTACGCTAACACTAAACCATACCCTAACACGTACGCTCACCCTAAACCGTTGTCGTACCCTAACCTGTCCCCTAAACCGTCCCCGTCCCCTAAACCTAACCCAAACACTAACCCTAACCCTTACCCGAAGCCTTACCCTAACCCGTCCCCTATTCCTAACCCGTACGCTAACACTAACCCATACCCAAACACGTAGGCTCAACCTAAACCGTTGTCGTACACTAACCTGTCCCCTATACCGTCACCGTCCCCTACACCTAACCCTAAACCTAACCCTAACCCTAACCCGAACTCTTACCCGAAGCCTTACCCTAAACCGTCCCCTAATCCTAACCCGTATGCTAACTCTAACCCGTACCCTAACACGTACGCTCACCCTAAACCGTTGTCGTACTCTAACCTGTCCCCAAAACCGTCCCCGTCCCCTAACCCTAACCCTTACCCTAACCCTAACACTAAACCTTACCCGAAGCCTTACCCTAACCCGTCCCCTAATCCTAACCCTTACGATACCACTAAACCGTACCCTAACACGTACTCTCACCCTAAACCGTTGTCATACACTGACCTGTCCCCTAAACCGTCCCCGTCCCCGTCCCCTAACCCTAACCATAACCCTAACCCTAACCCTTACCCGAAGCCTTACCCTAACCCGTCCCCTAAACCTAAACCGTACACTAACACTAACCCGTACCCTAACACGTACACTCACCCTAAACCGTTGTCGTACACTAACCTGTCCCCTAAACCGTCCCCGTCCCCTAACCCTAACCCTAACCCTAACCCTAAACCTAACCCTTACCCGAAGCCTTACCCTAACCCGTCCCCTAATCCTAACCCGTACGCTAACACTAAACCATACCCTAACACGTACGCACACCCTAAACCGTAGTCGTACACTAACCTGTCCCCTAAACCGTCCCCGTCTCCTAACCCTAACCCTAACCCTAACCCTAACCCTAACCCTAACCCTTACCTGAAGCCTTACCCTAACACGTCCTCTAATCCTAACCCGTACGCTAACACTAACCCGTACCCTAACACGTACGCTCACCCTAAACCGTTGTCGTACCCTAACCTGTCCCCTAAACCGTCCCCGTCCCCTAACCCTAAACCTAACACTAACCCTAACCCTTACCCGAAGCCTTACCCTAACCGGCCCCTATTCCTAAACCGTACGCTAACACTAACCCATACCCAAACTCGTAGGCTCACCCTAAACCGTTGTCGTACCCTAACCTGTCCCCAAAACCGTCCCCGTTCCCTAACCCTAACCCTAACCCTAACCCTAACCCTTACCCGAAGCCTTACCCTAACCCTTCCCCTAATCCTAAGCCGTACGCTAATACTAACCCGTACCATAACACGTACGTTCACCCTAAACCGTTGTTGTATCCTAACCTGTCTCTTAAACCGTACCCGTCCCCTAACCCTAAACCTAACCCTAACCCTAACCCGAACTCTTACCCGAAGCCTTACCCTAAACCGTCCCCTAATCCTAACCCGTATGCTAACTCTAACCCGTACCCTAACACGTACGCTCACCCTAAACCGTTGTCGTACTCTAACCTGTCCCCAAAACCGTCCCCGTCCCCTAACCCTAACCCTTACCCTAACCCTAACACTAAACCTTACCCGAAGCCTTACCCTAACCCGTCCCCTAATCCTAACCCTTACGATACCACTAAACCGTACCCTAACACGTACTCTCACCCTAAACCGTTGTCATACACTGACCTGTCCCCTAAACCGTCCCCGTCCCCGTCCCCTAACCCTAACCATAACCCTAACCCTAACCCTTACCCGAAGCCTTACCCTAACCCGTCCCCTAAACCTAAACCGTACACTAACACTAACCCGTACCCTAACACGTACACTCACCCTAAACCGTTGTCGTACACTAACCTGTCCCCTAAACCGTCCCCGTCCCCTAACCCTAACCCTAACCCTAACCCTAAACCTAACCCTTACCCGAAGCCTTACCCTAACCCGTCCCCTAATCCTAACCCGTACGCTAACACTAAACCATACCCTAACACGTACGCACACCCTAAACCGTAGTCGTACACTAACCTGTCCCCTAAACCGTCCCCGTCTCCTAACCCTAACCCTAACCCTAACCCTAACCCTAACCCTAACCCTTACCTGAAGCCTTACCCTAACACGTCCTCTAATCCTAACCCGTACGCTAACACTAACCCGTACCCTAACACGTACGCTCACCCTAAACCGTTGTCGTACCCTAACCTGTCCCCTAAACCGTCCCCGTCCCCTAACCCTAAACCTAACACTAACCCTAACCCTTACCCGAAGCCTTACCCTAACCGGCCCCTATTCCTAAACCGTACGCTAACACTAACCCATACCCAAACTCGTAGGCTCACCCTAAACCGTTGTCGTACCCTAACCTGTCCCCAAAACCGTCCCCGTTCCCTAACCCTAACCCTAACCCTAACCCTAACCCTTACCCGAAGCCTTACCCTAACCCTTCCCCTAATCCTAAGCCGTACGCTAATACTAACCCGTACCATAACACGTACGTTCACCCTAAACCGTTGTTGTATCCTAACCTGTCTCTTAAACCGTACCCGTCCCCTAACCCTAACCATAAACCTAACCCTAACCCTAACCCTTACCCGAAGCCTTACCCTAACCCGTCCCCTAATCCTAACCCATAGGATAACACTAACCCGTACCCTAACACGTACGCTCACCCTAAACCGTTGTCATACACTAACCTGTCCCCTAAACCGTCCCCGTCCCCTAACCCTAACCCTAACCCTAGCCCTAACCCTTACCCGAAGCCTTACCCTAACCCGTCCCCTAATCCTAACCCGTACGCTAACACTAACCCATACCCTAACACGTACGCTCACCCTAAACCGTTGTCGTACACTAACCTGTCCCCTAAACTGTCCCCGTCCCCGTCCCCGTCCCCTAACCCTAACCCTAACCCTAATCCTTTCCCGAAGCCTTACCCTAACCCGTCCCCTAATCCTAAACCGTACTCTAACACTAACCCGTACCCTAACACGTACGCTCACCCTAAACGTTTGTCGTACCCTTACCTGTCCCCTAAACCGTCCCTGTCCCCTAATCCTAACACTAACCCTAACCCTAACCCTTACCCGAAGCCTTACACTAACCCGTCCCCTAATCTTAAACCTTTCGCTAACACTAACCCGTACCCTAACACGTACGCTCACCCTAAACCGTTGTCGTACCCTAACCTGTCCCTTAAACCGTCCCCGTCCCCTAACCCTAACTCTAACCCTAACCCTAACCTTTACCCGAAGCCTTACCCTAAACCGTCCCCTAATCCTAAACCGTATGCTAACACTAACCTGTACCCTAACACGTACGCTCACCCTAAACCGTTGTCGTACTCTAACATGTCCCCTAAACCGTCTCCGTCCCCTAACCCTAACCCTAACCCTAACCCTAACACTAAACCTTACCCGAAGTCTTACCCTAACCCGTCCCCTAATCCTAACCCTTACGATAACACTAAACCGTACCCTAACACGTACTCTCACCCTAAACCGTTGTCATACACTGACCTGTCCCCTAAACCGTCCCCGTACCCGTCACCTAACCCTAACCTTAACCCTAATCCTAACCCTTACCCGAAGCCTTACCCTAACCCGTCCCCTAAACCTAAACCGTACACTAACACTAACCCGTACCCTAACACGTACACTCACCCTAAACCGTTGTCGTACTCTAACCTGTCCCCTAAACCGTCCCCGTCCCCTAACCCTAACCCTAACCCTAACCCTAAACCTAACCCTTACCCGAAGCCTTACCCTAACCCGTCCCCTAATCCTAACCCGTACGTTAACACTAAACCGTACCCTAACACGTACGCACACCCTAAACCGTAGTCGTACACTAACCTGTCCCCTAAAACGTCCCCGTCTCCTAACCCTAACCCTATCCCTAACCCTAAACCTAACTGTTACCTGAAGCCTTACCCTAACACGTCCTCTAATCCTAACCCGTACGCTAACACTAACCCGTACCCTAACACGTACGCTCACCCTAAACCGTTGTCGTACCCTAACCTGTCCCCTAAACCGTCCCCGTCCCCTAACCCTAACCCTAACCCTAACACTTACCCGAAGCCTTACCCTAACCCGTCCCCTAATCCTAACCCGTACGCTAACAATAACCCGTACCCTAACACGTACACTCACCCTAAACCGTTTTCGTACCCTAACCTGTCCCCTAAACCGTTTCCGTCCCCGTCCCCTAACCCTAACCCTAACACTAACCCTTACCCGAAGCCTTACCCTAACCCGTCCCCTAATCGTAACCCATACGATAACACTAACCCGTACCCTAACACGTACGCTCACCCTAAACCGTTGTCGTACCCTAACCTGTCCCCTAAACCGTCCCCGTCCCCTAACCCTAACCCTAACCCTAACCCTAAACCTTACCCGAAGCCTTACCGTAACCCGTCCCCTAATCCTAACCCGTACGATAACACTAACCCGTACCCTAACACGTACGCTCACCCTAAACCATTGTCGTACACTAACCTGTCCCCTAAACCGTCCCCGTCCCTTAACCCTAACCCTAACCCTAACCCTAACTCTAACCCTTACCCGAAGCCTTACCGTAACCCGTCCCCTAATCCTAACCCGTACGATAACACTAACCCGTACCCTAACACGTACGCTCACCCTAAACCGTTGTCGTACTCTAACCTGTCCCCTAAAACGTCCCCATCCCCTAACCCTAACCCTAACCCTAACCCTTACCCGAAGCCTTACTCTAACCCGTCCCCTAATCCTAACCCGTACGCTAACACTAAACCGTACCCTAACACATACACACACCCTAAACCGTTGTTGTACACTAACCTGTCCCCTAAACCGTCCCCGTCTCCTAACCCTAACCATAACCCTAACCCTAACCCTAACCCTTACCCGAAGCCTTACCCTAACACGTCCTCTACTCCTAACCCGTACGCTAACACTAACCCGTACCCTAACACGTACGCTCACCCTATACCATTGTCGTTCCCTAACCTGTCCCCTAAACCGTCCCCATCCCCGTCCCCTAACCCTAACCCTAACCCTAACCCTTACCCGAAGCCTTACCCTAACCCGTCCCCTAATCCTAACCCGTACGCTAACACTAACCCATACCCTAACACGTACGCTCAACCTAAACCGTTGTCGTACCCTAACCTGTCCCCTAAACCGTCCCCGTCCCCTAACCCTAACCCTAACCCTAACCCTAACCCTAACCCTTACACGAAGCCTTACACTAAACCGTCCCATAATCCTAACCCGTACGCTAACACGAACCCGTACCCTAACACGTACGCTCACCCTAAACCGTTGTCGTACCCTAACCTGTCCCCTAAACCGTCCTCGTCCCCTAACCCTAACCCTAACCCTAACCCTTACCCGAAGCCTTACACTAACCCGTCCCCTTATCCTAAACCGTACGCTAACACTAAACCGTACCCTAACACGTACGCTCACCCTAAACCGTTGTCGTACCCTAACCTGTCCCCTAAACCGTCCCCGCCTCCTAACCCTGACCCTAACCCTAACCCTAACACTTACCCGAAGCCTTAACCTAACCCGTCCTCTAATCCTAACCCATACGCTAACACTAAACCGTACCCTAACACGTACGCTCACACTAAACCGTTGTCGTACCCTAACCTGTCCCCTAAACCGTCCCCGTCCCCTAACCCTAACCCTAACCCTAACCCTTACCCGAAGCCTTACACTAACCCGTACCCTAAACCTAACCCGTACGTTAACACTAACCCGTACCCTAACACGTACGCTTACCCTAAACCATTGTCGTACCCTAACCTGTCCCCTGAACCGTCACCGTCCCCTAAACCTAACCGTAACCCTAACCGGAACCCTTACCCAAGCCTTACACTAACCCGTACCCAAACCTAAACCGTACGCTAACACTAACCCGTACCCTAACACCTACGCTCACCCTAAACCGTTGTCGTACCCTAACCTGTCCCCTAAACCGTCCCCGTCCCCTAACCCTAACCCTAACCCTAACCCTAACCCTAAACCTTATCCGAAGCCTTACACTAACCCATCCGCTAATCCAAACCCGTACGCTAACCCTAACCCGTACCCTAACACGTACGCTCACCCTAAACCGTTGTCGTACACTAACCTGTCCCCTAAACCGTCCCCGTCACCTAACCCTAACCCTAACCCTAACGCTAACCCTAACCCTTACCCGAAGCCTTACCGTAACCCGTCCCCTAATCCTAACCCGTACGATAACACTAACCCGTACCCTAACACGTACGCTCACCCTAAACCGTTGTCGTACTCTAACCTGTCCCCTAAACCGTCCCCGTCCCCTAACCCTAACACTAACCCTAACCCTAACCCTTACCCGAAGCCTTACTCTACACCGTCCCCTAATCCTAACCCGTACGCTAACACTAAACCGTACCCTAACACATACACACACCCTAAACCGTTGTTGTACACTAACCTGTCCCCTAAACCGTCCCCGTCTCCTAACCCTAACCATAACCCTAACCCTAACCCTTACCCTTACCCGAAGCCTTACCCTAACACGTCCTCTACTCCTAACCCGTACGCTAACACTAACCCGTACCCTAACACGTACGCTCACCCTAAACCATTGTCGTATCCTAACCTGTCCCCTAAACCGTCCCCATCCCCGTCCCCTAACCCTAACCCTAACCCTAACTCTAACCCTAATCCTTACCTGAAGCCTTACCCTAACCCGTCCCGTAATCCTAACCCGTACGCTAACACTAACGCATACACTAACACGTACGCTCACCCTAAACCGTTGTTGTACACTAACCTGTCCCCTAAACCGTCCCCGTCCCCGTCCCCTAACCCTAACCCTAACCCTAACCCTTACCCGAAGCCTTACCCTAACACATCCCGTAATCCTAACCCGTACGCTAACACTAACTGGTACCCTAACACGTACACTCACCCTAAACATTTGTCATACCCTAAACTGTCCCCTAAACCGTCGCCGTCCCCTAACCCTAACCCTAACCCTAACACTAACCCTTACCTGAAGCCTTACCCTAACCCGTCCCTGAATCCTAACCCGTACGCTAACACTAAACCGTACCCTAACACGTACGCTCACCCTAAACCGTTGTCGTACACTAAACTGTCCGCTAAACCATCCCCGTCCCCTAACCCTAACCCTAATCCTAACCCTAACCCTAAACCTTACCCGAAGCCTTACCCTAAACCGTCCCCTAAACCTAACCCATACGCTAACACTAACCCGTACCCTAACACGTACGCTCACCATAAACCGTTCTCGTACCCTAACCTGTCCCCTAAACCGTCCCCGTCCCCTAACCCTAACGCTAACCCTAACCCTAACCCTTACCCGAAGCCTTACCCTAACCCGTCCCCTAATCCTAACCCGTATGCTAACTCTAACCAGTAGCCTAACACGTACGCTCACCCTAAACCGTTGTCGTACCCTAACCTGTCCCCTAAACCGTCCCCGTCTCCTAACCCTAACCCTAACCCTAACCCTAACCCTAAACCTTATCCGAAGCCTTACCCTAACCCGTCCCCTAATCCTAACCCGTACGCTAACAATAACCCGTACCCTAACACGTACGCTCACCCTAAACCGTTGTCGTACACTAACTTGTCCCCTAAACCGTCCCCGTCCCCGTCCCCTAACCCTAAACCTAACCCTAACCCTAACCCTTACCCGAAGCCTTACCCTAACCCGTCCCCTAATCCTAACCCGTAGGCTAACACTAACCCGCACCCTAACACGTATGCTCACCCTAAACCGTTGTCGTACCCTAACCTGTCCCCTAAACTGTCCCCGTCCCCTAACCCTAACCCTAAACCTAACCCTTACCCGAAGCCGTACACTAACCCGTGCCCTTATCCTAACCCGTACGCTAACCCTAACCCGTACCCTAACACGTATGCTCACTCTAAACCATTATCGTACCCTAACCTGTACCCTAAACCATCCCCGTCCCCTATCCCTAACCCTAACCCTAACCCTTACCCGAAGCCTTACACTAACCCATCCCCTAATTCTAACCCGTACGCTAACCCTAACCCGTACCCTAACACGTACGCTCACCCTAAACCGTTGTCGTACCCTAACCTATCCCCTAAACCGTCCTCGTCCCCTAACCCTAACCCTAACCCGAACCCTTACCCGAAGCCTTACACTAACCCGTCACCTAATCCTAACCCGTACGCTAACACTAACCCGTACCCTAACACGTACGCTCACACTAAATCGTTGTCGTACCCTAACCTGTCCCCTAAACCGTCACTGTCCCCTAACCCTAACCCTAACGCTAACCCGAACCCTTACCCAAAGCCTTACACTAACCCGTCCACAAACCTAACCCGTATGCTAACACTAACCCGTACCCTAACACGTACGCTCACCCTAAACCGTTGTCGTACCCTAACCTGTCCCCTAAACCGTCACCGTCCCCTAACCCTAACCCTAACCCTAACCCTTACCCGAAGCCTTACCCTAACCCGTCCCCTAATAATAACCCGTACGCTAACACTAACACGTACCCTAACACGTACGCTCACCCTAAAATGTTGTCGTACCATAACCTGTCCCCTAAACCGTCCCCGTCCCCTAACCCTAAACCTAACCCTAACCCTAACCCTAACCCTTACCCGAAGCCTTAACCTAACCAGTCCCATAAGCCTAAGCCTTACGCTAACACTAACCCATACCCTAACACGTACGCTCACCCTAAACCTTTGTCGTACACTAACCTGTCCCCTAAACCGTCCCCGTCACCTAACCCTAACCCTAACGCGAACCCTAACCCTAACACTTACCCGAAGCCTTACTCTAACCCGTCCGCTAATCCTAACCCGTACGCTAACAATAACCCGTACCCTAACACGTACGCTCACCCTAAACCGTTGTTGTACACTAACCTGTCCCCTAAACCGTCCCCGTCCCCTAACCCTAACCCTAACCCTAACCCTAAACCTAACCCTTACCCGAAGCCTTACCCTAACCCGTCCCCTAATACTAACACGTACGCTAACACTAACTCGTACCCTAACACGTACGCTCACCCTAAATCGTTGTCGTACCCTAACCTGTCCCCTAAGCTGTCCCCGTCCCATAACCCTAACCCTAAACCTAACCCTTACCCGAAGCCTTACCCTAACCCGTCCCCTAATCCTAACCCGTACGCTAACACTAACCCGTAGCCTAACACGTACGCTCACCCTAAACCGTTGTCGTACCCTAACCTGTCCCCTAAACTCTCCCCGTCCCCTAACCCTAACCCTAACCCTAATCCTTACCTGAAGCCTTACGCTAACTCGTCCCGTAATACTAACACGTACGCTAACACTAACTCGTACCCTAACACGTACGCGCACCCTAAACCGTTGTCGTACGCTAACCTGTCCCCTAAACCGTCCCCGTCCCCTAACCCTAACCCTAACCCTTACCGAAGCATTACCCTAACCCGTCCCCTAATCCTAACCCGTATGCTAACTCTAACCCATACCCTAACACGTACGCTCACCCTAAACCGTTGTCGTACCCTAACGTGTCCACTAAACCGTCTCCGTTCCCTAACCCTAACACTAACCCTAACCCTAACCCTTACCCGAACCCTTACCCTAACCCGTCCCCTAATCCTAACCCGTACGCTAACACTAACCCGTACACTAACACTTACGCTCACCCTAAACCGTTGTCGTACCGTAACCTGTCCCCTAAACCGTCCCCTAAACCGTCCCCGTCCCCTAACCCTAACCCTAACCCTAACACTTACCCGAAGCCTTACCCTAACCCGTCTCCTAATCCTAACCCGTACGATAACACTAACCCATACCCTAACACGTACGCTCACCCTAAACCGTTGTCGTACCCTAAACTGTCCCCTAAACCGTCCCCGTCCCCTAACCCTAACCCTAACCCCAACCCTAAACCTTACACGAAGCCTTACCCTATCCCGTCCCATAATCCGAACCCGTACGCTAACACTAACCCGTACACTAACACGTACGCTCACCCTAAACCGTTGTCATACACTAAGCTGTCCCCTAAAACGTCCCTGTCCCCGTCCCCTAACCCTAACCCTAACCCTAACCCTTACCCGAAGCCTTACCCTAACCCGTCCCCTAATCCTAACCCGTAGGCTAACACTAACACGTACCCTAACACGTATGCTCACCCTAAACCGTTGTCGTACCCTAACCTATCCCCTAAACCGTCCCCTAACCCTAACCCTAACCCTAAATCTAACCCTTACCCGAAGCCTTACCCTAACCCGTCTCCTAATCCTAAACCGTACGCTAACACAAAACCGTACCCTAACACATACGCACACCCTAAACCGTTGTCGTACACTAACCTGTCCCCTAAACCGTCCCCATCCCCTAACCCTAACCCTAACCCTAACCCTAACCCTTACCCGAAGCCTTACCCTAACCCGTCCTCTAATCCTAACCCGTACGCTAACACTAACACGTACCCTAACACATACGCTCACCCTAAACCTTTGTCGTACCCTAACCTGTCCCCTAAACTGTCCCCGTCCCCTAACCCTAACCCTAACCCTTACCCGAAGCCTTACCCTAATCCATCCCGTAATCCTAACCCGTACGCTAACACTAACCGGTACCCTAACACGTACACTCACCCTAAACATTTGTCGTACCCTAACTTGTCCCCTAAACCGTCGCTGTCCCCTAACCCTAACCCTAACCCTAACCCTAACCCTTACCTGAAACCTTACCCTAACCCGTCCCTGAATCCTAAACCGTACGCTAACACTAAACCGTACCCTAACACGTACGCTCATCCTAAACCGTTGTCGTACACTAAACTGTCCCCTAAACCATCCCCGTCCCCTAACCCTAACCCTAATCCTAACCCTAACCCTAAATCTTACCCGAAGCCTTACTCTAACCCGTCCCCTAATCCTAACCCGTACGCTAACAATAACCCATACCCTAACACGTACGCTCACCCTAAACCGCTTTCGTACACTAACCTGTCCCCTAAACCGTCCCCGTCCCCGTCCCCTAACCCTAAACCTAACCCTAACCCTAACCCTTACCCGAAGCCTTACCCTAACCCGTCCCCTAATCCTAACCCGTAGGCTAACACTAACCCGTACCCTAACACGTATGCTCACCCTAAATCGTTGTCGTACCCTAACCTGTCCCCTAAACTGTCCCCATCCCCTAACCCTAACCCTAACCCTAACCCTTACCCGAAGCCGTACTCTAACCCGTGTCCTAATCCTAACCCATACGCTAACACTAACCCATAGCCTAACACGTACGCTCACCCTAAACCGTTGTTGTACACTAACCTGTCCCCTAAACCGTCCCGTCCCCTAACCCTAACCCTAAACCTAACCCTTACCCGAAGCCTTACCCTAACCCATCCCCTAATCCTAACCCGTACGCTAACACTAAACCGTACCCTAACACGTACGCTCACCCTAAACCGTTGTCGTACCCTAACCTGTCCCCTAAACCTTCCCCGTCCCCTAACCCTAACCCTAACCCTATCCCTTACCCGAAGCCTTACAGTAACCCGTCCCCTAATCCTAACCCGTACGCTAACACTAACCCGTACCCTAACACGGACGCTCACCATAAACCGTTGTCATACCCTAAACTGTCCCCTAAACCGTCCCCGTCCCCTAACCCTAACCCTAACCCTAACACTAACCCTAACCCTTACCCGAAGCCTTACACTAAACCATCACCTAATCCTAACACGTACGCTTACCCTAACCCATACCCTAAAACGTACGCTCACCCTAAACCATTGTCGTACCCTAAACCATCCCCGCCCCTATCCCTAACCCTAACCCTAACCCTTACCCGAAGCCTTACCCTAACCCGTCCCCTAATCCTAACCGGTACGCTAACACTAACCCGTACCCTAACACGGACGCTCACCATAAACCGTTGTCATACCCTAAACTGTCCCCTAAACCGTCCCCGTCCCCTAACACTAACCCTAACCCTAACCCTAACCCTTACCCGAAGCCTTACCCTAACCCGTCCCATAAGCCTAACCCGTACGCTAACACTAACCCATACCCTAACACGTACGCTCACCCTAAACCGTTATCGTACAATAACCTGTCCCCTAAACCGTCCCCGTCCCCTAAACCTAACCCTAACCCTAACCCTAACCCTTACCCGAAGCCTTACTCTAACCCGTCCCCTAATCCTAACCCGTACGCTAACCATAACCAGTACCCTAACAGGTACGCAAACCCTAAAGCGTTGTCGTACCCTAACCTGTCCCCTAAACCGTCCCCGTCCCCTAACGCTAACCCTAACCCTAACCCTAACCCTTACCCGAAGCCTTACACTAACCCGTCCCCTAATCCTAACCCGTACGCTAACACTAACCCGTAGCCTAACACGAACGCTCATCCTAAACCGTTGTCGTACCCTAACCTGTCCCCTAAACCGTCCCCGTCCCCTAACCCTAACCCTAACCCTAACCCTAATCCTTACCTGAAGCCTTACGCTAACTCGTCCCGTAATACTAACACGCACGCTAACACTAACTCGTATCCTAACACGTACGCTCACCCTAAACCGTTGTCGTACGCTAACCTGTCCCCTAAACCGTCCCTGTCCCCTAACCCTAAACCTAAACCTAACCCTCACCCGAAGCCTTACCCTAACCCGTCCCCTAATCCTAACACGTACGCTAACACTACACCGTAGCCTAACATGTACGCTCACCATAAACCGTTGTCGTACTCTAACCTGTCCGCTAAACCGTGCCCGTCCCCGTCCCCTAACCCTAAACCTAACCCTAACCCTAACCCTTACCCGAAGCCTTACCCTAACCCGTCCCCTAATCCTAACCCGTAGGCTAACACTAACCCGTACCCTAACACGTATGCTCACCCTAAACCGTTGTCGTACCCTAACCTGTCCCCTAAACTGTCCCCGTCCCCTAACCCTAACCCTAACCCTAACCCTTAGCCGAAGCCGTACACTAACCCGTGCCCTAATCCTAACCCGTACGCTAACACTAACCCATAGCCTAACACGTACGCTCACCCTAAACCGTTGTCGTACACTAACCTGTCCCCTAAACCGTCCCCATCCCCTAACCCTAACCCTAAACCTAACCATTACCCGAAGCCTTACACTAACCCATCCCCTAATCATAACCTGTACGCTAACACTAAACCGTACCCTAACACGTACGCTCACCCTAAACCGTTGTCGTACCCTAACCTGTCCCCTAAACCTTCCCCGTCCCCTAACCCTAACCCTAACCCTAACCCTAACCCTTACCCGAAGCCTTACCGTAACCCGTCCCCTAATCCTAACCCGTACGCTAACACTAACCCGTACCCTAACACGGACGCTCACCCTAAACCGTTGTCGTACCCTAAACTGTCCCCTAAACCGTCCCCATCCCCTAACCCTAACCCTAACCCTAACACTAACCCTAACCCTTACCCGAAGCCTTACACTAAACCATCACCTAATTCTAACACGTACGCTAACCCTAACCCATACCCTAAAACGTACGCTCACCCTAAACCATTGTCGTACCCTAACCTGTACCATAAACCATCCCCGCCCCTATCCCTAACCCTAACCCTAACCCTTACCCGAAGCCTTACCCTAACCCGTCCCCTAATCCTAACCGGTACGCTAACACTAACACGTACCCTAACACGTACGCTCGCCCTAAAATGTTGTCGTACCATAACCTGTCCCCTAAACCGTCCCCGTCCCCTAACACTAACCCTAACCCTAACCCTAACCCTTACCCGAAGCCTTATCCTAACCCGTCCCATAAGCCTAACCCGTACGCTAACACTAACCCAAACCCTAACACGTACGCTCACCCTAAACCGTTATCGTACAATAACCTGTCCCCTAAACCATCCCCGTCCCCTAAACCTAACCCTAACCCTAACCCTAACCCTTACCCGAAGCCTTACTCTAACCCGTCCCCTAATCCTAACCCGTACGCTAACCATAACCAGTACCCTAACAGGTACGCAAACCCTAAACCGTTGTCGTACCCTAACCTGTCCCCTAAACCGTCCCCGTCCCCTAACCCTAACCCTAACCCTAACACTTACCCGAAGCCTTACACTAACCCGTCCCCTAATCCTAACCCGTACGCTAACACTAACCCGTAGCCTAACACGAACGCTCATCCTAAACCGTTGTCGTACGCTAACCTGTCCCCTAAACCGTCCGCGTCCCCTAACCCTAACCCTAAACCTAACCCTTACCCGAAGCCTTACACTAACCCATCCCCTAATCATAACCCGTACGCTAACACTAAACCGTACCCTAACACGTACGCTCACCCTAAACCGTTGTCGTACCCTAACCTGTCCCCTAAACCTTCCCCGTCCCCTAACCCTAACCCTAACCCTAACCCTAACCCTTACCCGAAGCCTTACCGTAACCCGTCCCCTAATCCTAACCCGTACGCTAACACTAACCCGTACCCTAACACGGACGCTCACCCTAAACCGTTGTCGTACCCTAAACTGTCCCGTAAACCGTCCCCATCCCCTAAACCTAACCCTAACCCTAACACTAACCCTAACCCTTACCCGAAGCCTTACACTAAACCATCACCTAATTCTAACACGTACGCTAACCCTAACCCATACCCTAAAACGTACGCTCACCCTAAACCATTGTCGTACCCTAACCTGTACCCTAAACCATCCCCGCCCCTATCCCTAACCCTAACCCTAACCCTAACCCTTACCCGAAGCCTTACCCTAACCCGTCCCATAAGCGTAACCCGTACGCTAACACTAACCCATACCCTAACACGTACGCTCACACTAAAATGTTGTCGTACCATAACCTGTCCCCTAAACCGTCCCCGTCCCCTAACACTAACCCTAACCCTAACCCTAACCCTTACCCGAAGCCTTACCCTAACCCGTCCCATAAGCCTAACCTGTACGCTAACACTAACCCATACCCTAACACGTACGCTCACACTAAACCGTTATCGTACACTAACCTGTCCCCTAAACCGTCCCCGTCCCCTAACCCTAACCCTAACCCTAACCCTTACCCGAAGCCTTACCCTAACCCGTCCCCTAATCCTAACCGGTACGCTAACACTAACACGTACCCTAACACGTAGCTCACCCTAAAATGTTGTCGTACCCTAACCTGTCCCCTAAACCTTCCCCGTCACCTAACCCTAACCCTAACCCTAACCCTAACCCTTACCCGAAGCCTTACCGTAACCCGTCCCCTAATCCTAACCCGTACGCTAACACTAACCCGTACCCTAACACGGACGCTCACCCTAAACCGTTGTCGTACCCTAAACTGTCCCCTAAACCGTCCCCATCCCCTAACCCTAACGCTAACCCTAACACTAACCCTAACCCTTACCCGAAGCCTTACACTAAACCATCACCTAATTCTAACACGTACGCTAACCCTAACCCATACCCTAAAACGTACGCTCACCCTAAACCATTGTCGTACCCTAACCTGTACCCTAAACCATCCCCGCCCCTATCCCTAACCCTAACCCTAACCCTTACCCGAAGCCTTACCCTAACCCGTCCCCTAATCCTAACCGGTACGCTAACACTAACACGTACCCTAAAACGTACGCTCACCCTAAAATGTTGTCGTACCATAACCTGTCCCCTAAACCGTCCCCGTCCCCTAACACTAACCCTAACCCTAACCCTAACCCTTACCCGAAGCCTTACCCTAACCCGTCCCATAAGCCTAACCCGTACGCTAACACTAACCCATACCCTAACACGTACGCTCACCCTAAACCGTTATCGTACAATAACCTGTCCCCTAAACCGTCCCCGTCCCCTAAACCTAACCCTAACCCTAACCCTAACCCTTACCCGAAGCCTTACTCTAACCCGTCCCCTAATCCTAACCCGTACGCTAACCATAACCAGTACCCTAACAGGTACGCAAACCCTAAACCGTTGTCTTACCCTAACCTGTACCCTAAACCGTCCCCGTCCCCTAACCCTAACCCTAACCCTAAGCCTTACCCGAAGCCTTACACTAACCCGTCCCCTAATCCTAACCCGTACGCTAACACTAACCCGTAGCCTAACACGAACGCTCATCCTAAACCGTTGTCGTACCCTAACCTGTCCCCTAAACCGTCCCCGTCCCCTAACTCTAACCCTAACCCTAATCCTTACCTGAAGCCTTACGCTAACTCGTCCCGTAATACTAACACGCACGCTAACACTAACTCGTATCCTAACACGTACGCTCACCCTAAACCGTTGTCGTACGCTAACCTGTCCCCTAAACCGTCCCTGTCCCCTAACCCTAAACCTAAAGCTAACCCTCACCCGAAGCCTTACCCTAACACGTCCCCTAATCCTAACACGTACGCTAACACTACCCCGTAGCCTAACACGTACGCTCACCATAAACCGTTGTCGTACTCTAACCTGTCCGCTAAACCGTCCCCGTCCCCGTCCCCTAACGCTAAACCTAACCCTAACCCTAACCCTTACCCGAAGCCTTACCCTAACCCGTCCCCTAAACCTAACCCGTAGGCTAACACTAACCCATACCCTAACACGTATGCTCACCCTAAACCGTTGTCGTACCCTAACCTGTCCCCTACACTGTCCCCGTCCCCTAACCCTAACCCTAACCCTAACCCTTAGCCGAAGCCGTACACTAACCCGTGCCCTAATCCTAACCCGTACGCTAACACTAACCCATAGCCTAACACGTACGCTCACCCTAAACCGTTGTCGTACACTAACCTGTCCCCTAAACCGTCCCCGTCCCCTAACCCTAACCCTAACCTTAACCCTAACACTTACCCGAAGGCTTACCGTAACCCGTCCCCTAATCCTAACCCGTACGCTAACACTAACCCGTACCCTAACACGGACGTTCACCCTAAACCGTTGTCGTACCCTAAACTGTCCCCTAAACCGTCCCCATCCCCTAACCCTAACCCTAACCCTAACACTAACCCTAACCCTTACCCGAAGCCTTACACTAAACCATCACCTAATTCTAACACGTACGCTAACCCTAACCCATACCCTAAAACGTACGCTCACCCTAAACCATTGTCGTACCCTAACCTGTACCCTAAACCATCCCCGCCCCTATCCCTAACCCTAACCCTAACCCGAACCCTTACCCGAAGCCTTACCCTAACCCGTCCCATAAGCCTAACCCGTACGCTAACACTAACCCATACCCTAACACGTACGCTCACACTAAACCGTTATCGTACACTAACCTGTCCCCTAAACCGTCCCCGTCCCCTAACCCTAACCCCAACCCTAACCCTAACCCTTACCCGAAGCCTTACTCTAACCCGTCCCCTAATCCTTACCCGAACGCTAACACTAATACATACCCTAACACGTACGCTCACCCAAAACCGTTGTCGTGCCCTAACCTGTCCCCTAAACCGTCCCAGTCCCCTAACCCTAACCCTAACCCTAACCCTAACCCTTACCCGAAGCATTACCCTAACCCGTCCCCTAATCCTAACCCGTATGCTAACTCTAACCCATACCCTAACACGTACGCTCACGCTAAACCGATGTCGTACCCTAACCTCTCCCCTAAACCGTCCCCATCCCCTAACCCTAACCCTAACCCTAACCCTAAACCTAACCCCTACCCGAAGTCGTACCCTAACCCGTGCCCTAATCCTAACACGTACGCTAACACTAACCTGTACTCTAACACGTATGCTCACCCTAAACCGTTGTCGAACCCTAACCTGTCCCCTAAACCGTCCCCGTCCCCTAACCCTAACCCTAACCCTAACACTTACCCGAAGCCTTACCCTAACCTGTCCCCTAATCCTTACCCGTACGCTAACACTAACCCGTAGCATAACACGTACGCTCACCCTAAACCGTTGTCGTACCCTAACCTGTCCCCTAAACCATCCCCGTCCCCTAACCCTAACCCTAACCCTAAGCCTAACCCTAATCCTTACCTGAAGCCTTACCCTAACCCGGCCCGTAATCCTAACCCGTATGCTAACACTAAAACGTACACTAACACGTACGCTCACCCTAAACCGTTGTCGTACCCTAACCTGTCCCCTAAACCATCCCCGTCCCCGTCCCCTAACCCTAACCCTAACCTTAACGCTAACCCATACCCTAAGCCTTACCCTAAACCGTTCCCTAATCCTAACCCGTACGCTAACAATAACCCGTACCCTAACACGTACGCTCACCCTAAACTGTTGTCGTACCCTAACCTGTCCCCTAAACCGTCCCTGTCCCCTAACCCTAACCCTAACCCTAACCCTAAACCTTACCCGAAGCCTTACCCTAACACGTCCCCTAATCCTAACCCGTACGCTAACACTAACATGTACCCTAACACGTACACTCACCCTAAACAGTTGTCGTTCCCTAACCTGTCCCCTAAACCGTCGCCGTCCCCTAACCCTAACCCTAACCCTAACCCTAACCCTTACCTGAAGCCTTACCCTAACCCGTCCCTTAATCCTAACCCGTACGCTAACACTAACCCGGACCCTAACACGTACGCTCACCCTAAACCATTGTCGTACACTAACCTGTCCCCTAAACCATCCCCGTCCCCTAACCCTAACCCTAATCCTAACCCTAACCCTAAACCTTACCCGAAGCCTTACCCTAAACCGTCCCCTACACCTAACCCATACGCTAACACTAACCCATACCCTAACACGTACGCTCACCCTAAACCGTTGTCGTACCCGAAACTGTCCACTAAACCGTCCCCGTCCCCTAACCCTAACGCTAACCCTAACCCTAACCCGAAGCCTTACCCTAACCCGTCCCCTAATCCTAACCCGTACGCTAACACTAACCTGTACCCTAACATGTACGCTCACCCTAAACCGTTGTCGTACCCTAACCTGTCCCCTAAACCGTCACCGTCCCCTAACCCTAACCCTAACCCTAACCATAACCGGAACCCTTACCGAAGCCTTACCCTAACCCGTCCCCTAATCCTAACCCGTACGCTAACACTAACCCGTACCCTAACACGTACGCTGACCCTAAACATTTGTCGTACCCTAACCTGTCCCCTAAACCGTCCCCGTCCCCTAACCCTAACACTAACCCTAACCCTAAGCCTTAACCAAAGCCTTACGCTAACCCGTCCCCTAATCCTAAACCGTACGCTAACACTAACCCGTACCCTAACACGTACGCTCACCCTAAACCGTTGTCGTAACCTAACTTCTCCCCTAATCAGTCCCCATCCCCTAACACTAATCCTAACACTAACCCTTAACCAAAGCCTTACGCTAACCCGTCCCCTAAACCTAAACCGTACGCTAACACTAACCCGTACCCTAACACGTACACTCACCCTAAACTGTTGTCGTACACTAACCTGTCCCCTAAACCATCCCCGTCCCCGTCCGCTAACCCTAAACCTAACCCTAACCCTAACCCTTACCCGAAGCCTTTCCCTAACCCGTCCACTAATCCTAACCCGTAGGCTAACACTAACCCGTACCCTAACACGTATGCTCACCATAAACCGTTGTCGTACCCTAACCTGTCCCCTAAACCGTCCCCGTCCCCTAACCCTAACCCTAACCCTAACCCTAACCCTTACCCGAAGCCTTACCCTAACCCGTCCCCTAATCCTAACCCGTACGCTAACACTAACCGTACCCTAACACGTACACTCACCATAAACCGTTGTCGTACCCTAACCTGTCCTCTAAACCGTCCCCGTCCCCTAACCCTAACCCTAAACCTAACCCTTACCCGAAGCCTTACTCTAACCCATCCCCTAATCCTAACCCGTACGCTAACACTAAACCGTACCCTAACACGTACGCTCACCCTAAACCGTAGTCGTACCCTAACCTGTTCCCTAAACCTGCCCCGTCCCCTAACCCTAACCCTAACACTAACCCTAACCCTAAACCTTACCCGAAGCCTTACCGTAACCCGTCCCCTAATCCTAACCCTTACACTAACACTAAACCGTACCCTAACACATACGCACACCCTAAACCGTTGTCGTACACTAACCTGTCCCCTAAACCGTCCCCGTCTCCAAAACCTAACCCTAACCCTAACCCTAAACCTTACCCGAAGCCTTACCCTAACCCGTCCTCTAATCCTAACCCGTACGCTAACACTAACCCGTACCCTAACACGTACGCTCACCCTAAACCATTGTCGTACCGTAACCTGTACCCTAAACCATCCCCGTCCCATATCCCTAACCCTAACCCTAACCCTTACCCGAAGCCTTACCCTAACACGTCACCTAATCCTAACCGGTACGCTAACACAAACACGTACCCTAACACCTACGCTCACCCTAAACCGTTGTCATACCATAACCTGTCCCCAAAACCGTCCCCGTCCCCTAACCCTAACCCTAACCCTAACCCTTACCCGAAGCCTTACCCTAAACCGTCCCATAAGCCTAACCCGTACGCTAACACTAACCCATACCCTAACACGTACGCTCACCCTAAACCGTTGTCGCACACTAACCTGTCCCCTAAACCGTCCCCGTCCCCTAACCCTAACCCTAACCCTAACCCTATCACTTACACGAAGCCTTACTCTAACCTGTCCCCTAATCATAACCCGTACGCTAACCATAACCAGTACCCTAACACGTACGCTCACCATAAACCGCTGTCGTACCCTAACCTGTCCCCTAAACCGTCACCGTCCCCTAACCCTAACCCTAACCCTAACCCTAACCCTAAACATTACCCGAAGCCTTACCCTAACCCGTCCCATAAGCCTAACCCGTGCGCTAACACTAACCCATACCCTAACACGTACGCTCACCCTAAACCGTTGTCGTACACTAACCTGTCCCCTAATCCGTCCCCGTCCCCTAACCCTAACCCTAACCCTAAACCTAACCCTTACCCGAAGCCTTACCCTAACCCGTCCCCTAATCCTGACCCGTACGCTAACACTAACCCGTAGCCTAACACGTATGCTCACGCTAAACCGTTGTCATACACTAACCTGTCCCCTAAACCGTCCCCGTCCCTTAACCCTAACCCTAACCCTAATCCTTACCTGAAGCCTTACGCTAACTCGTCCCGTAATCCTAACCCGTACGCTAACACTAACCCGTACCCTAACACGTACGCTCACCCTAAACCGTTGTCGTACCCTAACATGTCCCCTAAACTGTCCCCATCCCCTAACCCTAACCCTAAACCTAACCCTAACGCTAACCCTTACCCTAAGCCTTACACTAACCCGTCCCCTAATCGTAACCCGTACACTAACAATAACCTGTACCCTAACACGTACGCTCACCCTAAACCGTTGTCGTACCCTAACCTGTCCCCTAAACCGTCCCCGTCCCCTAAAACTAACCCTAACCCTAACCCTTACCCGAAGGCTTACCCTAACCCGTCCCGTAATCCTAACCCGTACCCTAACACTAACCCGTACCCTAACACGTACACTCACCCTAAACAGTTGTCGTACCCTAACCTGTCAACTAAACCGTCCCCATTCCCTAACCCTAACCCTAAACCTAACCCTAACCCTAACCCTAACCTGTCCCGTAAACCGTCCCCGTCCCCTAAGCCTAACCCTAACCCTAACACTTATCCGAAGCCTTACCCTAACCCGTCCCCTAATCCTAACCCGTACGATAACACTAAACCGTACCCTAACACGTACGCTCACCCTAAACCGTTGTCGTACCCGAACCTGTCCCCTAAACCGTCCCCGTCCCCTAACCCTAACCCTAACCCTTAGCTGAAGCCTTACCCTAACCAGTCCCCTAATCCTAACCCGTACGCTAACACTAACCCGTACCCTAACACGTACGCTCACCCTAAACCGTTGTCGTACCCTAACCTGTCCCCTAAACCGTCACCGTCCTCTAACCCTAACCCTAAGCCTAACGCTATCCCGAAACCTTACCCGAAGCCTTATCCTAACCCGTCCCCTAATCCTAACCCGTACGCTAACACTAACCCGTACCCTAACACGTACGCTCAGCCTAAACATTTGTCATACCCTAACCTGTCCCCGAAACCGTCCCCGTCCCCTAACACTAACCCTAACCCTAACCCTTACCTGAAGCCTTACCCTAACCCGTCCCGTAATCCTAACCCGTACGCTAACACTAACCCGTACCCTAACACGTACACTCACCCTAAACAGTTGTCGTACCCTAACCTGTCCCCTAAACCGTCGCCATCCCCTAACCCTAACCCTTACCCTAACCCTAACCCTAACCCTTACCTGAAGCCTTACCCTAACCCGTCCCTTAATCCTAACCCGTACGCTAACACTAACCCGTACCCTAACACGTACGCTCACTCTAAACCATTGTCGTACCCTAAACTGTCCCCTAAACCATCCGCGTCCCCTAACCCTAACCCTAATCCTAACCCTAACCCTAACTCTTACCCGAAGCCTCACCCTAAACCGTCCCCTAAACCTAAACCGTACGCTAACACTAACCCGTACCCTAACACGTACGCTCACCCTAAACCGTTGTCGTTCCCGAACCTGTCCCCTAAACCATCCCTGTCCCCTAATCCTAACCCTAACCCTTACCCGAAGCCTTACACTAACCCATCCCCTAATCCTAACCCTTAGGCTAACCCTAACCCATACCCTAACACGTACGCTCACCCTAAACCATTGTCGTACCCTAACCTGTACGCTAAACCATCCCCGTCCCCTATCCCTAACCCTAACCCTAACCCTAACCCTTACCCGAAGCCTTACCCTAACCCGTCCCCTAATCCTAACGGGTACGCTAACACTAACACGTACCCTAACACGTACGCTCACCCTAAAACGTTGTCGTACCATAACCTGTCCCCTAAACCGTCCCCGTCCCCGTCCCCTAACCCTAACCCTAACCCTTACCCGAAGCCTTACCCTAATCCGTCCCATAAGCCTAACCCGTACGCTAACATTAACCCATACCCTAATACGTACGCTCACCCTAAACCGTTGTCGTACACTAACATGTCCCCTAAACCGTCCCCGTCCCCTAACCCTAACCCTAACCCTAACCCTTACCCGAAGCCTTACTCTAACCCGTCCCCTAATCCTAAACCGTACGCTAACCATAACCAGTACCCTAACACGTACGCTCACCCTAAACCGTTGTCGTACCCTAACCTGTCCCCTAAACCGTCCCCGTCCCCTAACACTAACCCTAATCCTAACACTAATCCTTACATGAAGCCTTACCCTAACCCGTCCCGTAATCCTAACCCGTACGCTAACACTAACCCGTACACTAACACGTACGCTCACTCAAAACCGTTTTCGTACCCTAACCTGTCCCATAAACCGTCCACGTGCCCGTCCCCTAACCCTAACCCTAACGCTAATGCTAACCCTTACCCGAAGCCTTACCTTAAACCGTCCCCTAATCCTAACACGTACGCTAACAATAACCCATACCCTAACACATACGCACATCCTAAACCGTTGTCATACCCTAACCTGTCCCCTAAACCGTCCCCGTCCCCTAACCCTAACCCTAACCCTAACCCTAACCCTAACCCTTACCCGAAGCCTTACCCTAACCCGTCCCCTAATCCTAACCCGTACGCTAACACTAAACCGTACCCTAACACGTACGCTCACCCTAAACCGTTGTCGTACACTAACCTGTCCCCTAAACCGTCCCCGTCCCCTAACCCTAACCCTAACCCTAACCCTAACCCTTACCCGAAGCCTTACACTCAACCATCCCCTAATCCTAACCCGTACGGTAACACTAACCCGTACCCTAACACCTACGCTCACCCGAAACCGTTGTCGTACCCTAACCTGTCCCCTAAACCGTCACCGTCCTCTAACCCTAACCCTAAACCTAACCCTAACCCGAACCCTTACCCGAAGCCTTACCCTAACCCGTCCCCTAATCCTAACCCGTACGCTAACACTAACCCGTACCCTAACACGTACGCTCAGCCTAAACTTTTGTCGTACCCTAACCTGTCCCCGAAACCGTCCCCGTCCCCTAACACTAACCCTAACCCTAACCATAACCCTTACCTGAAGCCTTACCCTAACCCGTCCCGTAATCCTAACGCGTAAGCTAACACTAACCCGTACCCTGACACGTACACTCACCCTAAACAGTTGTCGTACCCTAACCTGTCCCCTAAACCGTCGCCGTCCCCTAACCCTAACCCTTACGCTAACCCTAACCCTAACCCTTACCTGAAGCCTTACCCTAACCCGTCCCTTAATCCTAACCGTACGCTAACACTAACCTGTACCCTAACACGTACGCTCACCACAAACCATTGTCGTACCCTAAACTGTCCCCTAAACCATCCGCATCCCCTAACACTAATCCTAACCCTAACCCTAACTCTTACCCGAAGACTTACCCTAAACCGTCCCCTAAACCTAACCCGTACGCTAACACTAACCCGTACCCTAACACGTACGCTCACCCTAAACCGTTGTCGTACCCGAACCTGTCCCCTAAACCATCCCCGTCCCCTAACCCTAACCCTAACCCTAACCCTTACCCGAAGCCTTACACTAACCCATCCCCTAATCCTAAACCTTACGCTAACCCTAACCCGTACCCTAACACATACGCTCACCCTAAACCATTGTCGTACCCTAACCTGTAACCTAAACCATCCCCGTCCCCTATCCCTAACCCTACCCCTAACCCTAACCCTTACCCGAAGCCTTACCCTAACCCGTCCCCTAATCCTAACCGGTACGCTAACACTAACACGTAACCTAACACGTACGCTCACCCTAAAACGTTGTCGTACCATAACCTGTCCCCTAAACCGTCCCCGTCCCCTAACCCTAACCCTAACCCTAACCCTAACCCTAACCCTTACCCGAAGCCTTACCCTAATTCGTCCCATAAGCCTAACCCATACGCTAACACTAACCGATACCCTAACACGTACGCTCACCCTAAACCGTTGTCGTACACTAACCTGTCCCCTAAACCGTCCCCGTCCCCTAACCCTAACCCTAACCCTAACCCTTACCCAAAGCCTTACTCTAACCCGGCCCCTAATCCTAAACCGTACGCTAACCATAACCAGAACCCTAACACGTACGCTCACCCTAAACCATTGTCTTACCCTAACCTGTCCCCTAAACCGTCCCCGTCCCCTAACCCTAACCCTAACCTTAACCCTTACCTGAAGCCTTACCGTAACCCGTCCCCTAATCTTAACCCGTACGCTAACACTAAACCGTATCCTAACACATACACACACACTAAACCGTTGTCGTACACTAACCTGTCCCCTAAACAGTCCCCGTCTCCTAACTCTAACCCTAACCCTAACCCTAACCCTAACCCTAACCGAAGCCTTACCCTAACCCGTCCTCTAATCCTAACCCGTACGCTAACACTATCCCGTACCCTAACACGTACGCTCACCCTAAACCGTTGTCGTACCCTAACCTGTCCCCTAAACCGTCCCCGTCCCCTAACCCTAACCCTAACCCTAACCCTAACCCTAACCCTTACCCGAAGCCTTACACTAACCCGTCCCCTAATCCTTACCCGAACGCTAACACTAACCCGTAGCCTAACACGTACGCTAACCCTAAACCATTGTCGTACCCTAACCTGTCCCCTAAACCGTCCCCGTCCCCTAACCCTAACACTAACCCTAACCCTGACACTAATCCTTACATGAAGCCTTAGCCTAACCCGTCCCGTAATCCTAACCTGTACGCTAACACTAAACCGTACCCTAACACGTACGCTCACCCTAAACCGTTGTCGTACACTAACCTGTCCCCTAAACCGTCCCCGTCCCCTAACCCTAACCCTAACCCTTACCCGAAGCCTTACCGTAACCCGTCCCCTAATCTTAATCCGTACGCTAACACTAAACCGTACCCTAACACATACGCACATCCTAAACCGTTGTCGTACACTAACGTGTCCCCTACACAGTCCCCGTGTCCTAACTCTAACCCTAAACCTAACCCTAACCCTAAACCTTACCCGAAGCCTTACCCTAACCCGTCCTCTAATCCTAACCCGTACGCTAACACTAACCCGTACAATAACACGTACGCTCACCCTAAACCGTTGTCGTACCCTAACCTGTCCCCTAAACCGTCCCCGTCCCCGTCCCCTAACCCTAACACTAAACCTAACCCTAACCCTTACCCGAAGCCTTACCCTAACCCGTCCCCTAATCCTAACCCATACGCTAACACTAACCAGTACCCTAGCACGTACGCTCACCCTAAACCGTTGTCGTACCCTAACCTGTCCCCTAAACCGTCACCGTCCCCTAAGGCTAACCCTAACACTAAAACTAACAGGAACCCTTACCCGAAGCCTTACCCTAACCCGTCCCATAATCCTAACCCGTACGCTAACACTAACCCGTACCCTAACACGAACGCTCACCCTAAACATTTGTCGTACCCTAACCTGTCCCCTAAACCGTCCCCGTCCCCTAACCCTAACACTAACCCTAACCCTAACCCTTAACCAAAGCCTTACCCTAACCCGTCCCCTAATCCTAAACCGTACGCTAACACTAAACCGTACCCTAACACGTACGCTCACCCTAAACCGTTGTCGTACCCTAACCTCTCCCCTAAACCGTCCCCATCCCCTAAACCTAAGCCTAAACCTAACCCTAACCCTAACCCTTACCCGAAGCCTTACCCTAACCCGTCCCCTAATCCTAACCCGTATGCTAACTCTAACCCTTACCCTAATACGTACGCTCACCCTAAACCGTTAACGTACACTAACCTGACCCCTAAACCGTCCCCGTCCCCTTCCCCTAACCCTAACCCTAACCCTAAACCTTACCCGAAGCCTTACCCTAACCCGTCCCCTAATCCTTACCCGTACGCTAACAATAACCCATACCCTATCATGTACGCTCAACCTAAACCGTTGTCGTACACTAACCTGTCCCATAAACCGTCCCCCTCCCCTAACCCTAACCCTAAACCTAACCCTTACCCGAAGCCTTACCCTAACCCATCCCATAATCCTAACCCATACGCTAACACTAAACCGTACCCTAACCCGTACGCTCATCCTAAACCGTTGTCGTACCCTAACCTGTCCCCTAAAACTTCCCCATCCCCTAACCCTAACCCTAACACTAACCCTAACCCTAACCCTTACCTGAAGCCTTACCGTAACCTGTCCCCTAATCCTAACCCGTACGCTAACACTAAACAGTACCCTAACACATACACACACCCTAAACCGTTGTCGTACACTAACCTGTCCCCTAAACCGTCCCCGTCTCCTAACCCTGACCCTAACCCTAACCCTAACCCTTACCCGAAACCTTACCCTAACCCGTCCTCTAATCCTAACCCGTGCGCTAACACTAACCCGTACCCTAACACGTACGCTCACCCTAAACAGTTTTCGTACCCTAACCTGTCCCCTAAACCGTCCCCGTCCCCTAAATCTAACCCTAACCCTAACCCTAACCCTTCCCCGAAGCCTTACCCTAACCCGTCCCCTAATCCTAACCCGTACGCTAACACTAACCCGTACCCTAACACGTACGCTCACCCTAAACCGTTGTCGTACCCTAACCTGTCCCCTAAACAGTCCCCGTCCCCTAACACTAACCCTAACCCTAACACTTACCCTAACCCTTACCCGAAGCCTTACACTAACCCATCCCCTAATCCTAAACCGTACGCTAACCCTAACTCGTACCCTAACACGTACGCTCAACCTAAACCATTGTCGTATCCTAACCTGTACCCTAAACCATCCCCGTCCCCTATTCCTAACCCTAACCCTAACCCAAAACCTTACCTGAAGCCTTACCCTAACCCGTCCCCTAATGCTAACCGGTACGCTAACACTAACACGTACCCTAACACGTACGCTCACCCTAAAACGTTGTCGTACCATAACCTTTCCCCTAAACCGTCCCCGTCCCCTAACCCTAACCCTAACCCTAAACCTAACACTAACCCTTACCCGAAGCCTTACACTAACCCGTCCCATAAGCCTAACCCGTACGCTAACACTAACCCATACCCTAACACGTACGCTCACCCTAAACCGTTGTCGTACACTAACCTGTCCCCTAAACCGTCCCCGTCCTCTAACCCTAACCCTAACCCTAAACCTAACCCTAACACTTACCCGAAGCCTTACTCTAACCCGTCCCCTAATCCTAACCCGTACGCTAACCATAACCAGTACCCTAACACGTACGCTCACCCTAAACCTTTGTCGTACCCTATCCTGTCACCTAAACCGTCCCCGTCCCCTAACCCTAACCCTAACCCGATCCCTAACCCTTACCCCAAGCCTTAAACTAACCCGTCCCCTAATCCTAACCCGTACGCTAACACTAACCCGTACCCTAAAACGTATGCTCACCCTAAACCGTTGTCGTACCATAACCTGTCCCGTAAACCGTCCCTGTCCCCTAACCCTAACCCTAACCCTAACCCTAACCCTAACCCTTACCCGAAGCCTTACCCTAACCCGTCCCCTAATCCTAAACCATACGCTAACACTATCCCGTACCCTAACACGTACGCTCACCATAAACCATTGTCGTACCCTAACCTGTCCCCTATACCGTCCCCGTCCCCTAACCCTATCCCTAACCCTTACCCGAAGCCTTACCCTAACCCGTCCCCTAATCCTAACCCGTACGCTAACACTAACCCGTACCCTAACACGTACGCTCACCGTAAACCGTTGTCGTACCGTAACCTGTCCCCTAAACTGTCCCCGTCATCTAACACTAACCCTAACCCTTACCCTAACCCTAACCCTTACCCGAAGCCTTACCCTAACCCGTCTCCTAATCCTAACCCGTACGCTAACACTAACCCGTACCCTAACACGTACGCTCACCCTAAACCGTTGTCATACCCTAACCTGTACCCTAAACCGTCCCCGTCTCCTAACACTAACCCTAAACTTAACCCTAACCCTAAACCTTACCCGAAGCCTTACCCTAACCCGTCACCTAATCCTAACGCGTAGGCTAACACTAACCCATACCCTAACACGTACGCTCACCCTAAACCGCTGACGTACCCTAAACTGTCCCCTAAATCATCCCCGTCCCCTAACCCTAACCCTTACCCTAACATTAACCCTAACCCTTACCCGAAGCCTTACCCTAACCCGTCCCCTAATCCTAACCCGTACGCTAACCCTAACCCTAACCCTAACCCTTACCCGTAGCTTTACACTAACCCGTCCCCTAACCTAACCCGTACGCTAACACTAAAATGTACCCTAACACGTACGCTCACCCTATACCATTGTCGTACCCTAACCTGTCCCCTAAACCTTCCCCGTCCCCTAACACTAACCCTAACCCTTACCCGAAGCCTTACCCTAAACCGTTCCCTAATCCTAACCCGTACGCTAACACTAACCCATACCGTAACACGTACTCTCACCCTAAACAGTTGTCGTACCATAACCTGTCCCCTAAACCGTCCCCGTCTCCGTCCCCTAACCCTAACCCTAACACATACCCGAAGCCTTACCCTTACCCGTCCCCTAATCCTAACCCGTACGCTAACACTAAACCATACCCTAACACGTACGCTCACCCTAAACCGTTTTCGTAACCTAACCTGTCCCCTAAACCGTCCCCGTTCCCTAACCCTAACCCTAACCCTAACCCTAATCCTTACCCGAAGCCTTACACTAACATGTCCCCTAATCCTAACTCGTACGCTAACACTAACCCATACCCTAGCACGTACGCTCACCCTAAATCGTTGTGGTACCCTAACATGTCCCCTAAACCGTCCCAGTCCCCTAACACTAACCCTAACTCTAACCCTAACCTTAACCCTTACCTGAAGCCTTACCCTAACCCATCCCCTAATCCTAACCCGTACGCTAACACTAAACCGTACCCTAACACGTACGCTCACCCTAAACCGTTGTCGTACCCTAACGTGTCCCCTAAACCGTCCACGTCCCCGTCCCCTAACCCTAACCCTAACCCTAGCCCTTACCATAAGTGTTACACTAAACCGTCCACTAATCCTAAACCGTACGCTAACACTAACCCGTACCCTAACACATACGCTCACCCTAAACCGTTGTCGTACCTTAACCTGTCCCCTAAACCGTCTCCGTGCCCTAACCCTAACCCTAACCCTAACCCTAACCCTTACCCGAAGCCTTACACTAAACCGTCCCCTAATCGTAAACCGTATGCTAACACTAACCCGTACCCTAACACGAACGCTCACCCTAAACCGTTGTCGTACACTAACATGTCCCCTAAACCGTCCCCGTCCCCTAACCCTAACCCTAACCCTTACCCGAAGCCTTACCCTTACCAGTCCCCTAATCCTAACCCGTACGCTAACACTAACCCGTACCCTAACACGTACGCTCACCCTAAACCGTTGTCATACCCTAACCTGTTCCCTAAATCGTCCCCGTCCCCGTCCCCTAACCCTAACCCTAACAGTAACCCTTACCCGAAGCCTTACCCTAACCCGTCCCCTAATCCTAACCCGTAGGCTAACACTAACCCGTACCCTAACACGTACGCTCACCCTAAACCGTTGTCGTACGCGAACCTGTCCCCTAAATCGTCCCCGTCCCCTAACACTAACCCTAACGCTAACCCTAACCCTAAACCTTACCCGAAGCCTTACCCTAACCTATCCCCTAATCCTAACCCGTACGCTAACCCTAACACTAACCCTAACCCTTACCCGAAACCTTACCATAAACTGTCCCCTAATCCTAACATGTACGCCCTCACTAAACCGTACCCTAACACATACGCTCACCCTAAACCGTTGTCGTACCCTAACCTGTCCCCTAAACCGTCCCTGTCCCCGTCCCCTAACCCAAACCCTAACCCTAACCCTAACACTTACCCGAAGCCTTACCCTAACCCGTCCCCTAATCCTACACCATACGCTATCACTAACCCGTACCCTAACACATACGCTCACCCTAAACCGTTTTCGAACACTAACCTGTCCCCTAAACCGGCCCCTAAACCTAACCCTAACCCTAACCCTATCTCTAACCCTAACCCTTACCCGAAGCCTTACCCTAAACCGTCCCCTAATCCTAACTCGTACGCTAACACTGACCCGTACCCTAACACATACGCTCACCCTAAACCGTTGTCGTACCCTAACCTGTCCCCTAAACCGTCTCCGTCCCCTAACCCTAACCCTAACCCTAATCCTAACCCTTACCCGAAGCCTTACACTAAACCGTCCCCTAATCGTAAACTGTACGCTAACACTAACCCGTACCCTAACACGTACGCTCACCCTAAACCGTTGTCGTACACTAACATGTCCCCTAAACCGTCCCCGTCCCCTAACCCTAACCCTAACCCTAACCAAAATCCTTACCCGAAACCTTACCGTCACACTTCCCCAATCCTAACCCGTACGCTAACACTTCCACTTATGGTCCTATAGCTTACGGAAATTAAAATTAAAAACAGACAACCACCCCAATATTTGGGACGGCTGTGTTCAAAAGAAGCTCGTCTACAGTATCAGGTAAATATCGCAGAAAGCAAAAAATGGATAAAGAAGTTGTGGTACGTACGTACAATGCAATATCACTCAGCAATGGAATCTGTGTCATCAGGCCCGTAGCGGCATAGTGAGTGGATGCATGTACGGTGATTCTACGTGAACTACGTCACACAGAAAAAGAAACATCATAAGATATCACTAATACACGGAATGTAAACTTGACTACACATGAACTGAATTACAAAACAGAACAGGGTCTCAAACTTAGAAAACCAACTAGTGCTTGCTTATGGGAAAAGGTGCCTTGGGGTGCTGCATAAAACCAGAGACTGAAATTAGCACAGATAACTTTCCATAAGCCAAATATGTAATAGACAAGACCTACTCCTTGCTCAACGAAATGGACTCAACACAACATATTCAACGCCTAGGAATATACCTGACTAGGAAGAATCTTAAAACCCATGGATATATATGTCTCCGTAAGAGAATCAAGCGTGTGTAGAGCGGCCGAAACGCAGCAGTGAAAATCCGATAAATCCCATTATCAAAATAAATTTCGAAAACAAAACACAAAGACAGTGAAATAGAGAGCAATTCTTAACTAATTCACTCAGGGCATGTGAGGCAACCGGGATTGACCACATCTACACCCAGAGCTGGTTGAGACATAAGGCTGGACACTTCAGGCTGATAGCATTGGTGATTTTCGGTGAGCAAATGCAGACCCTTTTAAGTCATACTGCATGGTACCCATTCCATGGGTCCCAAATCTCCAGGTTCAAGGCATTCTTCCTCCAGCTAAAACATGCATGGGAAACCCAGAGTATCGTCCACCGTGTGATTGGGAAACGATTTAAAATGCATCTCAGTTTTCGTATCCTGGTCCTCGGGTTCACCATTCGAGATGCTTTACTAACACTCTCCCTGCTTGGAGAGTCAGTGCCTTTAACCTCCTGTTTGGCACAGCTTGCAATTTCTGTGCAAGATGAACAGGAATAGGGAGAACCAATGAGAGCCTAGCTGTAGGTGTCTGCACGGACAAATGTAACGCTCATTTCCAACCAGGAAGAGGAAATAACCAAAGGCTCAGCGTGCCCTGCCGGAAACAGATTAGGGCCTGAAGCAATCCTGCGGTTTTGTGCCCAGCTCACAAAAAGCGAGTTGAAGAAAGGAGCTCAGGGGCACTGTAATTCACAAACCTGCAGAGTTATAAATGACAGCTATCTTCCAAAAGTATATTGAAGTAAGCCTGCGAAGGGGACTTGAACGCGGGGCAGAATTTCAGGAAAACGATTGCAGGGGTTAGACTGGAATTGCCCTGAAAGCATAGGAAAAGAGGCACAACGTCGGCAATGATGCACTTGGCCAAAAATGGCGTATGCGTTTTTTCCTGAATATATTCAGGAAAAAACGCATACGCACTTTTTGGCCAACCAAGCAAGCCTGTAAAGGAAATCTGCACTACAATGAAGTCTCACTGCCCCCCGGGCAAGAGGGCCATCTGAAAAAAGTGTAAAATCCAGAAAGGTAGGACAGGATATTGAGAACAGGGAGCCTAGTTATGCTGATTGGCAGGATGTAAATTGCCAACAGCCACCCTGCAGAAGTGTATGGTGTTTCCTGAAACACGTAAGAAACAAAGCAACACAGCCTATGGCACTTCCACTTATGGTCCTATAGCTTACGGAAATTAAAATCAAAAACAGACAGCCACCCCAATATTTGGGACGGCTGTGTTCACAAGAAGCTCGTCTACAGTACCAGGTAAATATCCCAGAAAGCAAAAAATGGATAAAGAAGTTGTGGCACATACGTGCAATGCAATATCACTCAGCAATGAAATCTGTGTCATCAGGCCCGTAGCGGCATAGTGAGTGGATGCATGTACGGTGATTCTACGTGAACTACGTCACACAGAAAAAGAAACATCATAAGATATCACTAATACACGGAATGTAAACTTGACTACACATGAACTGAATTACAAAACAGAACAGGGTCTCAAACTTAGAAAACCAACTAGTGCTTGCTTATGGGAAAAGGTGCCTTGGGGTGCTGCATAAAACCAGAGACTGAAATTAGCACAGATAACTTTCCATAAGCCAAATATGTAATAGACAAGACCTACTCCTTGCTCAACGAAATGGACCCAACACAACATATTCAACGCCTAGGAATATACCTGACTAGGAAGAATCTTAAAACCCATGGATATATATGTCTCCGTAAGAGAATCAAGCGTGTGTACAGCGGCCGAAACGCAGCAGTGAAAATCCGATAAATCCCATTATCAAAATAAATTTCGAAAACAAAACACAAAGACAGTGAAATAGAGAGCAATTCTTAACTAATTCACTCAGGGCATGTGAGGCAACCGGGATTGACCACATCTACACCCACAGCTGGTTGAGACATAAGGCTGGACACTTCAGGCTGATAGCATTGGTGATTTTCGGTGAGCAAATGCAGACCATTTTAAGTCATACTGCATGGTACCCATTCCATGGGTCCCAAATCTCCAGGTTCAAGGCATTCTTCCTCCAGCTAAAACATGCATGGGAAACCCAGAGTATCGTCCACCGTGTGATTGGGAAACGATTTAAAATGCATCTCAGTTTTCGTATCCTGGTCCTCGGGTTCACCATTCCAGATGCTTTACTAACACTCTCCCCGCTTGGAGAGTCAGTGCCTTTAACCTCCTCTTTGGCACAGCTTGCAATTTCTGTGCAAGATGAACAGGAATAAGGAGAACCAATGAGAGACTAGCTGTAGGTGTCTGCATGGGCAAATGTAACGCTCATTGCCGACCAGGAAGAGGAATTAAACAAAGGCTCAGCGTGCCCTGCTGAAAACAGATTAGGTCCTGAAGCAATCCTGCGGTTTTGTGCCCAGCTCACAAGAAATGAGTTGAAGAAAGGAGTTCAGGGGCACTGTAATTCACAAACCTGCAGAGTTATAAATGACAGCTATCCTCCAAAAATATATTGAAGTAAGCCTGCGAAGGGGACTTGAAAGCGGGGCAGAGTTTCAGGAAAACGATTGCAGGGGGTAGACTGGAATTGCCCTGAAAGCATAGGAAAAGAGGCAGAACATCGACAATGATGCACTTGGCCAAAAAGGGTGTATGCGTTTTTTCCTAAATATATTCAGGAAAGAACGCATACGCCCTTTTTGGCCAACCAAGCAAGCCTGTAAAGGAAATCTGCACTACAATGAAGTCTCACTGCCCCCCGGGCAAAAGGGCCATCTGAAAAATGTGTAAAATCTAGAAAGGTAGGACAGGATATGGAGAACAGGGGGCCTTGTTATGCTGACTGGGAGACTGTAAATTGACAACAGCCACCCTGGAGAAGTTTATGGTGTTTTCTGAAACACTTAAGAAATAAAGGAACAGAGCCTATGGCAATTGCACTTATGGTCCTCTTGCTTAGGGAAATTAAAATCAAAAACAGAGATCCACCCCAAAGTTTGGGACGGCTGTGTTCCCAAGAAGCTCGTCTACAGTACCAGGTAAATATCCCAGAAAGCAAAAAATGGATAAAGAAGTTGTGGCACATACGTGCAATGCAATATCACTCAGCAATGATATCTGTGTCATCAGGCCCGTAGCGGCATAGTGAGTGGATGCAGGTACGGTGATTCTACGTGAACTACGTCACACAGAAAAAGAAACATCATAAGATATCACTAATACACGGAATGTAAATTTAACTACACATGAACTGAAATACAAAACAGAACAGGGTCTCAAATTTTGAAAACCAACTAGTGCTTGCTTATGGGGAAATGTGCGTTGGGATGCTGCATAAAACCAGAGACTGAAATTAGCACAGATAACTTTCCATATGCCAAATATGTAATAGACAAGACCTACTCCTTGCTCAACGAAATGGACTCAACACCACATATTCAACGCCTAGGAATATACCTGACTAGGAAGAATCTTAAAACCCATGGATTTATATGTCTCCGTAAGAGAATCAAGCGTGTGTACAGAGGCATAAATGCAGCAGTGAAAATCCGGTAAATCCCATTATCAAAATAAATTTCAAAAACGAAACACAAAGACAGTGAAATAGAGAGCAATTCTTAAACAATTCACTCAGGGCATGTGATGCAACCGGGATTGACCACATCTACACCCAGAGCTGGTTGAGACATAAGGCTGGACACTTCAGGCTGATAGCATTGGTGAGTTTCGGTGAGCAAATGCAGACCCTTTGAAGTCATACTGCATGGTACCCATTCCATGGGTCCCAACTCTCCAGGTTCAAGGGATTCTTCCTCCAGCTAAAACATGCATGGGAAACCCAGAGTATCGTCCACCGTGTGATTGGGAAACGATTTAAAATGCATCTCAGTTTTCGTATCCTGGTCCTCGGGTTCACCATTCCAGATGCTTTACTAACACTCTCCCCGCTTGGAGAGTCAGTGCCTTTAACCTCCTGTGTGGCACTGTTTGCCATTTCTGCGCAAGATGAACAGGAATACGGAGAACCAATGGGAGACTATCTGTAGGTGTGTGCACGGGCAAATATTTTTTTTAACATCTTTATTGGGGTATAATTGCTTTACAATGGTGTGTTAGTTTTTGCTTTATAACAAAGTGAATCAGCTATACATATACATATGCTCCCTGTGTCTTCCCTCTTGTGTCTCCCTCCCTCCCTCTCTCCCCCTTCCACCCCTCCAGGCTGTCCCAACGCCCCGAGCTCATATCCCTGTGCCTTGCGGCTGCTTCCCCCTTGCTATCTACCTTACTACATTTATTAGTGTGTATATGTCCATGACTCTCTCTCGCCCTGTCAAAACTCACCATTCCCCCTCCCCATATCCTCAATTCCGTTCTCCAGTAGGTCTGCGCCTCTATTCCTGTCTTATCCCTAGGTTCTTCATGACATTTTTTTCCTTTAAATTCCATATATATGTGTTAGCATACGCTATTTGTCTTTTTCTTTCTGACTTACTTCACTCTGTATGACAGACTCTAGGTCTATCCATCTCATTACAAATAACTCAGTTTCATTTCTTTTTAAGGCTGAGTAATATTCCATTGTGTATATGTGCCACATCTTCTTTATCCATTCGTCCGATGATGGGCGCTTAGGTTCTTTCCATCTCCGGGCTATTGTAAATAGAGCTGCAATGAACATTTTGGTACATGACTCTTTTTGAATTTTGGTTTTCTCAGGGTATATGCCCAGTATGCACGGGCAATTTTAACACTCATTTCCCAACAGGAAAAGGAATTAACCAAATGCTCAGCATGCCGTGCTGGAACAAGATTAGGGCCTGAAGCAATCCTGCGGTTTTGTGGCCAGCTCACAAGAAAGCGAGTTGAGGAAAGGAGCTCAGGGGCACTGTCATTCACATACCTGCAGACTTATAAATGACAGAAATCGTACAAAAATATATTGAATTAAGGCTGCGAAGAGGACTTGAAAGTGGGGCAGAATTGCTGGAATCCGATTTCAGGAGGTAGACGTGAATTGCTCTGAAAGCATAAGAGAAGTGGCAGAACCTCGTCAATGAAGCACTTGGCCAAAAAGGGCATATGCATTTTTTCCAGGGCCATCATTCACGGGAGGAGGAGGCTCCCAGCATGCTCCAGTGGCCAACAGAGGGCCCACGTCGCCAAGGCGATGTGAGCTAGCCAGGCAGGAGTGACCTGACATCAGAGGGCCCACCTCACAGAATGGTAGGGAACCCAGCCAGGATCAGACTCTCCCCAGAGGGCCCACATCACCAAGGTGATGGGAACCAGGCAGGAGTGTCCTCACACCCATGGGGCCACATCATCAAAAGTTGAGGTACCCAGCACATGTGGCCTCAAACCAGAGGACCCACATCACCATGGGTTTCGGAGTGAGGCAGGCAGGATTAACCTCACAACACATGTCCCATTGTATACAAAAGGTGTGGAAACCAGCAGTTGGATCTTCCTAGCAGGCGGCCCAGAGCACTGAGGCTATGAGATCCAGGCCGGCATGAACTCACAACAGAGGGCCCTCATTGTGATTCTGTAAGCAACCCAGCCGTTGTGACCTCAGAGCAGAAGGCCCACATCCCCATGGGGAAGGGAAACAAGCAGGAGTGTCATCGCAAGAGTGGGCACACATGAAAAAATGTGGGGAGCCCAGCAATTAGTGCCTGATGCCAGAGGGCCCTCATCACCGAGGGGCGGTGGCTCCCAGCCAGCTCCGACTGCTACCAGAGGGGCGACGTCGCCAATGCGGAGTGCGACAACCAGGCAGGAGTGACCTCAGAGCAGAGGGTCAACCTCACAGAAGTGTGAAGAACCAAAGAGGATCAGATTCTCACCAGAGGGCCCACATCACCAAGGGAATGGGAACCAGGCAGGAGTGTCCTCACACTAGTGGGGCCACATCACCGAAAAGTGAGGGACCCAGCACACGTGGCCTCAAACCAGAGGACACACATCACAAGGGAGCTGGGATTGAGGCAGGCAGGAGGAGCCTCAAAACAGAGGGACCATAGAATTAAAGAGGTGAAGAATCCCGCAGTTGGAACCTCCCAGCAGGCGGCCAGGAGCAGCGAGACTATGGGATCCAGGCCGGAGTGATCTCACACCAGAGGGCCGTCATCATGAAACTGTGAGCAACCTAGGCGTTGGGATCTCAGAGCAGAAGGCCCACATTCCCATGGGGTTGGGAACCTGTCAGAAGTGTACTCGCACCACAGGGCACACAGCAGAGAATTTAGGGAACCCAGGAGTTAGGGCCTGACGCCAGAGGGCCCTCATTACCAAGGGGAGGAGACTCCAATCAGGCACCAACACCCAACTGAGGTCCCACGTCGCCAAGGTGACGTGTGACAGCCAGGTAGGAGTGACCTCACCGCAGAGGGCCTACCTCACAGAAGGGTGAGGAACACAGCCAGGATAAGACTCTCACCAGAGGGCCCACATCACCAAGGTGATCAGAACCAGGCAGGAGAGTCTTCACACCAGTGTGGCCACATCATAGAAAGGTGAGGAACCCAGCACATGTGGCCTAAACCAGAAGACCCACATCTCCAAGGGGCTCGGAATGAGGCAGGCAGGAGTAGCCTCACAACACAGGGCCCATAGAATAAAAAAGCTGAGGAATCCAGCAATGGGAACCTCCCAGCAGGCGGCCAAGAGCACCAAGTCTATGCAATTCAGGCCGCAGTAAACTCACAGCAGAGGGTCCACATCATGAAACTGCGAGCAACCCAGCCATTTGGACCTCAGAGCAGAAGGTCCACATCCCCAAGGTGTTGGGAGCATGGCAGGAGTGTCCTCGCACCACTTAGCACATATCAGAAAATGTGGGTACCCAGCAGTTAGGGCCTGACGCCAGAGGGCCCTCATCACTGAGGGGACGAGGCTCACAGCATGTTCCAACTACCACAAGAGGGCCCACGTCGCCAAGGCGGGGTGTGCCAGCCAGGCAGGAGTGACCTCACAGCAGACGGCCCACCTCAAAGAAGTGTGAGGAACCCAACCAGGATCAGACTCTCACCAGAGGGCCCATATCACCAAGGGGACGGGAACCAGGCACGAGTGTCCTCACACCAGTGGGGCCACATCACTAAAAGATGAGGAAACTGGCACATGTGGCCACAAACCAGAGGACCTACATCACCAAGGGGCTGGGAGTGACACAGGCAGGAGGAGCCTCCCAACACAGGGCCCAAAGAATAAAAAAGGTGAGGAACCCAGCAGTTGGAACTTCCCAGCAGGCGGCCCAGAGTACAGAGGCTATGGGATCTAGGAATGAGTGAACTAACACCAGAGAGCTAACATCAGGAAACTGTGAGCAACCCAGTCGTTGGAACCTCAGAGCAGAAGGCCCATATCGCCATGGGGATGGGAACATTTCACGAGTATCCTGGCATCACTGGGCTCACATCAGAAAACCTGGGGAGCCCAGCAGTTAGAGCCTGACGCCAGAGGGACCTCATCACCGAGGACAGGAGTCTCCAAAAGGATCCAACTGCCACCAGAGGGCCGACGTCACCAAGGCAATGGGAGCAAGCCAGGCAGGAGTTACCTCAGAGCACAGGGCCCACCTCACAGAACGGTAAGGAACCCAACCAGGATCAGACTCTCACCAGAGGGGCCACATCACCAAGGGGCTGGGAAACAGGCACGAGTGTCCTCACACCATTGGGGCCACATCATCGAAAGGTGAGGGACCCAGCACACGTGGCCTCACACCAGAGGACACACATCACAACGGGGCTGGGATTGAGGCAGGCAGGAGGAGCCTCAAAACAGAGGGCCCATAGAATAAAAAAGGTGAGGAATCCCGCAGTTGGAACCTCCCAGCAGGCGCCCAGGAGCAGCAAGCCTACGGGATCTAGGCCGGAATGAACGCACATCAGAGGGCCCTCATCATGAAACTGTGAGCACCCCAGCCGTTGGGACCTCAGAGCAGAAGGCCCAAATTCCCATGGGGTTGGGAACCTGACAGGAGTGTACTCGCACCACAGGTCGCACATCTGCAAATTTTGGGAGCCCAGGAGTTAGGGTCTGACGCAAGAGGGCCCTCATTACCGAGGGACGGAGACTCGCAGCAGACACCAACTCCCAACTGAGGGCCCACGTCACCAAGGTGATGTGTGCCAGCCAGGCAGGAGTGACCTCACCGCAGAGGGCCTACCTCACAGAAGGGTGAGGAAACCAGCCAGGATAAGACTCTCACCAGAGGGCCCACATCACCAAGGAGATCGGAACCAGGCAGGAGGGTCTTCACACCAGTGTGGCCACATTATAGAAAGGTGAGGAACCCAGAACATGTGGCCTAAAACAGGGGACCCACATCTCCAAGGGGCTAGGAGTGAGGCAAGCAGGAGTATCCTCACAAAACAGAGCCCACAGAATAAAAGTTGTGAGGAATCCAGCAGTTGGAACCGGCCAGTAGGCCGCCCAGAGCACAGAGTCTATGGGATCCAGGCCACAGCAAACTCACAGCAGAGGTCCCACATCATGAAACTGTGAGCAACCCAGCGGATGGGACCTCAGAGCAGAAGGCCCACATCCCTATGGGGATGGGAACCTGACAGGAGTGTCCTCGGCCCACTTCCACGAATCAGAAAATGTGGGAACCCAGCAGTTAGGACCTGAGGCCAGAGGACCCTCATCACCGAGGGGAGGAGGCTCCCAGCAGGCTCCAACTGCCACCATAAGGCCGATGTCACCAAGGCGGGGTGTGCCAACCAGGCAGGAGTGACCTCAGAGCAGAAAGCCCACCTCACAGAAGTGTGAGGAACCCAACAAGGATCAGACTGTCACCAGAGGGCCAACATCACCAAGGGAATGGGAACCAGGCAGGAGTGTCCTCACACCAGTGGGGCTACATCACCATAATTTGAGGGACCCAGCACACGTGGCCTCAAACCTGAGGACACACATCACCAAGGGGCTGGGAGTGAGGCAGGCCAGAGGATCCTCAAAACAGAGGGACCATAGAATAATAAAGGTGAGGAATCCCACAGTTGGAACCTCCGGCAGGCAGCCAGGAGCAGCGAGGCTATGGGATCTAGGCAGGAGTGAACTCACAGCAGAGGGCCCTCATCATGAAACTGTGAGCAACACAGCCGTTGGGACCTCAGAGCAGAAGGCTCACATCCCCATGGGGATGGGAACCTGGCAGGAGTGTCCTTGCACCACTTAGCACGAATCAGAAAATGTGGGAACCCAGCAGTTAGGGCCTGAGGCCAGAGGGCCCTCATCACCGAGGGGAGGAGGCTCCCAGCAGGCTCCAACTGCCACCATATGGCCGACGTTGCCAAGGCGGGGTGTGCCAGCCAGGCAGGAGTGACCTCAGAGCAGAGGGCCCACCTCACAGAAGGGTGAGGAACCTAACCAGGATCAGACTCTCACCAGAGGGCCAACATCACCAAGGTGATGGGAACCAGGCAAGACTGTCCTAACAGCAGTGGGGCCAACATCACCAAGGGAATGGGAACCAGGCAAGAGTGTCCTCACACCAGTGTGGCCACATTATAGAAAGGTGAGGAACACAGCACATGTGGCCTCAAACAAGGGGACACACATCACGAAGGGGCTGGGAGTGAGGCATGCAGGAGGAGACGCACAACCGAGGGCCCATAGAATAAAAAAGGTGAGGAATCGAGAAGTTGGAAACTCCAAGCTGGAGGCCCAGAGCACTGACACTATGGGATACAGGCCAGAGTGAACACACAGCAAAGGGCCCACATCATGAAACTGTGAGCAACCCAGCAGTTGGGACCACAGAACAGAAGTCCCACATGCCCATGGGGATGGGAACCTGGCAGGAGTGACTCGCACCACTGGGCACACATCAGAAAATGTGTGGAGCCCAGCACTTAGGGCCTGACACCAGAAGGCCCTCATCACTGAGGGGAGGAGGCCCCAGCACGCTCCAACTGCCACCAGAGGGTCCACGTCGCCAAGGCGACGTGCGCCAGCCAGGCAGGATTGACCTCACAGCAGAGGGCCCACATCATGAAAGTGTGAGCAACCCAGCCGTTAGGACCTCAGAACAGAAGGCCCACACGCTCATGAGGATGGGAACCTGGCAGGAGTGCCCTCGTACCACTTAGCACGTATCAGAAAATGTGGGAACCCCGCCATTAGGGTCTGACGCCAGAGGGCCTCATCACCGCGGGAAGGAGGCTCCCAGCAGGCTCCAACTGCCACCAGGGTGCCGAAGTCAACAAGGCGGGTTGTGCCAGCCAGGCAGGAGTGACCTCAGAGAAGAGGGCTCACCTCACGGATGTGTGAGGAACCCAACCAGGATCAGAGTCTCACCAGAGGGCCCACATCACAAGGGGATGGGAACCAGGCAGGAGTGTCCACACACCAGTGGGGCCACATCATCAAAAGATGAGGAACCCATCACATATGGCCTCAAACCTGAGGACATACATCACCATGTGGCTGGGAGTGAGGCAGGTATCTGGAGGGGCACATTTAACTCTAATTTCCCACCAGGAAGAGGAATTAACCAAAGGCTCAGAGTGCCGTGCCGGACCCTGATTATGGCCTGAAGCAAACCTGCAGTTTTGTGGCCAGCTTACAAGGAAGCGAGTTAAGAAAGGAGCTCAGGGGCACTGTAATTCACAAACCTGCAGAGATAAATGACAGCTATTGGCAAAAATATATCGAAGTAAGTCTGCAAAGAGGACTTGAAAACGAGGCAGAATTGCAGGAATCATATTTCAAGAGGTAGATTGGAATTGCATTTAAAGCATATGAAAAGCGGCAGATCTTTGACAGTGATGCACATGGACAAAAAGTGCGTATACATTTTTCCTGAATATATTCAGGAAAAAACGCATATGAACATTTTGGCCAACCAAGCACTCCAGCAATGGAAATCCACACTACAATGAAGTCACATTTCCCATTCGTCAAAAAGGCCATCTGAATAAAGTGTAAAAATCAGAAACACAGGACAGGCCATGGAGAACAGGGAGCCGTGTTATGCTGATGGGCGGGATGTAAATTGCCAACAGACACTCTGGAGATGTTCATGGTGTATCCTGAAACATCTAAAAAACAAAGCTACAGAGCCTAGGGCACTTCCACTTTTGGCCCTATAGCTTAGGAAAATTAAAATCAACAAGACACAGCCAACACAAAATTTAGGGCTGCTGTGTTTACAAGAACCTCGAGTCCAGTACAAATTAAATATCCCAGAAAGAAAAAAATGGATAAAGAAGTTGTGCTACTTACGTACAATGGAATATCACTCAGCAGTGAAATCAATGTCATCAGGCCTGTAGCAGCAAATTGAGTGGATTTAATTATGATGATTCTAAGAGAAATATGTCACACAAAGAAAGATAATTATCATAAGATATCACTAATAGAGGGAGTGTAAACTTGGCTACACATAAACTGAATTACAAAACCGAACAGAGTCTCACATTTAGATAAAAACCTTATGCTTGCTTAAGGGGAAAGTTGAGTTGGGCTGCTGTATAAAAACAGATTGAAATTAGCACACATACCATTCCATAAGCCAAATACGTAATAAACAAGACCTACTCTTTGCTCAACGAAATAGACTCATCCATGGTGTATCACCTCACACCTATTAGAATGGGCATCATCAGAAAATCTACAAACAACAAATGCTGGAAACGGTGTGGAGATAAGGAATCCTCTTCCACTATTGTTGGGAACGTAAATTGATACAGTCACTGTGGAGAACATTATGGAGTTTCTTATAAAACTAAGAATAGAATTACCATATGATACAGCAATCCCTCTACTGGGCATATACCCAGACAAAACCATAAATCAAAAAGAGACATTCACCACAATGTTCATGGCATCACTATTTACAGTATCCAGGAAATGGAAGCAACCTAAATACCCACAGACAGACGAATGCATAAAGATGTGGTACATATATAAAATGGAATATTACTAAGCCATAAAAAGGAATGAAATTGGGACATTTGTAGAGACGTTGATGGATCTAGAGACTGTCATACAGAGTGAAGTAAGTCAGAAAGAGAAAAACAAATCTTGTATATTAATGCATATATGTGGAACCTAGAAAAATTGTACAGATGAACCGTTTTGCAAGGCAGAAATAGAGCAATACATGTATACAACAAACGTATGGACAACAAGGGGGGAAAGCTGTTGGGGATGGTGGTGGGAGGAGTTGAGATATTGGGATTGGTATGTATACATTTATATGTATAAAGTAGATAACCAAAAACAACCTGCTGTATAAAAATATAAAATTAAATTCAAAATACAAAAATAAAATTAAAAAAAGTAAAACAGAAAAAATATTCTTCCCTTCACATACATGTATTTATATGAATAAATTATTTCCATGCTTATATCTGTAAATACACAAAAGAGGAATAAAATCTACCTTGAACCAAAAACGTAAAAAAGATAAAAAAGAACAGAACCCACCAGTTACACAGAGGAAAACCGTTTCAGGGCACTTGCTCCAATTGCAAACAATTCTGAAGTTGGTCAGTGGTGGGAAATCATCTCCCATTCAGCCAGCATGCTCCTCGCAACAAGCGTCCTCACTGCAAAGCTGGGCGACCGTGCCAAGGTATCTGTGAGTAAACGTGGGCCGAGCCCCAGGCCAGCTGCTGCTGAAATGTTCCCACCCTTCCAAGGCTAAACACCTGAATATGTACAAGGACTTGAAAAACTAGAGGAAGGGCCATGGAGCCACATGAGGGACAGCATGCCAGCCGACTTGGTGCCTGCAGGCCAGCCAGGATGGTCCTGGCCCTGGGTGCTCTTCTGGAAGCTCTCCCTTTCCCTGCCTGAGATACCCCTGCTGTCCCGGCCCCCACTGCTTTCTTCCTTCCTCACCTGTGCCCAGGGAGAAATTCCAGCGGCAGGTGTGGGTGACACATCCTCTTCTTTAGCAGGTAGCATCTTGGCAACTGCTGCAGAAAGTCCAGCAGAGCCCCACTCACACTGGGACACCCACAAAGCCGTGGCCTCTCACTCCCTCCCACCAGCCCAGCCCCGAGACTGCTGACAGGGCAGAGAAAATGGCGTCAGGCACAGCTGCAGGGGCTCTTGCTGCCTGGAGCAGTGTTTATATTGATCTCAACCCAGGCACACCTGGGGAGGGCTGGCCGGCACGGTCAGGCTTCCCAAGCCAGCCAATAATCACCCCTCAGGGGCTCACAGTTGCTGAAAATGGAACTTGCTGAATTGGCCAGGTCCAAGGAACAGGTGTGGGCTCCTGAGAGTCAGGATAGACAAGGGGCTGCAGCTCTGGCTTGTTTTCTAATTATATTATCTGGCCCATGAGTGGGAGACAACTTCAAGAAAACCCTCTCCTAATGAGAGGAACCCAGGAGTCAGGGAGAGGAGGGGTGGGTGGTGGTTGGAGACAGAGGCCTGGTGCCCCGGGTGCAGTGGAAGTCTCTGGAAGACCAGGTGGAGGAGGCCGCACAGAGTGATGCCCAGGGTCACAGACCTGTCAGAGCTGCTGTTTGTTAGTTCAAGTCCTGCTCTGAGGTGCTCTGTGTCAGATCTGAGCGACAGGTGAGCTGGGAGTGCTCTGCAATGAGGGCTATGTGCACGGTTCCTGTGTGCCCAGCCCTGCCAAGGTACCTGCAAGGGTAGCTCTGTATCCTGGGAGGGGCCTGACCACGGGAGCCCCATGGACTGCAGAGGACCTGCCCAGGGAATCCCATATCCTGGGAGGGGCCTGAACACGAGAGCCCCGTGGGCTGGGGTGGGGGTAGGGTACCTGCCCAGGTGAGCTCCATATCCTGGGATTGGCCTGACCTCGAGAGCCCCATGGGCTGCTGGAGTCCTGGTAAAGGATGTCAGGACAGTCAGTGAAGCCACTGAGGATATACCTCCAGTAGTTCCTAAATCCTACACCCTGCTGGTCATTCTACCAACCACCAGGACTTGGTATTCTGTATTAGTCTTCACTGATGCCTTCTTTTGTATTCCATTAGTCCCAGAGTCACAAGAAATTTTGGCTTGTGAGTGACAGGACTCAACATACAACTAAAACAATACTTCCAGGCTGTCTTGCCCCAAGGGTTCAAAAATTCCCACACCATCTTTGGGGAAAGCTAAGCTAAAGACCTAAAACTTCTACCTCTGGAAAAGGAAACACTCCTTCAATATTCAGACGACATTCTGATCGCCAGCCCTACTAAGGAGGCCTCAGAACTACCAAGCCAATAAAGGATAGAAGTTGTCCACGAAAAAGCTCAAGTATCACAGACTACGGTGACCTGCCTGGGCTTCATTCTCACAGAAGGTCGGAGAAGCCCATCCCAGGAAAGGGAAGAAACAATTTACAGCCTTACCCCTTTCTGAAACTAGAAGACAGCTTAGGGGTTCCTGGGGAAGCCAGGGTTTCCTGCCTCTGGATCCCTAACTACAGTCTACTAGCTGGACCTCTATATGAAACACTGAAAGGAAAAGATGATGATCCTTTTGAATAGAATCCAGAAGTGGCCTTTCAAGAATGGAAAGAGCAGTCAATTCAGACCCTTGCCCTGGAACTCCCTAATTTAGCTAAACCCTTTGACCTTTACATTCCTGGTGAAAGGTGAATCGCCATTGGAGTATTAGTGCAAAAACTGGGACCACTTGAAATGGAACAATGCAAGAATGCCATCCAGGTAGGATAAAATATGGTCACCAAGGGGCTTGGCCCACCGCCACATCTGGCCAAGATACTGGTGGTATCTGAAAACCTGGAAATCAGCAGCCCAAAAGGCCACCTCCCTTCTAAGGGAAACAGACCCCACGTGGTGATCCTAACCCCCAACCATGCCCTGAAGTTGCAGGGTTTGCTCCGTGGGCACACTGACCTCGATTGAGGAGGCCCTCCAACTCCAACCTCCAGAGAGATAACCGGGGGCAACGGGGCACCATGACGACCCGTGTGACCATCACTTGAGCTGGAGTTTCTCTCATAAAACAACAAGAGTGTGTCCCAAAAGAGTAGACTACTGCTTGCAGTACTTACTGTACCCAGAGGGGAGCTAATAATCTTGGCGGGGGAACCGTATATCATGCTGTCACCATAGAAAAGCCTACAGACACCCTGATGATGGTGGCCAATAAGACCGGCTGGACTCCTGTTTACTTCCAAAGGCTCTTGACTCAGTGACCATCATGATCCTTCATCACCACTGACCCTGGACTGTCTGGGAGCTGAGCGGGCAGGATCCTGACACCTGGTGCTGTTTTTACGTTAATTCAGGGGCCTAATGGAAGAAAGCGCAGACTGTTGGTCGGAGCATCTAGGCTGGCAGAAACGGTCAGTCAGAGCATCTAGGCTGGCAGAAACGGTCAGCCTAAGGTGGCCGAACAAATGTGGGGCGGAGTGAAACTGGACCTCACAGCGCCACTGCACATCTCCTTTCTGGACCCTTAAAGGTCATTAGAATCTATAACACTTCCAATACTGGTGCTCAGGTGGACGAGCAGGGAGGCAGGAGGCCTGGGGACAATCAACGTCACCTGGAGGCTGCTGGGGAGAAGTTCTGACCCTCGCCCACGGGTATGAAGCCTCCTAACTCAGCACTCAGCAGTTACAGAAGAAGGGTCTGCACCCGCAGCACTCCAAGAATGAGGAAAGGGACAAAAGGCAGAAGAGAAGTTTGTCCCAGGCAAAGCCCCTTAAAAATGCCTGGGAGATAAAAATAGAATCTGGGCAATAAAATAAAGTCTAACCATTTTTATCCTTTGTGCTTTGTCTAATTTCAGGTGCTCCTAGTGTCCCGCATACAGAGGTTCCACACCCGGCACTTCAGACCAGATTTCCTAGAGCAGAATGGCTCGATGACACTTCAGCTCCTGGGGCCCAGTTCAGACTCCGTGACATAGAGCCTGAGCTGCAGCCAACCAGGTCCTCGAGAGCTCAGCCCCCTCCCTCCCAGTGACTCTGACAGGATCTCTACACAGCAGCCCAGCCCACAGCCCACAGGGTAGCACCTCTCCATTCTCTGATCAAAATATAAAGTTTCCTTTGCTTTTGAACCAAACTCAGTCTCGATCTATTGGCTCCAATGACACTGGGCAGGGGGACACTTGTTGGCGTCCACTCTGGAGGATCAGTAACAGAAATTGAGAACATTGTAACTTCAATGAACAGATGTGTGAGCCAAACTGTAATTAACATAGAACAGTGTATAAGGCTCGGGTAAAATAAGATGTTTCAAACACTTCCATTTGATATTTCCATCACTTTCTTATAAGCAAGTTCAGTGAAAAGGTTTGTCTTCTTTGTCAGGTCAATATTAGAGAAACAAAGTGATTTCTTTCCAAGGATGTACATCTAATAATCTTGGTTAAAGCTTCAATCTTGTTTTAAATGCTTTTGCATTGAAAATTATACCTCTCTTTCAGCTCCCCCATTTCTGAGAAGCATAAAATCTTATAATTTATTATTACCAAAGGGAAATGGTAGGAGGAGGGATAAATTAACAGTTTGGGATTAACACATACACACTGCTATGTATGAAATCATCAGCAAGGAACTACTGTATAGCACAGGGAACTACACTCAATATTTTGCAATAACCTATAAGGGGAAATGATCTGAAAAAGAATAGATATTTTTATTGACATCATCCATCAATGACAGTAAAAATGGAATCTAAGGGAAGACAGTGGTGAGTGCTTCTGACCCTGAAGACTTCAATCATCTAAAGTTTGGACTCTGCCTACTTCCCAAGGCCCTTAATGAACATATGTGTAGCCGTAGCTTAAAAAATTCCCCAGTTTGGGTTGCGGAGAGACACTGATATTTAAAATCCCCTGGTGTTCTCCTCACATGAATGGGACCCTTCCTACACCTAAAACATGCCTGTCACACCCAGAGGATGGTATACCGTCTGATCGGGAAAAGTTTGGAAAAGGCATCTCATCTCCTCATCTCTTGGTGCTAGGGTTCACCACTCCAGCGTCTTTACTAACAGTCTCCCCACTTGGAGATGTCAGCACTGTCAACATCCTGTTGCATACAGTTTGGAATTTGTCCAGAGGATGAAGCAGAAGGAGGAGGAACAATGAGAGACAAGTCCTAGGTGTTCGGACAGGCACATGCCACTCTAATTTCCAATCAGGAAGACGAATTGACCAAAGGCTAGGGTTGCCCATGGAAACAGAATAGGGCTTGAGGAATCCTGATGCTTTGTGGCCAGTTCCCATAAACACAAGTTGGAAAATGGAACTCAGGGGCACTAAAATTCACGAAACTGCAGAATTGAAAATATCTATCACTGAAAAATGTCTTGAGGAAAGTCAGAGAAAAGGACTTGTAAGCAACGGAGAATGGCAGGAAAGGGATTGGAAGAGGTAGAAAGGACTCGCCATTAAGCACAAGAAAAGGGGCTGAACATTGCCAACATTGCAGTTGGCCAAAAAGGGTGTATGCGTCTTTTTCTGTATATATTCAAGAAAAGGGCATACACTTTTTTAGCCAACCAAACAGGTGGGCACTGGAAAACAATACTACAAAACATATCACTTTGCATCAGTCAGAAGAGCTGTCCTCATAAAGTGTAAACACCAGAAATGCAGGACAGGGCAAGGAGAAAAGGGAGCCCTGTGAGTCTTATAGTGGAAATGTATATTGCCAACGGTCACTCTGGATAAGTCTATTGTGTTTACTAAAGCATCTAAAAAATGAGCTACCGAGCACAGGGCACTTGCACTCATGGACGTATATCTTGGGAAAAACAAAAATCGAGAGGACACAGGCACCCCAATGTTTACCACCTCTCTGTTTAAAAGATCCTCGACTAGGATATAACTTAAATGTATCTGCAGAGAAAAAACGGACAAAGATGTGGTGCTTATGTAGAGTGGAATATTACTCAGCCTGGAAATCAATGAAATACGACCAGTTATAACAACTCCAGAGGAGTTACGTGTGATCATTCGAAGTCACATAATTCAAAAAGAAAAAGACATAAGATATTACTAATACATGGAATGTTAACATGGCTACACATGAACTGAATTACAAAAGAGAAGAGGGTTTCAAATTAAGAAAATGAACTTATACTTCCTTAAGGGGAAAGGTGAGTTGGGGTGCTGCATAAAACCAGAGATTGAAATTAGCACAGATGCCATTCCATAAGCCAAATATGTAATAGTCAAGACCTACTCCTTGCTCAACGAAATGGACTCAACACGCCATATTCAATGCCTAAGAATATACCGGATTAGTAAGAATCTTAAAACCCATGGACTTATATGTCTCCGTAAGAGAATCAAGCGCGTGTACAGCAGCATAAACGAAGCAGTGAAAATCCGATAAATCCCATTATTAAAATAAATTTCAAAAACAAAACACAATGACAGTGAAAGAGGTAGCAATTCTTAAATAATTCACTCAGGGCATGTGATGCAACCTGGATTTACCACATCTACACCCAGAGCTGGTTGAGACATAAGGCTGGACACTTCAGGCTGATAGCATTGGTGAGTTTCGGTGAACAAATGCAGATCCTTTGAAGTCATACTGCATGGTACCCATTCCAAGGGTCCCAACTCTCCAGGTTCAAGGGATTCTTTCTTCAGCTAAAACATGCGAGGGAAACGCCGAGTATGGTCCACCGTGTGATTAGGAAATGATTTAAAATGCATATCAGTTTTCGTATCCTGGTCCTCGGGTTCACCATTCCAGACGGCTTACTAACACTCTCCCCGCTTGGAGAGTCAGTGCCTTTAACCTCCTGTTTGGCACAGCTTGCAATTTCTGTGCAAGATGAACAGGAATAGGGAGAACCAATGAGAGACTAGCTATAGGTGTCTGCACGGGCAAATGTAAGGCTCATTTCCCACCAGGAAGAGGAATTAACCAAAGGCTCAGCGTGCCCTGCCGGAAACAGATTAGGGCCTGAAGCAATCCTGCGGTTTTGTGCCCAGCTCACAAGAAAGCGAGTTGAAGAAAGGAGCTCAGGGGCACTGTAATTCACAAACCTGCAGAGTTATAAATGACAGCTATCCTCCAAAAATATATTGAAGTAAGCCTGCGAAGGGGACATGAAAGCGGGGCAGAATTTCAGGAAAACGATTGCAGGGGGTAGACTGGAATTGCCCTGAAAGCATAGGAAAAGAGGCAGAACGTCGACAATGATGCACTTGGCCAAAAAGGGCGTATGCGTTTTTTCCTGAATATATTCAGGAAAAAACGCATAAGCCCTTTTTGGCCAACCAAGCAAGCCTGTAAAGGAAATCTGCACTACAATGAAGTCTCACTGCCCCCCGGGCAAAAGGGCCATCTGAAAAAAGTGTAAAATCCAGAAAGGTAGGACAGGATATGGAGAACAGGGAGCCTTGTTATGCTGATTGGCAGGATGTAAATTGCCAACAGCCACCCTGGAGAAGTGTATGGTGTTTCTTGAAACCCATAAGAAACAAAGCAACACAGCCTATGGCACTTCCACTTATGGTCCCAAAGATTACGGAAATTAAAATCAAAAAGAGACAGCCACCCCAATGTTTGGGACGGCTGTGTTCACAAGAAGCTCGTTTACAGTACCAGGTAAATATCCCAGAAAGCAAAAAATGGATAAAGAAGTTGTGGCACGTACGTACAATGCAATATCACTCAGCAATGAAATCTGTGTCATCAGGCCCGTAGCGGCATAGTGAGTGGATGCAGGAACGGTGATTCTACGTGAACTACGTCACACAGAAAAAGAAACATCATAAGATATCACTAATACACGGAATTTAAACTTGACTACACATGAACTGAATTAGAAAACAGAACAGGGTCTCAAATTTAGAAAACCAACTAGTGCTTGCTTATGGGGAAAGGTGAGTTGGGGTGCTGCATAAAACCAGAGACTGAAATTAGCACAGATAACATTCCATAAGCCAAATATGTAATAGACAAGACCTACTCCTTGCTCAACGAAATGGACTCAACACCACATATTCAACGCCTAGGAATATACCTGACTAGGCAGAATCTTAAAACCCATGGATTTATATGTCTCCGTAAGAGAATCAAGCGTGTGTACAGCGGCATAAACGCAGCAGTGAAAATCCGATAAATCCCATTATTAAAATAAATTTCAAAAACAAAACACAAAGACAGTGAAATAGAGAGCAATTCTTAAATAATTCACTCAGGGCATGTGATGCAACCGGGATTTACCACAACTACACCCAGAGCTGGTTGAGACATAAGGCTGGACACTTCAGGCTGATAGCATTGGTGAGTTTCGGTGACCAAATGCAGACCCTTTGAAGTCATACTGCATGATACCCATTCCATGGGTCCCAACTCTCCGGGTTCAAAGGATTCTTCCTCTGGCTAAAACATGCATGAGAAACCCAGAGTATCGTCCACCGTGTGATTGGGAAACATTTTCAAATGCATCTCTGTTTTTGTATCCTTGTCCTCGGGTTCACCATTCCAGATGCTTTACTAACAATCTCCCCACTTGGAGAGTCAGTGCCTTTAACCTCGTATTTGGCACAGCTTGCAATTTCTGTGCAAGATGAACAGGAATAGGAGAAGCAATGAGAGACTAGATGTAGGTGTCTGCACGGGCAAATGGAACGCTCATTTCCCACCAGGAAGAGGAATTAACCAAAGGCTCAGCGTGCCCTGCCGGAAACAGATTAGGGCCTGAAGCAATCCTGCGGTTTTCGGCCCAGCTCACAAGAAAGCGAGTTGAAGAAAGGAGCTCAGGGGCACTGTAATTCACAAACCTGCAGAGTTATAAATGACAGCTATCCTCCAAAAATATATTGAAGTAAGCCTGCGAAGGGGACTGAAAAGCAGGGCAGAATTTCAGGAAAACGATTGCAGGGGGTAGACTGGAATTGCCTTGAAAGCATAGGAAAAGAGGCAAAACGTCGACAATGATGCACTTGGCCAAAAAGTGCATATGTGTTTTTTCCTGAATATATTCAGGAAAAAACGCATACGCACTTTTTGGCCAACCAAGCAAGCCTGTAAAGGAAATCTGCACTACAATGAAGTCTCACTGCCCCACGGGCAAAAGGGCCATCTGAAAAAAGTGTAAAATCCAGAAAGGTAGGACAGGATATGGAGAACAGGGAGCCTTGTTATGCTGATTGGCAGGATGTAAATTGCCAACAGCCACCCTGGAGAAGTGTATGGTGTTTCTTGAAACCCATAAGAAACAAAGCAACACAGCCTATGGCACTTCCACTTATGGTCCCAAAGATTACGGAAATTAAAATCAAAAAGAGACAGCCACCCCAATGTTTGGGACGGCTGTGTTCACAAGAAGCTCGTTTACAGTACCAGGTAAATATCCCAGAAAGCAAAAAATGGATAAAGAAGTTGTGGCACGTACGTGCAATGCAATATCACTCAGCAATGAAATCTGTGTCATCAGGCCCGTAGCGGCATAGTGAGTGGATGCAGGTACGGTGATTCTACGGGAAGTACATCACACAGAAAAAGAAACATCATAAGATATCACTAATACACGGAATGTAAACTTGACTACACATGAATTGAATTACAAAACAGAACAGGGTCTCAAATTTAGAAAACCAACTAGTGCTTGCTTATGGGGAAAGGTGCCTTGGGGTGCTGCATAAAACCAGAGACTGAAATTAGCACAGATAACATTCCATAAGCCAAATATGTAATAGACAAGACCTACTCCTTGCTCAACAAAATGGAGTCAACACCACATATTCAACGCCTAGGAATATACCTGACTAGGAAGAATCTTAAAACCCATGCATATATATGTCTCCGTAAGAGAATCAATCGTGTGTACAGCGGCCGAAACGCAGCAGTGAAAATCCGATAAATCCCATTATCAAAATAAATTTCAAAAACAAAACACAAAGACAGTGAAATAGAGAGCAATTCTTAAAGAATTCACTCAGGGCATGTGATGCAACCGGGATTTAACACATCTTCACCCAGAGCTGGTTGAGACATAAGGCTGGACACTTCAGGCTGATAGCATTGGTGAGTTTCGGTGAGCAAATGCAGACCCTTTGAAGTCATACTGCATGGTACTCATTCCATGGGTACCAACTTTCCAGGTTCAAGGGATTCTTCTTCCAGCTAAAACATGCATGGGAAACCCAGAGTATCATCCACCGTGTGATTGGGAAATGATTTAAAATGCATCTCAGTTTTCGTATCCTGTTCCTCGGGTTCACCATTCCAGATGCTTTACTAACACTCTCCCCGCTTGGAGAGTCAGTGCCTTTAAACTCCTGTTTGGCACAGCTTGCAATTTCTGTGCAAGATGAACAGGAATAGGGAGAACAAATGAGAGACTAGCTGTAGGTGTCTGCACGGGCAAATGTAACGCTCATTGCCGAACAGGAAGAGCAATTAAACAAAGGCTCAGAGTGCCCTGCTGAAAACAGATTAGGGCCTGAAGCAATCCTGCGGTTTTGTGCCCAGCTCACAAGAAAGCGAGTTGAAGAAAGGAGCTCAGGGGCACTGTAATTCACAAACCTGCAGAGTTATAAATGACAGCTATCCTCCAAAAATATATTGAAGTACGCCTGCGAAGGGGACTTGAAAGCGGGGCAGAATTTCAGGAAAACGATTGCAGGGAGTAGACTGGAATTGCCCTAAAAGCGTAGGAAAAGAGGCAGAACGTCGACAATGATGCACTTGCCAAAAAGGGCGTATGCGTTTTTTCCTGAATATATTCAGGAAAAAACGCATATGCACTTTTTGGCCAACCAAGCAAGCCTGTAAAGGAAATCTGCACTACAATGAAGTCTCACTGCCCCCTGTGCAAGAGGGCCATCTGAAAAAAGTGTAAAATCCAGAAAGGTAGGACAGGATATGGAGAACAGGGAGCCTTGTTATGCTGATTGGCAGGATGTAAATAGCCAACAGCCACCCTGGAGAAGTGAATGGTGTTTCCTGAAACACGTAAGAAATAAATCAACAAAGCCTATGGCAATTGCACTTATGGTCCTATTGCTTAGGGAAATTAAAATCAAAAACAGAGAGCCACCCCAAAGTTTGGGACGGCTGTGTTCCCAAGAAGCTCGTCTACAGTACCAGGTAAATATCCCAGAAAGCAAAAAATGGATAAAGAAGTTGTGGCACGTACGTACAATGCAATATCACTCAGCAATGAAATCTGTGTCATCAGGCCCGTAGCGGCATAGTGAGTGGATGCAGGTACGGTGATTCTACGTGAACTACGTCACACAGAAAAAGAAACATCATAAGATATCACTAATACACGGAATGTAAACTTGACTACACATGAACTGAATTACAAAACAGAACAGGGTCTCAAATTTAGAAAACCAACTAGTGCTTGCTTATGGGGAATGGTTCCTTGGGGTGCTGCATAAAACCAGAGACTGAAATTAGCACAGATAACATTCCATAAGCCAAATATGTAATAGACAAGACTTACTCCTTGCTCAACAAAATGGACTCAACACCACATATTCAACGCCTAGGAATATACCTGACTAGGAAGAATCTTAAAACCCATGCATATATATGTCTCCGTAAGAGAATCAATCGTGTGTACAGCGGCCGAAACGCAGCAGTGAGAATCCGATAAATCCCATTATGAAAATAAATTTCGAAAACAAAACACAAAGACAGTGAAATAGAGAGCAATTCTTAAATAATTCACTCAGGGCATGTGATGCAACCGGGATTGGCCACATCTACACCCAGAGCTGGTTGAGACATAAGGCTGGACACTTCAGGCTGATAGCATTGGTGAGTTTTGGTGAGCAAATGCAGACCCTTTGAAGTCATACTGCATGGTAACCATTCCATGGGTCCCAACTCTCCAGGTTCAAGGGATTCTTCCTCCAGCTAAAACATGCATGGGAAACCCAGAGTATCGTCCACCGTGTGATTGGGAAACGATTTAAAATGCATCTCAGTTTTCGTATCCTGGTCCTCGGGTTCACCATTCCAGATGCTTTACTAACACTCTCCCCGCATGGAGAGTCAGTGACTTTAACCTCCTCTTTGGCACAGCTTGCAATTTCTGTGCAAGATGAACATGAATAGGGAGAACCAATGAGAGACTAGTTGTAGGTGTCTGCACGGGCAAATGTAACACTCATTGCCCACCAAAAAGAGGAATTAAACAAAGGCTCAGTGTGCCCTCCTGGAAACACATTAGGGCCTGAAGCAATCCTGCGGTTTTGTGCCCAGCTCACAAGAAAGCGAGTTGAAGAAAGGAGCTCAGGGGCACTGTAATTCACAAACCTGCAGAGTTATAAATTAAAGCTATCTTCCAAAAATATATTGAAGTAAGCCTGCGAAGGGGACTTTAAAGAGGGGCAGAATTTCAGGAAAACGATTGCAGGGGGTAGACTGGAATTGCCCTGAAAGCATAGGAAAAGAGGCAGAACGTCGACAATGATGCACTTGCCCAAAAAGTGCGTATGCGTTTTTTCCTGAATATATTCAGGAAAAAACGCATACGCACTTTTTGGCCAACCAAGCAAGCCTGTAAAAGAAATCTGCACTACAATGAAGTCTCACTGCCACCCGGGCAAGAGGGCCATCTGAAAAAAGTGTAAAATCCAGAAAGGTAGGACAGGATATGGAGAACAGGGAGCCTTGTTATGCTGATTGGCAGGATGTAAATTGCCAACAGCCACCCTGGAGAAGTGTATGGTGTTTCCTGAAACACGTAAGAAATAAAGCAACACAGCCTATGGCAATTGCACTTATGGTCCTATTCCTTAGGGAAATTAAAATCAAAAACAGAGAGCCACCCCAAAGTTTCGGACGGCTGTGTTCCCAAGAAGCTCGTCTACAGTACCAGGTAAATATCCCAGAAAGCAAAAAATGGATAAAGAAGTTGTGGCCCGTACGTGCAATGCAATATCACTCAGCAATGAAATCTGTGTCATCAGGCCCGTAGCGGCATAGTGAGTGGATGCAGGTACGGTGATTCTACGGGAAGTACGTCACACAGAAAAAGAAACATCATAAGATATCACTAATACACGGAATGTAAACTTGACTACACATGAACTGAATTACAAAACAGAACAGGGTCTCAAATTTAGAAAACCAACTAGTGCTTCCTTATGGGGAAAGGTGCGTTGGGGTGCTGCATAAAACCAGAGACTGAAATTAGCACAGATAACTTTCCATAAGCCAAATATGTAATAGACAAGACCTACTCCTTGCTCAACGAAATGGACCCAACACAACATATTCAACGCCTAGGAATATACCTGACTAGGAAGAATCTTAAAACCCATGGATATATATGTCTCCGTAAGATAATCAAGCGTGTGTACAGCGGCATAAATGCAGCAGTGAAAATCCGATAAATCCCATTATCAAAATAAATTTCGAAAACAAAACACAAAGACAGTGAAATAGAGAGCAATTCTTAAATAATTCACTCAGGGCATGTGATGCAACCGGGATTGACCACATCTACACCCAGAGCTGGTTGAGACATAAGGCTGGACACTTCAGGCTGATAGCATTGGTGAGTTTCGATGAGCAAATGCAGACCCTTTGAAGTCACACTGCATGGTACCCATTCCATGGGTCCCAACTCTCCAGGTTCAAGGGATTCTTCCTCCAGCTAAAACATGCATGGGAAACCCAGAGTATTGTCCACCGTGTGATTGGGAAACGATTTAAAATGCATCTCAGTTTTCGTATCCTGGTCCTCGGGTTGACCATTCCAGATGCTTTACTAACACTCTCCCCGCTTGGAGAGTCACTGCCTTTAACCTCCTCTTTGGCACAGCTTGCAATTTCTGTGCAAGATGAACAGGAATAGGGAGAACCAATGAGAGACTAGCTGTAGGTGTCTGCACGGGCAAATGTAATGCTCATTGCCCACCAGGAAGAGGAATTAAACAAAGGCTCAGTGTGCCCTGCTGGAAACAGATTAAGGCCTGAAGCAATCCTGCGGATTTCTGCCCAGCTCACAAGAAAGCGAGTTGAAGAAAGGAGCTCAGGGGCACTGTAATTCACAAACCTGCAGAGTTATAAATGACAGCTATCTTCCAAAAGTATATTGAAGTAAGCCTGCGAAGGGGACTTGAAAGCGGGGCAGAATTTCAGGAAAACGATTGCAGGGGGTAGACTGGAATTGCCCTGAAAGCATAGGAAAAGAGGCCGAACGTCGACAATGATGCACTTGGCCGAAAAGAGCGTATGCGTTTTTTCCTGAATATATTCAGGAAAATACGCATACGCCCTTTTTGGCGAACCAAGCAAGCCTGTAAAGGAAATCTGCACTACAATAAGTCTCACTGCCCCCCGGGCAAGAGGGCCATCTGAAAAAAGTGTAAAATCCAGAAAGGTAGGACAGGATATGGAGAACAGGGAGCCTTGTTATGCTGATTGGCAAGATGTAAATTGCCAACAGCCACCCTGGAGTAGTGTATGGTGTTTCCTGAAACACGTAAGAAATAAAGCAACACAGCCTATGGCAATTGCACTTATGGTCCTATTCCTTAGGGAAATTAAAATCAAAAACAGACAGCCACCCCAATATTTGGGACGGCTGTGTTCACAAGAAGCTCGTCTACAGTATCAGGTAAATATCCCAGAAAGCAAAAAATGGATAAAGAAGTTGTGGCACGTACGTACAATGCAATATCACTCAGCAATGAAATCTGTGTCATCAGGCCCGTAGCGGCATAGTGAGTGGATGCAGGTACGGTGATTCTACGTGAACTACGTCACACAGAAAAAGAAACATCATAAGTTATCACTAATACACGGAATGTAAACTTGACTACACATGAACTGAATTACAAAACAGAACAGGGTCTCAAATTTACAAAACCAACTAGTGCTTGCTTATGGGGAAAGGTGCCTTCGGGTGCTGCATAAAACCAGAGACTGAAATTAGAACCGATAACATTCCATAAGCCAAATATGTAATAGACAAGACCAACTCCTTGCTCAACGAAATGGACTCAACACAACATATTCAACGCCTAGGAATATACCTGACTAGGAAGAATCTTAAAACCCATGGATATATATGTCTCCGTAAGAGAATCAAGCGTGTGTACAGCGGCCGAAACGCGGCAGCGAAAATCCGATAAATCCCATTATCAAAATAAATTTCGAAAACAAAACACAAAGACAGTGAAATAGAGAGCAATTCTTAAATAATTCACTCAGGGCATGTGATGAAACCGGGATTGACCACATCTACACCCAGAGCTGGTTGAAACATAAGGCTGGACACTTCAGGCTGATAGCATAGGTGAGTTTCCGTGAGCAAATGCAGACCCTTTGAAGTCATACTGCATGGTACCCATTCCATGGGTCCCAACTCTCCAGGTTCAAGGGATTCTTCCTCCAGCTAAAACATGCATGGGAAACCCAGAGTATCATCCACCGTGTGATTGGGAAACGATTTAAAATGCATCTCAGTTTTCGTATCCTGGTCCTCGGGTTCACCATTCCAGATGCTTTACTAACACTCTCCCCGCTTGGAGAGTCAGTGCCTTTAACCTCCTGTTTGGCACAGCTTGCAATTTCTGTGCAAGATGAACAGGAATAGGGAGAACCAATGAGAGACTAGCTGTAGGTGTCTGCACGGGCAAATGTAACGCTCATTTCCCACCAGGAAGAGGAATTAACCAAAGGCTCAGTGTGCCCTGCCGGAAACAGATTAGGGCCTGAAGCAATTCTGCGGTTTTGTGCCCAGCTCACAAGAAAGCGAGTTGAAGAAAGGAGCTCAGGGGCACTGTAATTCACAAACCTGCAGAGTTATAAATGTCAGCTATCCTGCAAATATATATTGAAGTAAGCCTGCGAAGGGGACTTGAAAGCGGGGCAGAATTTCAGGAAAACGATTGCAGGGGGTAGACTGGAATTGCCCTGAAAGCATAGGAAAAGAGGCAGAACGTCGACAACGATGCACTTGGCCAAAAAGGGCGTATGCATTTTTTCCTGAATATATTCAGGAAAAAACGCATACGCCCTTCTTGGCCAACCAAGCAAGCCTGTAAATGAAATCTGCACTACAATGAAGGCTCACTGCCCCACGGGCAAAAGGGCCATCTGAAAAAAGGGTAAAATCCAGAAAGGTAGGACAGGATATGGAGAACAGGGAGCCTTGTTATGCTGATTGGCAGGATGTAAATTGCCAGCAGCCACCCTGGAGAAGTGTATGGTGTTTCCTGAAACACGTAAGAAACAAAGCAACACAGCCTATGGCACTTCCACTTATGATCCTATAGCTTACGGAATTTAAAATCAAAAACAGACAGCCACCCCAATATTTGGGACGGCTGTGTTCACAAGAAGCTCGTCTACAGTATCAGGTAAATATCCCAGAAAGCAAAAAATGGATAAAGACGTTGTGGCACGTACGTACAATGCAATATCACTCAGCAATGAAATCTGTGTCATCAGGCCCGTAGCGGCATAGTGAGTGGATGCAGGTACAGTGATTCTACGTGAACTACGTCACACAGAAAAAGAAACATCATAAGATGTCACTAATACACGGAATATAAACTTGACTACACATGAACTGAATTACAAAACAGAACAGGGTCTCAAATTTAGAAAACCAACTAGTGCTTGCTTATGGGGAAAGGTGCGTTGGGGTGCTGCATAAAACCAGAGACTGAAATTAGCACAGATAACATTCCATAAGCCAAATATGTAATAGACAAGACCTACTCCTTGCTCAACGAAATGGACCCAACACCACATATTCAACGCCTAGGAATATACCTGACTAGGAAGAATCTTAAAACCCATGGATATATATGTCTCCGTAAGAGAATCAAGCGTGTGTACAGCGGCCGAAACACGGCAGTGAAAATCCGATAAATCCCATTATCAAAATAAATTTCGAAAACAAAACACAAAGACAGTGAAATAGAGAGCAATTCTTAACAAATTCATTCAGGGCATGTGATGCAACCGGGATTGACCACATCTACACCCAGAGCTGGTTGAGACATAAGGCTGGACACTTCAGGCTGATAGCATTGGTGAGTTTCGGTGAGCAAATGCAGACCCTTTGAAGTCATACTGCATGGTACCCATTCCATGGGTCCAAACTCTCCAGGTTCAAGGGATTCTTCCTCCAGCTAAAACATGCATGGGAAACCCAGAGTATCATCCACCGTGTGATTGGGAAACGATTTAAAATGCATCTCAGTTTTCGTATCCTGGTCCTCGGGTTCACCATTCCAGATGCTTTACTAACACTCTTCCCGCTTGGAGAGTCAGTGCCTTTAACTTCCTCTTTGGCACAGCTTGCAATTTCTCTGCAAGATGAACAGGAATAGGGAGAACCAATGAGAGACTAGCTGTAGGTGTCTGCATGGGGAAATATAACGCTCATTTCCGACCAGGAAGAGGAATTAACCAAACGCTCAGCATGCCCTGCCGGAAACAGATTAGGGCCTGAAGCAATCCTGCGGTTTTGTGCCCAGCTCACAAGAAAGCGAGTTGAAGAAAGGAGCTCAGGGGCACTGTAATTCACAAACCTGCAGAGTTATAAATGACAGCTATCTTCCAAAAATATATTGAAGTAAGCCTGCGAAGGGGACTTGAAAGCGGGGCAGAATTTCAGGAAAACGATTGCAGGGGGTAGACTGGAATTGCCCTGAAAGCATAGGAAAAGAGGCAGAACGTGGACAATGATGCACTTGGCCAAAAAGGGCGTATGCGTTTTTTCCTGAATATATTCAGGAAAAAACGCATACGCCCTTTTTGGCCAACCAAGCAAGCCTGTAAAGGAAATCTGCACTACAATGAAGTCTCACTGCCCCCCGGGCAAAAGGGCCATCTGAAAAAAGTGTAAAATCCATAAAGGTAGGACAGGATATGGAGAACAGGGAGCCTTGTTATGCTGATTGGCAGGATGTAAATTGCCAGCAGCAACCCTGGAGAAGTGTATGCTGTTTCCTGAAACACGTAAGAAACAAAGCAACACAGCCTATGGCACTTCTACTTATGGTCCTATAGCTTACGGAAATTAAAATCAAAAACAGACAGCCACTCCAATATTTGGGACGGCTGTGTTCACAAGAAGCTCGTCTACAGTATCAGGTAAATATCCCAGAAAGCAAAAAATGGATAAAGAAGTTGTGGCACGTACGTACAATTCAATATCACACAGCAATGAAATCTGTGTCATCAGGCCCGTAGCGGCATAGTGAGTGGATGCAGGTACGGTGATTCTACGTGAACTACGTCACACAGAAAAAGAAACATCATAAGATATCACTAATACACGGAATGTAAACTTGACTACACATGAACTGAATTACAAAACAGAACAGGGTCTCAAATTTAGAAAACCAACTAGTGCTTTCTTATGGGAAAAGGTGCGTTGGGGTGCTGCATAAAACCAGAGACTGAAATTAGCACAGATAACTTTCCATAAGCCAAATATGTAATAGACAAGACCTACTCCTTGCTCAACGAAATGGACCCAACACCACATATTCAACGCCTAGGAATATACCTGACTAGGAAGAATCTTAAAACCCATGGATATATATGTCTCCGTAAGAGAATCAAGCGTGTGTACAGCGGCCGAAACGCGGCAGCGAAAATCCGATAAATCCCATTATCAAAATAAATTTCGAAAACAAAACACAAAGACAGTGAAATAGAGAGCAATTCTTAACTAATTCACTCAGGGCATGTGATGCAACCGGGATTGACCACATCTACACCCAGAGCTGGTTGAGACATAAGGCTGGACACTTCAGGCTGAGAGCATTGGTGAGTTTCGGTGAGCAAATGCAGACCCTTTGAAGTCATACTGCATGGTACCCATTCCATGGGTCCAAACTCTCCAGGTTCAAGGGAGTCTTCCTCCAGCTAAAACATGCATGGGAAACCCAGAGTATCATCCACCGTGTGATTGGGAAACGATTTAAAATGCATCTCAGTTTTCGTATCCTGGTCCTCGGGTACACCATTCCAGATGCTTTACTAACACTCTCCCCGCTTGGAGAGTCAGTGCCTTTAACCTCCTCTTTGGCACAGCTTGCAATTTCTGTGCAAGACGAACAGGAATAGGGAGAACCAATCAGAGACTAGCTGTAGGTGTCTGCACGGGCAAATGTAACGCTCATTTCCCACCAGGAAGAGGAATTAACCAAAGGCTCAGTGTGCCCTGCCGGAAACAGATTAGGGCCTGAAGCAATTCTGCGGTTTTGTGCCCAGCTCACAAGAAAGCGAGTTGAAGAAAGGAGCTCAGGGGCACTGTAATTCACAAACCTGCAGAGTTATAAATGACAGCTATCCTGCAAATATATATTGAAGTAAGCCTGCGAAGGGGACTTGAAAGCGGGGCAGAATTTCAGGAAAACGATTGCAGGGGGTAGACTGGAATTGCCCTGAAAGCATATGAAAGGAGGCAGAACGTCGACAACGATACACTTGGCCAAAAAGGGCGTATGCATTTTTTCCTGAATATATTCAGGAAAAAACGCATATGCTCTTTTTGGCCAACCAAGCAAGCATGTAAATGAAATCTGCACTACAATGAAGTCTCACTGCCCCACGGGCAAAAGGGCCATCTGAAAAATGGGTAAAATCCAGAAAGGTAGGACAGGATATGGAGAACAGGGAGCCTTGTTATGCTGATTGGCAGGATGTAAATTGCCAGCAGCCACCCTGGAGAAGTGTATGGTGTTTCCTGAAACACGTAAGAAACACAGCCTATGGCACTTCCACTTATGATCCTATAGCTTACGGAATTTAAAATCAAAAACAGACAGCCACCCCAATATTTGGGACGGCTGTGTTCACAAGAAGCTCGTCTACAGTATCAGGTAAATATCCCAGAAAGCAAAAAATGGATAAAGAAGTTGTGGCACGTACGTACAATGCAATATCACTCAGCAATGAAATCTGTGTCATCAGGCCCGTAGCGGCATAGTGAGTGGATGCAGGTACAGTGATTCTACGTGAACTATGTCACACAGAAAAAGAAACATCATAAGATATCACTAATACACGGAATGTAAACTTGACTACACATGAACTGAATTACAAAACAGAACAGGGTCTCAAATTTAGAAAACCAACTAGTGCTTGCTTATGGGGAAAGGTGCGTTGGGGTGCTGCATAAAACCAGAGACTGAAATTAGCACAGATAACATTCCATAAGCCAAATATGTAATAGACAAGACCTACTCCTTGCTCAACGAAATGGACCCAACACCACATATTCAACGCCTAGGAATATACCTGACTAGGAAGAATCTTAAAACCCATGGATATATATGTCTCCGTAAGAGAATCAAGCGTGTGTACAGCGGCCGATACGCAGCAGTGTAAATCCGATAAATCCCATTATCAAAATAAATTTCGAAAAGAAAACACAAAGACAGTGAAATAGAGAGCAATTCTTAAATAATTCACTCAGGGCATTTGATGCAACCGGGATTGACAACATCTACACCCAGAGCTGGTTGAGACATAAGGCTGGACACTTCAGGCTGATAGCATTGGTGAGTTTCGGTGCGCAAATGCAGACCCTTTGAAGTCATACTGCATGGTACCTATTCCATGGGTCCCAACTCTTCAGGTTCAAGGGATTCTTCCTCTAGCTAAAACATGCATGGGTATCCCACAGTATGGTCCACCGTGTGATTGGGAAACGATTTAAAATGCATCTCAGTTTTCGTATCCTGGTCCTCGTGTTCACCATTCCAGATGTTTTACTAACACTCTCCCTGCTTGGAGAGTCAGTGCCTTTAACCTCCTCTTTGGCACAGCTTGCAATTTCTGTGCAAGATGAACAGGAATAGGGAGAACCAATGAGAGACTAGCTGTAGGTGTTTGCACGGGGAAATATAACGCTCATTTCCGACCAGGAAGAAGAATTAACCAAACGCTCAGCATGCCCTGCCGGAAACAGATTAGGGCCTGAAGCAATCCTGCGGTTTTGTGCCCAGCTCACAAGAAAGCGAGTTGAAGAAAGGAGCTCAGGGGCACTGTAATTCACAAACCTGCAGAGTTATAAATGACAGCTATCTTCCAAAAATATATTGAAGTAAGCCTGCGAAGGGGACTTGAAAGCGGGGCAGAATTTCAGGAAAGCGATTGCAGGGGGTAGACTGGAAGTGCCCTGAAAGCATAGGAAAAGAGGCAGAACGTCGACAATGATGCACTTGGCCAAAAAGGGCGTATGCGTTTTTTCCTGAATATATTCAGGAAAAAACGCATACGCCCTTTTTGGCCAACCAAGCAAGCCTGTAAAGGAAATCTGCACTACAATGAAGTCTCACTGCCCCCCGGGCAAAAGGGCCATCTGAAAAAAGTGTAAAATCCAGAAAGGTAGGACAGGATATGTAGAACAGGGAGCCTTGTTATGCTGATTGGCAGGATGTAAATTGCCAGCAGCCACCCTGGAGAAGTGTATGCTGTTTCCTGAAACACGTAAGAAACAAAGCAACACAGCCTATGGCACTTCCACTTATGGTCCTATAGCTTACGGAAATTAAAATCAAAAACAGACAGCCACTCCAATATTTGGGACGGCTGTGTTCACAAGAAGCTCGTCTACAGTATCAGGTAAATATCCCAGAAAGCAAAAAATGGATAAAGAAGTTGTGGCACGTACGTACAATTCAATATCACACAGCAATGAAATCTGTGTCATCAGGCCCGTAGCGGCATAGTGAGTGGATGCAGGTACGGTGATTCTACGTGAACTACGTCACACAGAAAAAGAAACATCATAAGATATCACTAATACACGGAATGTAAACTTGACTACACATGAACTGAATTACAAAACAGAACAGGGTCTCAAATTTAGAAAACCAACTAGTGCTTTCTTATGGGAAAAGGTGCGTTGGGGTGCTGCATAAAACCAGAGACTGAAATTAGCACAGATAACTTTCCATAAGCCAAATATGTAATAGACAAGACCTACTCCTTGCTCAACGAAATGGACCCAACACCACATATTCAACGCCTAGGAATATACCTGACTAGGAAGAATCTTAAAACCCATGGATATATATGTCTCCGTAAGAGAATCAAGCGTGTGTACAGCGGCCGAAACGCGGCAGTGAAAATCCGATAAATCCCATAATCAAAATAAATTTCGAAAACAAAACACAAAGACAGTGAAATAGAGAGCAATTCTTAACTAATTCACTCAGGGCATGTGATGCAACCGGGATTGACCACATCTACACCCAGAGCTGGTTGAGACATAAGGCTGGACACTTCAGGCTGATAGCATTGGTGAGTTTCGGTGAGCAAATGCAGACCCTTTGAAGTCATACTGCATGGTACCCATTCCATGGGTCCAAACTCTCCAGGTTCAAGGGATTCTTCCTCCAGCTAAAACATGCATGGGAAACCCAGAGTATCGTCCACCGTGTGATTGGGAAACGATTTAAAATGCATCTCAGTTTTCGTATCCTGGTCCTCGGGTTCACCATTCCAGATGCTTTACTAACACTCTCCCCGCTTGGAGAGTCAGTGCCTTTAACCTCCTCTTTGGCACAGCTTGCAATTTCCGTGCAAGATGAACAGGAATAGGGAGAACCAATGAGAGACTAGCTGTAGGTGTCTGCACGGGCAAATGTAACGCTCATTCCCCACCAGGAAGAGGAATTAAACAAAGGCTCAGTGTGCCCTGCTGGAAAGAGGTTAGGGCCTGAAGCAATCCTGCGGTTTTGTGCCAAGCTCACAAGAAAGCGAGTTGAAGAAAGGAGCTCAGGGGCACTGTAATTCACAAACCTGCAGAGTTATAAATGACAGCTATCCTCCAAAAATATATTGAAGTAAGCCTGCGAAGGGGACTTGAAGGTGGGCAGAATTTCAGGAAAATGATTGCAGGGGGTAGACTGGAATTACCCTGAAAGCATAGGAAAAGAGGCAGAACGTCGACAATGATGCACTTGGCCAAAAAGGGCGTATGCGTTTTTTCCTGAATATATTCAGGAAAAAACGCATACGCCCTTTTTGGCCAACCATGCAAGCCTGTAAAGGAAATCTGCACTACAATGAAGTCTAACTGCCCACCGGGCAAGAGCGCCATCTGAAAAAAATGTAAAATCCAGAAAGGTAGGACAGGATATGGAGAACAGGGAGCCTTGTTATGCTGATTGGCAGGATGTAAATTGCCAGCAGCCACCCTGGAGAAGTGTAAGGTGTTTCCTGAAACACGTAAGAAACAAAGCAACACAGCCTATGGCACCTCCACTTATGGTCCTATAGCTTACGGAAATTAAAATCAAAAACAGACAGCCACCCCAATATTTGGGACGGCTGTGTTCACAAGAAGCTCGTCTACAGTATCAGGTAAATATCCCAGAAAGCAAAAAATGGATAAAGATGTTGTGGCACGTACGTACAATGCAATATCACTCAGCAATGAAATCTGTGTCATCAGGCCCGTAGCGGCATAGTGAGTGGTTGCAGGTACGGTGATTCTACGTGAACTACGTCACACAGAAAAAGAAACATCATAAGATATCACTAATACACGGAATGTAAACTTGACTACACATGAACTGAATTACAAAACAGAACAGGGTCTCAAATTTAGAAAACCAACTACTGCTTGCTTATGGGGAAAGGCGCGTTGGGGTGCTGCATAAAACCAGAGACTGAAATTAGCACAGATAACTTTCCATAAGCCAAATATGTAATAGACAAGACCCATTCCTTGCTCAACGAAATGGACCGAACACCACATATTCAACGCCTAGGAATATACCTGACTAGGAAGAATCTTAAAACCCATGGATATATATGTCTCCGTAAGAGCATCAAGCGTGTGTACAGCGGCCGAAACGCAGCAGTGAAAATCCGATAAATCCCATTAACAAAATAAATTTCGAAAACAAAACACAAAGACAGTGAAATAGAGAGCAATTCTTAAAGAATTCACTCAGGGCATGTGATGCAACCGGGATTTAACACATCTACAGCCAGAGCTGGTTGAGACATAAGGCTGGACACTTCAGGCTGATAGCATTGGTGAGTTTCGGTGAGCAAATGCAGACCCTTTGAAGTCATACTGCATGGTACCCATTCCATTGGTCCCAACTCTCCAGGTTCAAGGGATTCTTCCTCCAGCTAAAACATGCATGGGAAACCCAGAGTATCGTCCACCGTGTGATTGGGAAACGATTTAAAATGCATCTCAGTTTTCGTATCCTGGTCCTCGGGTTCACCATTCCAGATGCTTTACTAACACTCTCCCCGCATGGAGAGTCAGTGCCTTTAACCTCCTCTTTGGCACAGCTTGCAATTTCTGTGCAAGATGAACAGGAATAGGGAGAACCAATGAGAGACTAGCTGTAGGTGTCGGCAAGGGCAAATGTAACGCTCATTGCCCACCAGGAAGAGGAATTAAACAAAGGCTCAGCATGCCCTGCCGGAAAAAGATTACGGCCTGAAGCAATCCTGCGGTTTTGTGCCCAGCTCACAAGAAAGCGAGTTGAAGAAAGGAGCTCAGGGGCACTGTAATTCACAAACCTGCAGAGTTATAAATGACAGCTATCCTCCAAAAATATATTGAAGTAAGCCTGCGAAGGGGACTTGAAAGCGGGGCAGAATTTCAGGAAAACGATTGCAGGGGGTAGACTGGAATTGCCCTGAAAGCATAGGAAAAGAGGCACAACGTCGACAATGATGCACTTGGCCAAAAAGGGCGTATGCGTTTTTTCCTGAATATATTCAGGAAACAACGCATACGCCCTTTTTGGCCAACCAAGCAAGCCTGTAAAGGAAATCTGCACTACAATGAAGTCTCACTGCCCCCCGGGCAAAAGGGCCATCTGAAAAAAGTGTAAAATCCAGAAAGGTAGGACAGGATATGGAGAACAGGGAGCCTTGTTATGCTGATTGGCAGGATGTAAATTGTGAACAGCCACACTGGAGAAATGTATGGTGTTTCCTGAAACACGTAAGAAATAAAGCAACACAGCCTATTTGCAAATGCACTTATGGTCCTATTGCTTAGGGAAATTAAAATCAAAAACAGAGAGCCACCCCAAAGTTTGGGACGGCTGTGTTCCCAAGAAGCTCGTCTACAGTACCAGGTAAATATCCCAGAAATCAAAAAATGGATAAAGAAGTTGTGGCACGTAGGCGCAATGCAATATCACTCAGCAATGAAATCTGTGTCATCAGGCCCGTAGCGGCATAGTGAGTGGATGCATGTATGGTGATTCTACGTGTACTATGTCACACAGAAAAAGAAACATCATAAGATATCACTAATACACGGAATGTAAACTTGACTACACATGAACTGAATTACAAAACAGAACAGGGTCTCAAATTTAGAAAACCAACTAGTGCTTGCTTATGGGGAAAGGTGACTTAGGGTGCTGCATAAAACCAGAGACTGAAATTAGCACAGATAACATTCCATAAGCCAAATATATAATAGACAAGACCTACTCCTTGCTCAACGAAATGGACTCAACACCACATATTCAACACCTAGGAATATTCCTGACGAGGAAGGATCTTAAAACCCATGGATTTATATGTCTCCGTAAGAGAATCAAGCGTGTGTACAGCGGCATAAACGCAGCAGTGAAAATCAGATAAATCCCATTATCAAAATAAATTTCAAAAACAAAACACAAAGACAGTGAAATAGAGAGCAATTCTTAAATAATTCACTCAGGGCATGTGATGCAACTGGGATTGACCACATGTACACCCAGAGCTGGTTGAGACATAAGGCTGGACACTTCAGGCTGATAGCATTGGTGAGTTTCGGTGAGCAAATGCAGACCCTTTGAAGTCATACTGCATGGTACCCATTCCATGGGTCCCAACTCTCCAGGTTCAAGGGATTCTTCCTTCAGCTAAAACATGCATGGGAAACACAGAGTATGGTACACCGTGAGATTGGGAAACGATTTAAAATGGATCTCAGTTTACGTATCCTTGTCCTCGGGTTCACCATTCCAGACGATTTACTAACACTCTCCCCGCTTGGAGAGTCAGTGCCTTTAACCTCCTGTTTGGCACAGTTTGCAATTTCTGAGCAAGATGAACGGGAATAGGGAGAACCAATGAGAGACTAGCTGTAGGTGTCTGCACGGCCAAATGTAACACTCATTGCCCACCAGGAAGAGGAATTAAACAAAGGCTCAGTGTGCCCTGCTGGAAACAGATTAAGGCCTGAAGCAATCCTGCGGTTTTGTGCCCAGCTCACAAGAAAGCGAGTTGAAGAAAGGAGCTCAGGGGCACTGTAATTCACAAACCTGCAGAGTTATAATTGACAGCTATCCTCGAAAAATATATTGAAGTAAGCCTGTGAAGGGGACTTGAAAGCGGGGCAGAATTTCAGGAAAACGATTGCAGGGGGTAGACTGGAATTGCCCTGAAAGCATAGGAAAAGAGGCAGAACGTCGACAATGATGCACTTGGCCAAAAAGGGCGTATGCGTTTTTTCCTGAATATATTCAGGAAAAAACGCATACGCCCTTTTTGGCCAACCAAGCAAGCCTGTAAAGGAAATCTGCACTACAATGAAGTCTCACTGCCCCCCGGGCAAAAGGGCCATCTGAAAAAAGTGTAAAATCCAGAAAGGTAGGACAGGATATGGAGAACAGGGAGCCTTGTTATGCTGATTGGCAGGATGTAAATTGCCAGCAGCCACCCTGGAGAAGTGTATGCTGTTTCCTGAAACACGTAAGAAACAAAGCAACACAGCCTATGGCACTTCCACTTATGGTCCTATAGCTTACGGAAATTAAAATCAAAAACAGACAGCCACTCCAATATTTGGGACGGCTGTGTTCACAAGAAGCTCGTCTACAGTATCAGGTAAATATCCCAGAAAGCAAAAAATGGATAAAGAAGTTGTGGCACGTACGTACAATTCAATATCACACAGCAATGAAATCTGTGTCATCATGCCCGTAGCGGCATAGTGAGTGGATGCAGGTACGGTGATTCTACGTGAACTACGTCACACAGAAAAAGAAACATCATAAGATATCACTAATACACGGAATGTAAACTTGACTACACATGAACTGAATTACAAAACAGAACAGGGTCTCAAATTTAGAAAACCAACTTGTGCTTTCTTATGGGAAAAGGTGCGTTGGGGTGCTGCATAAAACCAGAGACTGAAATTAGCACAGATAACTTTCCATAAGCCAAATATGTAATAGACAAGACCTACTCCTTGCTCAACGAAATGGACCCAACACTACATATTCAACGCCTAGGAATATACCTGACTAGGAAGAATCTTAAAACCCATGGATATATATGTCTCCGTAAGAGAATCAAGCGTGTGTACAGCGGCCGAAACGCGGCAGCGAAAATCCGATAAATCCCATTATCAAAATAAATTTCGAAAACAAAACACAAAGACAGTGAAATAGAGAGCAATTCTTAACTAATTCACTCAGGGCATGTGATGCAACCGGGATTGACCACATCTACACCCAGAGCTGGTTGAGACATAAGGCTGGACACTTCAGGCTGATAGCATTGGTGAGTTTCGGTGAGCAAATGCAGACCCTTTGAAGTCATACTGCATGGTACCCATTCCATGGGTCCAAACTCTCCAGGTTCAAGGGATTCTTCCTCCAGCTAAAACATGCATGGGAAACCCAGAGTATCGTCCACCGTGTGATTGGGAAACGATTTAAAATGCATCTCAGTTTTCGTATCCTGGTCCTCGGGTTCACCATTCCAGATGCTTTACTAACACTCTCCCCGCTTGGAGAGTCAGTGCCTTTAACCTCCTCTTTGGCACAGCTTGCAATTTCCGTGCAAGATGAACAGGAATAGGGAGAACCAATGAGAGACTAGCTGTAGGTGTCTGCACGGGCAAATGTAACGCTCATTCCCCACCAGGATGAGGAATTAAACAAAGGCTCAGTGTGCCCTGCTGGAAAGAGGTTAGGGCCTGAAGCAATCCTGCGGTTTTGTGCCAAGCTCACAAGAAAGCGAGTTGAAGAAAGGAGCTCAGGGGCACTGTAATTCACAAACCTGCAGAGTTATAAATGACAGCTATCCTCCAAAAATATATTGAAGTAAGCCTGCGAAGGGGACTTGAAAGTGGGCAGAATTTCAGGAAAGCGATTGCAGGGGGTAGACTGGAATTGCCCTGAAAGCATAGGAAAAGAGGCAGAACGTCGACAATGATGCACTTGGCCAAAAAGGGCGTATGCGTTTTTTCCTGAATATATTCAGGAAAAAACGCATACGCCCTTTTTGGCCAACCATGCAAGCTTGTAAAGGAAATCTGCACTACAATGAAGTCTCACTGCCCACCGGGCAAGAGCGCCATCTGAAAAAAATGTAAAATCCAGAAAGGTAGGACAGGATATGGAGAACAGGGAGCCTTGTTATGCTGATTGGCAGGATGTAAATTGCCAGCAGCCACCCTGGAGAAGTGTAAGGTGTTTCCTGAAACACGTAAGAAACAAAGCAACACAGCCTATGGCACCTCCACTTATGGTCCTATAGCTTACGGAAATTAAAATCAAAAACAGACAGCCACCCCAATATTTGGGACGGCTGTGTTCACAAGAAGCTCGTCCACAGTATCAGGTAAATATCCCAGAAAGCAAAAAATGGATAAAGATGTTGTGGCACGTACGTGCAATGCAATATCACTCAGCAATGAAATCTGTGTCATCAGGCCCGTAGCGGCATAGTGAGTGGATGCAGGTACGGTGATTCTACGTGAACTACGTCACACAGAAAAAGAAACATCATAAGATATCACTAATACACGGAATGTAAACTTGACTACACATGAACTGAATTACAAAACAGAACAGGGTCTCAAATTTAGAAAACAAACTACTGCTTGCTTATGGGGAAAGGTGCGTTGGGGTGCTGCATAAAACCAGAGACTGAAATTAGCACAGATAACTTTCCATAAGCCAAATATGTAATAGACAAGACCTACTCCTTGCTCAACGAAATGGACCCAACACCACATATTCAACGCCTAGGAATATACCTGACTAGGAAGAATCTTAAAACCCATGGATATATATGTCTCCGTAAGAGAATCAAGCGTGTGTACAGCGGCCGAAACGCGGCAGTGAAAATCCGATAAATCCCATAATCAAAATAAATTTCGAAAACAAAACACAAAGACAGTGAAATAGAGAGCAATTCTTAACTAATTCACTCAGGGCATGTGATGCAACCGGGATTGACCACATCTACACCCAGAGCTGGTTGAGACATAAGGCTGGACACTTCAGGCTGATAGCATTGGTGAGTTTCGGTGAGCAAATGCAGACCCTTTGAAGTCATACTGCATGGTACCCATTCCATGGGTCCAAACTCTCCAGGTTCAAGGGATTCTTCCTCCAGCTAAAACATGCATGGGAAACCCAGAGTATCGTCCACCGTGTGATTGGGAAACGATTTAAAATGCATCTCAGTTTTCGTATCCTGGTCCTCGGGTTCACCATTCCAGATGCTTTACTAACACTCTCCCCGCTTGGAGAGTCAGTGCCTTTAACCTCCTCTTTGGCACAGCTTGCAATTTCCGTGCAAGATGAACAGGAATAGGGAGAACCAATGAGAGACTAGCTGTAGGTGTCTGCACGGGCAAATGTAACGCTCATTCCCCACCAGGAAGAGGAATTAAACAAAGGCTCAGTGTGCCCTGCTGGAAAGAGGTTAGGGCCTGAAGCAATCCTGCGGTTTTGTGCCAAGCTCACAAGAAAGCGAGTTGAAGAAAGGAGCTCAGGGGCACTGTAATTCACAAACCTGCAGAGTTATAAATGACAGCTATCCTCCAAAAATATATTGAAGTAAGCCTGCGAAGGGGACTTGAAGGTGGGCAGAATTTCAGGAAAATGATTGCAGGGGGTAGACTGGAATTACCCTGAAAGCATAGGAAAAGAGGCAGAACGTCGACAATGATGCACTTGGCCAAAAAGGGCGTATGCGTTTTTTCCTGAATATATTCAGGAAAAAACGCATACGCCCTTTTTGGCCAACCATGCAAGCCTGTAAAGGAAATCTGCACTACAATGAAGTCTAACTGCCCACCGGGCAAGAGCGCCATCTGAAAAAAATGTAAAATCCAGAAAGGTAGGACAGGATATGGAGAACAGGGAGCCTTGTTATGCTGATTGGCAGGATGTAAATTGCCAGCAGCCACCCTGGAGAAGTGTAAGGTGTTTCCTGAAACACGTAAGAAACAAAGCAACACAGCCTATGGCACCTCCACTTATGGTCCTATAGCTTACGGAAATTAAAATCAAAAACAGACAGCCACCCCAATATTTGGGACGGCTGTGTTCACAAGAAGCTCGTCTACAGTATCAGGTAAATATCCCAGAAAGCAAAAAATGGATAAAGATGTTGTGGCACGTACGTACAATGCAATATCACTCAGCAATGAAATCTGTGTCATCAGGCCCGTAGCGGCATAGTGAGTGGTTGCAGGTACGGTGATTCTACGTGAACTACGTCACACAGAAAAAGAAACATCATAAGATATCACTAATACACGGAATGTAAACTTGACTACACATGAACTGAATTACAAAACAGAACAGGGTCTCAAATTTAGAAAACCAACTACTGCTTGCTTATGGGGAAAGGCGCGTTGGGGTGCTGCATAAAACCAGAGACTGAAATTAGCACAGATAACTTTCCATAAGCCAAATATGTAATAGACAAGACCCATTCCTTGCTCAACGAAATGGACCGAACACCACATATTCAACGCCTAGGAATATACCTGACTAGGAAGAATCTTAAAACCCATGGATATATATGTCTCCGTAAGAGCATCAAGCGTGTGTACAGCGGCCGAAACGCAGCAGTGAAAATCCGATAAATCCCATTAACAAAATAAATTTCGAAAACAAAACACAAAGACAGTGAAATAGAGAGCAATTCTTAAAGAATTCACTCAGGGCATGTGATGCAACCGGGATTTAACACATCTACAGCCAGAGCTGGTTGAGACATAAGGCTGGACACTTCAGGCTGATAGCATTGGTGAGTTTCGGTGAGCAAATGCAGACCCTTTGAAGTCATACTGCATGGTACCCATTCCATTGGTCCCAACTCTCCAGGTTCAAGGGATTCTTCCTCCAGCTAAAACATGCATGGGAAACCCAGAGTATCGTCCACCGTGTGATTGGGAAACGATTTAAAATGCATCTCAGTTTTCGTATCCTGGTCCTCGGGTTCACCATTCCAGATGCTTTACTAACACTCTCCCCGCATGGAGAGTCAGTGCCTTTAACCTCCTCTTTGGCACAGCTTGCAATTTCTGTGCAAGATGAACAGGAATAGGGAGAACCAATGAGAGACTAGCTGTAGGTGTCGGCAAGGGCAAATGTAACGCTCATTGCCCACCAGGAAGAGGAATTAAACAAAGGCTCAGCATGCCCTGCCGGAAAAAGATTACGGCCTGAAGCAATCCTGCGGTTTTGTGCCCAGCTCACAAGAAAGCGAGTTGAAGAAAGGAGCTCAGGGGCACTGTAATTCACAAACCTGCAGAGTTATAAATGACAGCTATCCTCCAAAAATATATTGAAGTAAGCCTGCGAAGGGGACTTGAAAGCGGGGCAGAATTTCAGGAAAACGATTGCAGGGGGTAGACTGGAATTGCCCTGAAAGCATAGGAAAAGAGGCACAACGTCGACAATGATGCACTTGGCCAAAAAGGGCGTATGCGTTTTTTCCTGAATATATTCAGGAAACAACGCATACGCCCTTTTTGGCCAACCAAGCAAGCCTGTAAAGGAAATCTGCACTACAATGAAGTCTCACTGCCCCCCGGGCAAAAGGGCCATCTGAAAAAAGTGTAAAATCCAGAAAGGTAGGACAGGATATGGAGAACAGGGAGCCTTGTTATGCTGATTGGCAGGATGTAAATTGTGAACAGCCACACTGGAGAAATGTATGGTGTTTCCTGAAACACGTAAGAAATAAAGCAACACAGCCTATTTGCAAATGCACTTATGGTCCTATTGCTTAGGGAAATTAAAATCAAAAACAGAGAGCCACCCCAAAGTTTGGGACGGCTGTGTTCCCAAGAAGCTCGTCTACAGTACCAGGTAAATATCCCAGAAATCAAAAAATGGATAAAGAAGTTGTGGCACGTAGGCGCAATGCAATATCACTCAGCAATGAAATCTGTGTCATCAGGCCCGTAGCGGCATAGTGAGTGGATGCATGTATGGTGATTCTACGTGTACTATGTCACACAGAAAAAGAAACATCATAAGATATCACTAATACACGGAATGTAAACTTGACTACACATGAACTGAATTACAAAACAGAACAGGGTCTCAAATTTAGAAAACCAACTAGTGCTTGCTTATGGGGAAAGGTGACTTAGGGTGCTGCATAAAACCAGAGACTGAAATTAGCACAGATAACATTCCATAAGCCAAATATATAATAGACAAGACCTACTCCTTGCTCAACGAAATGGACTCAACACCACATATTCAACACCTAGGAATATTCCTGACGAGGAAGGATCTTAAAACCCATGGATTTATATGTCTCCGTAAGAGAATCAAGCGTGTGTACAGCGGCATAAACGCAGCAGTGAAAATCAGATAAATCCCATTATCAAAATAAATTTCAAAAACAAAACACAAAGACAGTGAAATAGAGAGCAATTCTTAAATAATTCACTCAGGGCATGTGATGCAACTGGGATTGACCACATGTACACCCAGAGCTGGTTGAGACATAAGGCTGGACACTTCAGGCTGATAGCATTGGTGAGTTTCGGTGAGCAAATGCAGACCCTTTGAAGTCATACTGCATGGTACCCATTCCATGGGTCCCAACTCTCCAGGTTCAAGGGATTCTTCCTTCAGCTAAAACATGCATGGGAAACACAGAGTATGGTACACCGTGAGATTGGGAAACGATTTAAAATGGATCTCAGTTTACGTATCCTTGTCCTCGGGTTCACCATTCCAGACGATTTACTAACACTCTCCCCGCTTGGAGAGTCAGTGCCTTTAACCTCCTGTTTGGCACAGTTTGCAATTTCTGAGCAAGATGAACGGGAATAGGGAGAACCAATGAGAGACTAGCTGTAGGTGTCTGCACGGCCAAATGTAACACTCATTGCCCACCAGGAAGAGGAATTAAACAAAGGCTCAGTGTGCCCTGCTGGAAACAGATTAAGGCCTGAAGCAATCCTGCGGTTTTGTGCCCAGCTCACAAGAAAGCGAGTTGAAGAAAGGAGCTCAGGGGCACTGTAATTCACAAACCTGCAGAGTTATAATTGACAGCTATCCTCGAAAAATATATTGAAGTAAGCCTGTGAAGGGGACTTGAAAGCGGGGCAGAATTTCAGGAAAACGATTGCAGGGGGTAGACTGGAATTGCCCTGAAAGCATAGGAAAAGAGGCAGAACGTCGACAATGATGCACTTGGCCAAAAAGGGCGTATGCGTTTTTTCCTGAATATATTCAGGAAAAAACGCATACGCCCTTTTTGGCCAACCAAGCAAGCCTGTAAAGGAAATCTGCACTACAATGAAGTCTCACTGCCCCCCGGGCAAAAGGGCCATCTGAAAAAAGTGTAAAATCCAGAAAGGTAGGACAGGATATGGAGAACAGGGAGCCTTGTTATGCTGATTGGCAGGATGTAAATTGCCAGCAGCCACCCTGGAGAAGTGTATGCTGTTTCCTGAAACACGTAAGAAACAAAGCAACACAGCCTATGGCACTTCCACTTATGGTCCTATAGCTTACGGAAATTAAAATCAAAAACAGACAGCCACTCCAATATTTGGGACGGCTGTGTTCACAAGAAGCTCGTCTACAGTATCAGGTAAATATCCCAGAAAGCAAAAAATGGATAAAGAAGTTGTGGCACGTACGTACAATTCAATATCACACAGCAATGAAATCTGTGTCATCATGCCCGTAGCGGCATAGTGAGTGGATGCAGGTACGGTGATTCTACGTGAACTACGTCACACAGAAAAAGAAACATCATAAGATATCACTAATACACGGAATGTAAACTTGACTACACATGAACTGAATTACAAAACAGAACAGGGTCTCAAATTTAGAAAACCAACTTGTGCTTTCTTATGGGAAAAGGTGCGTTGGGGTGCTGCATAAAACCAGAGACTGAAATTAGCACAGATAACTTTCCATAAGCCAAATATGTAATAGACAAGACCTACTCCTTGCTCAACGAAATGGACCCAACACTACATATTCAACGCCTAGGAATATACCTGACTAGGAAGAATCTTAAAACCCATGGATATATATGTCTCCGTAAGAGAATCAAGCGTGTGTACAGCGGCCGAAACGCGGCAGCGAAAATCCGATAAATCCCATTATCAAAATAAATTTCGAAAACAAAACACAAAGACAGTGAAATAGAGAGCAATTCTTAACTAATTCACTCAGGGCATGTGATGCAACCGGGATTGACCACATCTACACCCAGAGCTGGTTGAGACATAAGGCTGGACACTTCAGGCTGATAGCATTGGTGAGTTTCGGTGAGCAAATGCAGACCCTTTGAAGTCATACTGCATGGTACCCATTCCATGGGTCCAAACTCTCCAGGTTCAAGGGATTCTTCCTCCAGCTAAAACATGCATGGGAAACCCAGAGTATCGTCCACCGTGTGATTGGGAAACGATTTAAAATGCATCTCAGTTTTCGTATCCTGGTCCTCGGGTTCACCATTCCAGATGCTTTACTAACACTCTCCCCGCTTGGAGAGTCAGTGCCTTTAACCTCCTCTTTGGCACAGCTTGCAATTTCCGTGCAAGATGAACAGGAATAGGGAGAACCAATGAGAGACTAGCTGTAGGTGTCTGCACGGGCAAATGTAACGCTCATTCCCCACCAGGATGAGGAATTAAACAAAGGCTCAGTGTGCCCTGCTGGAAAGAGGTTAGGGCCTGAAGCAATCCTGCGGTTTTGTGCCAAGCTCACAAGAAAGCGAGTTGAAGAAAGGAGCTCAGGGGCACTGTAATTCACAAACCTGCAGAGTTATAAATGACAGCTATCCTCCAAAAATATATTGAAGTAAGCCTGCGAAGGGGACTTGAAAGTGGGCAGAATTTCAGGAAAGCGATTGCAGGGGGTAGACTGGAATTGCCCTGAAAGCATAGGAAAAGAGGCAGAACGTCGACAATGATGCACTTGGCCAAAAAGGGCGTATGCGTTTTTTCCTGAATATATTCAGGAAAAAACGCATACGCCCTTTTTGGCCAACCATGCAAGCTTGTAAAGGAAATCTGCACTACAATGAAGTCTCACTGCCCACCGGGCAAGAGCGCCATCTGAAAAAAATGTAAAATCCAGAAAGGTAGGACAGGATATGGAGAACAGGGAGCCTTGTTATGCTGATTGGCAGGATGTAAATTGCCAGCAGCCACCCTGGAGAAGTGTAAGGTGTTTCCTGAAACACGTAAGAAACAAAGCAACACAGCCTATGGCACCTCCACTTATGGTCCTATAGCTTACGGAAATTAAAATCAAAAACAGACAGCCACCCCAATATTTGGGACGGCTGTGTTCACAAGAAGCTCGTCCACAGTATCAGGTAAATATCCCAGAAAGCAAAAAATGGATAAAGATGTTGTGGCACGTACGTGCAATGCAATATCACTCAGCAATGAAATCTGTGTCATCAGGCCCGTAGCGGCATAGTGAGTGGATGCAGGTACGGTGATTCTACGTGAACTACGTCACACAGAAAAAGAAACATCATAAGATATCACTAATACACGGAATGTAAACTTGACTACACATGAACTGAATTACAAAACAGAACAGGGTCTCAAATTTAGAAAACAAACTACTGCTTGCTTATGGGGAAAGGTGCGTTGGGGTGCTGCATAAAACCAGAGACTGAAATTAGCACAGATAACTTTCCATAAGCCAAATATGTAATAGACAAGACCCATTCCTTGCTCAACGAAATGGACCGAACACCACATATTCAACGCCTAGGAATATACCTGACTAGGAAGAATCTTAAAACCCATGGATATATATGTCTCCGTAAGAGAATCAAGCGTGTGTACAGCGGCCGAAACGCAGCAGTGAAAATCCGATAAATCCCATTAACAAAATAAATTTCGAAAACAAAACACAAAGACAGTGAAATAGAGAGCAATTCTTAAAGAATTCACTCAGGGCATGTGATGCAACCGGGATTTAACACATCTACAGCCAGAGCTGGTTGAGACATAAGGCTGGACACTTCAGGCTGATAGCATTGGTGAGTTTCGGTGAGCAAATGCAGACCCTTTGAAGTCATACTGCATGGTACCCATTCCATTGGTACCAACTCTCCAGGTTCAAGGGATTCTTCCTCCAGCTAAAACATGCATGGGAAACCCAGAGTATCGTCCACCGTGTGATTGGGAAACGATTTAAAATGCATCTCAGTTTTCGTATCCTGGTCCTCGGGTTCACCATTCCAGATGCTTTACTAACACTCTCCCCGCATGGAGAGTCAGTGCCTTTAACCTCCTGTTTGGCACAGCTTGCAATTTCTGTGCAAGATGAACAGGAATAGGGAGAACCAATGAGAGACTAGCTGTAGGTGTCGGCAAGGGCAAATGTAACGCTCATTGCCCACCAGGAAGAGGAATTAAACAAAGGCTCAGCGTGCCCTGCCGGAAAAAGATTACGGCCTGAAGCAATCCTGCGGTTTTGTGCCCAGCTCACAAGAAAGCGAGTTGAAGAAAGGAGCTCAGGGGCACTGTAATTCACAAACCTGCAGAGTTATAAATGACAGCTATCCTCCAAAAATATATTGAAGTAAGCCTGCGAAGGGGACTTGAAAGCGGGGCAGAATTTCAGGAAAACGATTGCAGGGGGTAGACTGGAATTGCCCTGAAAGCATAGGAAAAGAGGCACAACGTCGACAATGATGCACTTGGCCAAAAAGGGCGTATGCGTTTTTTCCTGAATATATTCAGGAAAAAACGCATACGCCCTTTTTGGCCAACCAAGCAAGCCTGTAAAGGAAATCTGCACTACAATGAAGTCTCACTGCCCCCCGGGCAAAAGGGCCATCTGAAAAAAGTGTAAAATCCAGAAAGGTAGGACAGGATATGGAGAACAGGGAGCCTTGTTATGCTGATTGGCAGGATGTAAATTGTGAACAGCCACACTGGAGAAATGTATGGTGTTTCCTGAAACACGTAAGAAATAAAGCAACACAGCCTATTTGCAATTGCACTTATGGTCCTATTGCTTAGGGAAATTAAAATCAAAAACAGAGAGCCACCCCAAAGTTTGGGACGGCTGTGTTCCCAAGAAGCTCGTCTACAGTACCAGGTAAATATCCCAGAAATCAAAAAATGGATAAAGAAGTTGTGGCACGTAAGTGCAATGCAATATCACTCAGCAATGAAATCTGTGTCATCAGGCCCGTAGCGGCATAGTGAGTGGATGCATGTATGGTGATTCTACGTGTACTACGTCACAGAGAAAAAGAAACATCATAAGATATCACTAATATACGGAATGTAAACTTGACTACACATGAACTGAATTACAAAACAGAACAGGGTCTCAAATTTAGAAAACCAACTAGTGCTTGCTTATGGGGAAAGGTGACTTAGGGTGCTGCATAAAACCAGAGACTGAAATTAGCACAGATAACATTCCATAAGCCAAATATATAATAGACAAGACCTACTCCTTGCTCAACGAAATGGACTCAACACCACATATTCAACGCCTAGGAATATACCTGCCTAGGAAGAATCTTAAAACCCATGGATATATATGTCTCCATAAGAGAATCAAGCGTGTGTGCAGCGGCATAAACGCAGCAGTGAAAATCTGATAAATCCCATTATCAAAATAAATTTCAAAAACAAAACACAAAGACAGTGAAATAGAGTGCAATTCTTAAATAATTCACTCAGGGCATGTGATGCAACCGGGATTGACCACATCTACACCCAGAGCTGGTTGAGACATAAGGCTGGACACTTCAGGCTGATAGCATTGGTGAGTTTCGGTGAGCAAATGCAGACCCTTTGAAGTCATACTGCATGGTACCCATTCCATGGGTCCCAACTCTCCAGGTTCAAGGGATTCTTCCTTCAGGTAAAACATGCATGGGAAACACAGAGTATGGTACACCGTGAGATTGGGAAACGATTTAAAATGGATCACAGTTTACGTATCCTTGTCCTCGGGTTCACCATTCCAGACGATTTACTAACACTCTCCCCGCTTGGAGAGTCAGTGCCTTTAACCTCCTGTTTGGCACAGTTTGCAATTTCTGTGCAAGATGAACAGGAATAGGGAGAACCAATGAGAGACTAGCTGTAGGTGTCTGCACGGCCAAATGTAACACTCATTGCCCACCAGGAAGAGGAATTAAACAAAGGCTCAGTGTGCCCTGCTGGAAACAGATTAAGGCCTGAAGCAATCCTGCGGTTTTGTGCCCAGCTCACAAGAAAGCGAGTTGAAGAAAGGAGCTCAGGGGCACTGTAATTCACAAACCTGCAGAGTTATAATTGACAGCTATCCTCGAAAAATATATTGAAGTAAGCCTGCGAAGGGGACTTGAAAGTGGGGCAGAATTTCAGGAAAACGATTGCAGGGGGTAGACTGGAATTGCCCTGATAGCATAGGAAAAGAGGCAGAACGTCGACAATGATGCACTTGGCCAAAAAGGGCGTATGCGTTTTTTCCTGAATATATTCAGGAAAAAACGCATATGCCCTTTTTGGCCAACCAAGCAAGCCTGTAAAGGAAAGCTGCACTACAATGAAGTCTCACTGCCCCCCGGGCAGGAGGGCCATCAGAAAAAATTGTAAAATCCAGAAAGGTAGGAGAGGATATGGAGAACAGGGAGCCTTGTTATGCTGATTGGCAGGATGTAAATTGCCAACAGCCACCCTGGAGAAGTGTATGGTGTTTCCTGAAACACGTAAGAAATAAAGCAACACAGCCTATGGCAATTGCACTTATGGTCCTATTCCTTAGGGAAATTAAAATCAAAAACAGAGAGCCACCCCAAAGTTTGGGACGGCTGTGTTCCCAAGAAGCTCGTCTACAGTACCAGGTAAATATCCCAGAAAGCAAAAAATGGATAAAGAAGTTGTGGCACGTACGCGCAATGCAATATCACTCAGCAATGAAATCTGTGTCATCAGGCCCGTAGCGGCATAGTGAGTGGATGCATGTATGGTGATTCTACGTGTACTATGTCACACAGAAAAAGAAACATCATAAGATATCACTAATACATGGAATGTAAACTTGACTACACATGAACTGAATTACAAAACAGAACAGGGTCTCAAATTTAGAAAACCAACTAGTGCTTGCTTATGGGGAAAGGTGACTTAGGGTGCTGCATAAAACCAGAGACTGAAATTAGCACAGATAACATTCCATAAGCCAAATATATAATAGACAAGACCTACTCCTTGCTCAACGAAATGGACTCAACACCACATATTCATCACCTAGGAATATACCTGACGAGGAAGGATCTTAAAACCCATGGATTTATATGTCTCCGTAAGAGAATCAAGCGTGTGTACAGCGGCATAAACGCAGCAGTGAAAATCCGATAAATCCCATTATCAAAATAAATTTCAAAAACAAAACACAAAGACAGTAAAATAGAGAGCAATTCTTAAATAATTCACTCAGGGCATGTGATGCAACCGGGATTGACCACATCTACACCTAGAGCTGGTTGAGACATAAGGCTGGACACTTCAGGCTGATAGCATTGGTGAGTTTCGGTGAGCAAATGCAGACCCTTTGAAGTCATACTGCATGGTACCCATTCCATGGTTCCCAACTCTCCAGGTTCAAGGGATTCTTCCTTCAGCTAAAACATGCATGGGAAACACAGAGTATGGTACACCGTGAGATTGGGAAACGATTTAAAATGGATCTCAGTTTACGTATCCTTGTCCTCGGGTTCACCATTCCAGACGATTTACTAACACTCTCCCCGCTTGGAGAGTCAGTGCCTTTAACCTCCTGTTTGGCACAGTTTGCAATTTCTGAGCAAGAAGAACGGGAATAGGGAGAACCAATGAGAGACTAGCTGTAGGTGTCTGCACGGGCAAATGTAACACTCATTGCCCACCAGGAAGAGGAATTAACCAAAGGCTCAGTGTGCCCTGCTGGAAACAGATTAAGGCCTGAAGCAATCCTGCGGTTTTGTGCCCAGCTCACAAGAAAGCGAGTTGAAGAAAGGAGCTCAGGGGCACTGTAATTCACAAACCTGCAGAGTTATAATTGACAGCTAACCTCGAAAAATATATTGAAGTAAGCCTGTGAAGGGGACTTGAAAGCGGGGCAGAATTTCAGGAAAACGATTGCAGGGGGTAGACTGGAATTGCCCTGAAAGCATAGGAAAAGAGGCAGAACGTCGACAATGATGCACTTGGCCAAAAAGGGCGTATGCGTTTTTTCCTGAATATATTCAGGAAAAAACGCATATGCACTTTTTGGCCAAACAAGCAAGCCTGTAAAGGAAAGCTGCACTACAATGAAGTCTCACTGCCCCCCGGGCAGGAGGGCCATCTGAAAAAAGTGTAAAATCCAGAAATGTAGGAGAGGATATGGAGAACAGGGAGCCTTGTTATGCTGATTGGCAGGATGTAAATTGCCAACAGCCACCCTGGAGAAGTGTATGGTGTTTCCTGAAACACATAAGAAATAAAGCAACACAGCCTATGGCAATTGCACTTATGGTCCTATTCCTTAGGGAAATTAAAATCAAAAACAGAGAGCCACCCCAAAGTTTGGGACGGCTGTGTTCCCAAAAAGCTCGTCTACAGTACCAGGTAAATATCCCAGAAAGCAAAAAATGGATAAAGAAGTTGTGGCACGTAGGCGCAATGCAATATCACTCAGCAATGAAATCTGTGTCATCAGGCCCGTAGCGGCATAGTGAGTGGATGCATGTATGGTGATTCTACGTGTACTATGTCACACAGAAAAAGAAACATCATAAGATATCACTAATACACGGAATGTAAACTTGACTACACATGAACTGAATTACAAAACAGAACAGGGTCTCAAATTTAGAAAACCAACTAGTGCTTGCTTATGGGGAAAGGTGACTTAGGGTGCTGCATAAAACCAGAGACTGAAATTAGCACAGATAACATTCCATAAACCAAATATATAATAGAAAAGACCTACTCCTTGCTCAACGAAATGGACTCAACACCACATATTCAACACCTAGGAATATACCTGACGAGGAAGGATCTTAAAACCCATGGATTTATATGTCTCCGTAAGAGAATCAAGCGTGTGTACAGCGGCATAAACGCAGCAGTGAAAATCAGATAAATCCCATTATCAAAATAAATTTCAAAAACAAAACACAAAGACAGTGAAATAGAGAGCAATTCTTAAATAATTCACTCAGGGCATGTGATGCAACTGGGATTGACCACATGTACACCCAGAGCTGGTTGAGACATAAGGCTGGACACTTCAGGCTGATAGCATTGGTGAGTTTCGGTGAGCAAATGCAGACCCTTTGAAGTCATACTGCATGGTACCCATTCCATGGGTCCCAACTCTCCAGGTTCAAGGGATTCTTCCTTCAGCTAAAACATGCATGGGAAACACAGAGTATGGTACACCGTGAGATTGGGAAACGATTTAAAATGGATCTCAGTTTACGTATCCTTGTCCTCGGGTTCACCATTCCAGACGATTTACTAACACTCTCCCCGCTTGGAGAGTCAGTGCCTTTAACCTCCTGTTTGGCACAGTTTGCAATTTCTGAGCAAGATGAACGGGAATAGGGAGAACCAATGAGAGACTAGCTGTAGGTGTCTGCACGGCCAAATGTAACACTCATTGCCCACCAGGAAGAGGAATTAAACAAAGGCTCAGTGTGCCCTGCTGGAAACAGATTAAGGCCTGAAGCAATCCTGCGGTTTTGTGCCCAGCTCACAAGAAAGCGAGTTGAGGAAAGGAGCTCAGGGGCACTATAATTCACAAACCTGCAGAGTTATAATTGACAGCTATCCTCGAAAAATATATTGAAGTAAGCCTGTGAAGGGGACTTGAAAGCGGGGCAGAATTTCAGGAAAACGATTGCAGGGGGTAGACTGGAATTGCCCTGAAAGCATAGGAAAAGAGGCAGAACGTCGACAATGATGCACTTGGCCAAAAAGGGCGTATGCGTTTTTTCCTGAATATATTCAGGAAAAAGCGCATATGCCCTTTTTGGCCAACCAAGCAAGCCTGTAAAGGAAATCTGCACTACAATGAAGTCTCTCTGCCCCCCGGGAAAAGGGCCATCTGAAAAAAGTGTAAAATCCAGAAAGGTAGGACAGGATATGGAGAACAGGGAGCCTTGTTATGCTGATGGGCAGGATGTAAATTGCCAGCAGCCAACCTGGAGAAGTGTATGGTGTTTCCTGAAACACGTAAGAAACAAAGCAACACAGCCTATGGCACTTTCACTTATGGTCCTATAGCTTATGGAAATTAAAATCAAAAACAGACAGCCACCCCAATATTTGGGACGGCTGTGTTCACAAGAAGCTCGTCTACAGTATCAGGTAAATATCCCAGAAAGCAAAAAATGGATAAAGAAGTTGTGGCACGTACGTACAATGCAATATCACTCAGCAATGAAATCTGTGTCATCAGGCCCGTAGCGGCATAGTGAGTGGATGCAGGTACGGTGATTCTACGTGAACTACGTCACACAGAAAAAGAAACATCATAAGATATCACAAATACACGGAATGTAAACTTGACTACACATGAACTGAATTACAAAACAGAACAGGGTCTCAAATTTAGAAAACCAACTAGTTCTTGCTTATGGGGAAAGGTGCCTTGGGTTGCTGCATAAAACCAGAGACTGAAATTAGCACAGATAACTTTCCATAAGCCAAATATGTAATAGACAAGACCTACTCCTTGCTCAACGAAATGGACTCAACACCACATATTCAACGCCTAGGAATATACCTGACTAGGAAGAATCTTAAAACCCATGGATATATATGTCTCTGTAAGAGAATCAAGCGTGTGTACAGCGGCCGAAAGGCAGCAGTGAAAATCCGATAAATCCCATTATCAAAATAAATTTCGAAACAAAACACAAAGACAGTGAAATAGAGAGCAATTCTTAAATAATTCACTCAGGGCATGTGATGCAACCGGGATTGACCACATCTACACCCAGAGCTGGTTGAGACATAAGGCTGGACACTTCAGGCTGATAGCATTGGTGAGTTTCGATGAGCAAATGCAGACCCTTTGAAGTCACACTGCATGGTACCCATTCCATGGGTCCCAACTCTCCAGGTTCAAGGGATTCTTCCTCCAGCTAAAACATGCATGGGAAACCCAGAGTATTGTCCACCGTGTGATTGGGAAACGATTTAAAATGCATCTCAGTTTTCGTATCCTGGTCCTCGGGTTCACCATTCCAGATGCTTTACTAACACTCTCCCCGCTTGGAGAGTCAGTGCCTTTAACCTCCTCTTTGGCACAGCTTGCAATTTCTGTGCAAGATGAACAGGAATAGGGAGAACCAATGAGAGACTAGCTGTAGGTGTCTGCATGGGCAAATGTAACGCTCATTGCCCACCAGGAAGAGGAATTAAACAAAGGCTCAGTGTGCCCTGCTGGAAAGAGATTAGGTCCTGAAGCAATCCTGCGGTTTTGTGCCCAGCTCACAAGAAAGCGAGTTGAAGAAAGGAGCTCAGGGGCACTGTAATTCACAAACCTGCAGAGTTATAAATGACAGCTATCCTCCAAAAATATATTGAAGTAAGCCTGCGAAGGGGACTTGAAAGTGGGGCAGAATTTCAGGAAAACGATTGCAGGGGGTAGACAGGAATTGCCCTGAAAGCATAGGAAAAGAGGCAGAACGTCGACAATGATGCACTTGGCCAAAAAGTGCGTATGCGTTTTTTCCTGAATATATTCAGGAAAAAACGCATACACCCTTTTTGGCCAACCATGCAAGCCTGTAAAGGAAATCTGCACTACAATGAAGTCTCACTGCCCACCGGGCAAGAGGGCCTTCTGAAAAAAATGTAAAATCCAGAAAGGTAGGACAGGATATGGAGAACAGGGAGCCTTGTTATGCTGATTGGCAGGATGTAAATTGCCAAGAGCCACCCTGGAGAAGTGTATGGTGTTTCCTGAAACACGTAAGAAACAAAGCAACACAGCCTATGGCACTTCCACTTATGGTCCTATAGCTTACGGAAATTAAAATCAAAAACAGACAGCCACCCCAATATTTGGGACGGCTGTGTTCACAAGAAGCTCGTCTACAGTACCAGGTAAATATCCCAGAAAGCAAAAAATGGATAAAGAAGTTGTGGCATGTACGTACAATGCAATATCACTCAGCAATGAAATCTGTGTCATCAGGCCCGTAGCGTCATAGTGAGTGGATGCAGGTACGGTGATTCTACGTGAACTACGTCACACAGAAAAAGAAACATCATAAGATATCACTACTACACGGAATGTAAACTTGACTACACATGAACTGAATTACAAAACAGAAGAGGGTCTCAAATTTAGAAAACCAACTAGTGCTTGCTTATGGGCAAAGGTGCGTTGGGGTTCTGCATAAAACCAGAGACTGAAATTAGCACAGATAACTTTCCATAAGCCTAATATGTAATAGACAAGACCCACTCCTTGCTCAACGAAATGGACCGAACACCACATATTCAACGCCTAGGAATATACCTGACTAGGAAGAATCTTAAAACCCATGGATATATATGTCTCCGTAAGAGAATCAAGCGTGTGTACAGCGGCCGAAACGCAGCAGTGAAAATCCGATAAATCCCATTATCAAAATAAATTTCGAAAACAAAACACAAAGACAGTGAAATAGAGAGCAATTCTTAAATAATTCACTCAGGGCATGTGATGCAACCGGGATTTAACACATCTACAACCAGAGCTGGTTGAGACATAAGGCTGGACACTTCAGGCTGATAGCATTGGTGAGTTTCGGTGAGCAAATGCAGACCCTTTGAAGTCATACTGCATTGTACCCATTCCATTGGTCCCTACTCTCCAGGTTCAAGGGATTCTTCCTCCAGCTAAAACATGCATGGGAAACCCAGAGTATCGTCCACCGTGTGATTGGGAAACGATTTAAAATGCATCTCAGTTTTCGTATCCTGGTCCTCGGGTTCACCATTCCAGATGCTTTACTAACAGTCTCCCCGCATGGAGAGTCAGTGCCTTTAACCTCCTGTTTGGCACAGCTTGCAATTTCTGTGCAAGATGAACAGGAATAGGGAGAACCAATGAGAGACTAGCTGTAGGTGTCTGCACGGGCAAATGTAACGCTCATTGCCCAACAGGAAGAGGAATTAAACAAAGGCTCAGTGTGCCCTGCTGGAAACAGTTTAAGGCCTGAAGCAATCCTGCGGTTTTGTGCCCAGCTCACAAGAAAGCGAGTTGAAGAAAGGAGCTCAGGGGCACTGTAATTCACAAACCTGCAGAGTTATAAATGACAGCTAGATTCCAAAAGTATATTGAAGTAAGCCTGCAAAGGGGACTTGAAAGCGGGGCAGAATTTCAGGAAAACGATTGCAGGGGGTAGACTGGAATTGCCCTGAAAGCATAGGAAAAGAGGCAGAACGTCGACAATGATGCACTTGGCCAAAAAATGCGTATGCGTTTTTCCCTGAATATATTCAGGAAAAAACGCATACGCCCTTTTTGGCCAACCAAGCAAGCCTGTTAATGAAATCTGCACTACAATGAAGTCTCACTGCCCCCCGGGCAAAAGCGTCATCTGAAACAAGTGTAAAATCCAGAAAGGTAGGACAGGATATGGAGAACAGGGAGCCTTGTTATGCTGATTGGCAGGATGTAAATTGCCAGCAGCCACCCTGGAGAAGTGTATGGTGTTTCCTGAAACACGTAAGAAACAAAGCAACACAGCCTATGGCACTTCCACTTATGGTCCTATAGCTTACGGAAATTAAAATCAAAAACAGACAGCCACGCCAATATTTGGGACGGCTGTGTTCACAAGAAGCTCGTCTACAGTATCAGGTAAATATCCCAGAAAGCAAAAAATGGATAAAGAAGTTGTGGCACGTACGTACAATGCAATGTCACTCAGCAATGAAATCTGTGTCTTCAGGCCCGTAGCGGCATAGTGAGTAGATGCAGGTACGGTGATTCTACGTGAACTACGTCACAAAGAAAAAGAAACATAATAAGATATCACTAATACACGGAATGTAAACTTGACTACACATGAACTGAATTACAAAACAGAACAGGGTCTCAAATTTAGAAAACCAACTAGTGCTTGCTTATGGGGAAAGGTGACTTAGGGTGCTGCAAAAAACCAGAGACTGAAATTAGGACAGATAACTTTCCATAAGCCAAATATGTAATAGAAAAGAACTACTCCTTGCTCAACGAAATGGACCCAACACCACATATTCAACGCCTAGGAATATACCTGACTAGGAAGAATCTTAAAACCCATGGATTTATATGTCTCCGTAAGAGAATCAAGCGTGTGTACAGAGGCATAAACGCAGCAGTGAAAATCCGATAAATCCCATTATCAAAATAAATTTCAAAAACAAAACACAAAGACAGTGAAATAGAGAGCAATTCTTAAATAATTCACTCAGGGCATGTGATGCAACCGGGATTGACCACATCTACACCCAGAGCTGGTTGAGACATAAGGCTGGACACTTCAGGCTGATAGCATTGGTGAGTTTCGGTGAGCAAATGCAGACCCTTTGAAGTCATACTGCACGGTACCTATTCCATGGGTCCCAACTCTCCAGGTTCAAGGGATTCTTCCTCCAGCTAAAACATGCATGGGAAACCCACAGTATGGTCCACCGTGTGATTGGGATACGATTTAAAATGCATCTCAGTTTTCGTATGCTGGTCCTCGGAGTCAGCATTCCAGATGCTTTACTAACACTCTCCCCGCTTGGAGAGTCAGTGCCTTTAACCTCCTCTTTGGCACAGCTTGCAATTTCTGTGCAAGATGAACAGGAATAGGGAGAACCAATGAGAGACTAGCTATAGGTTTCTGCACGGGCAAATGTAATGCTCATTTCCCACCAGGAAGAGGAATTAACCAAAGGCTCAGCATGCCCTGCCAGAAACAGATTAGGGCCTGAAGCAATCCTGCGGTTTTGTGCCCAGCTCACAAGAAAGCGAGTTGAAGAAAGGAGCTCAGGGGCACTGTAATTCACAAACCTGCAGAGTTATAAATGACAGCTATCCTCCAAAAATATATTGAAGTAAGCCTGCGAAGGGGACTTGAAAGCGGGGCAGAATTTCAGGAAAAAGATTGCAGGGGGTAGACTGGAATTGCCCTGAAAGCATAGGAAAAGAGGCAGAACGTCGACAATGTTGCACTTGGCCAAAAAGGGTGTATGCGTTTTTTCCTGAATATATTCAGGAAAAAACGCATACGCCCTTTTTGGCCAACCAAGCAAGCCTGTAAACGAAATCTGCACTACAATGAAGTCTCACTGCCCCCTGGGCAAAAGGGCCATCTGAAAAAAGTGTAAAATCCAGAAAGGTAGGACAGGATATGGAGAACAGGGAGCCTTGTTTTGCTGATTGGCAGGATGTAAATTGCCAGCAGCCACCCTGGAGAAGTGTATGGTGTTTCCTGAAACATGTAAGAAACAAAGCAACACAGCCTATGGCACTTCCACTTATGGTCCTATAGCTTAGGGAAATTAAAATCAAAAACAGAGAGCCACCCCAAAGTTTGGGATGGCTGTGTTCCCAAGAAGCTCGTCTACAGTACCAGGTATATATCCCAGAAAGCAAAAAATGGATAAAGAAGTTGTGGCACGTACGTGCAATGAAATATCACTCAGCAATGAAATCTGTGTCATCAGGCCCGTAGCGGCATAGTGAGTGGATGCAGGTACGGTGCTTCTACGTGAACTACGTCACACAGAAAAAGAAACATCATAAGATATCACTAATACACGGAATGTAAACTTGACTACACATGAACTGAATTACAAAACAGAACAGGGTCTCAAATTTAGAAAACCAACCAGTGCTTGCTTATGGGGAAAGGTGCGTTGGGGTGCTGCATAAAACCAGAGACTGAAATTAGCACAGATAACTTTCCATAAGCCAAATATGTAATAGACAATACCTACTCCTTGCTCAACGAAATGGACCCAACACCACATATTCAACGCCTAGGAATATACCTGACTAGGAAGAATCTTAAAACCCATGGATATATATGTCTCCGTAAGAGAATCAATCGTGTGTACAGCGACCGAAACGCAGCAGTGAAAATCCGATAAATCCCATTATCAAAATAAATTTCGAAAACAAAACACAAAGACAGTGAAATAGAGAGCAATTCTTAAATAATTCACTCAGGGCATGTGATGCAACCGGGATTGACCACATCTACACCCAGAGCTGGTTGAGACATAAGGCTGGACACTTCAGGCTGATAGCATTGGTGAGTTTCGGTGAGCAAATGCAGACCCTTTGAAGTCATACTGCATGGTACCCATTCTATGGGTCCCAACTCTCCAGGTTCAAGGCATTCTTCCTCCAGCTAAAACATGCATGGGAAACCCAGAGTATCGTCCTCCGTGTGATCGGGAAACGATTTAAAATGCATCTCAGTTTTCGTATCCTGGTCCTCGGGTTCACCATTCCAGATGCTTTACTAACACTCTCCCTGCTAGGAGAGTCAGTGCCTTTAACCTCCTGTTTGGCACAGCTTGCAAATTCTGTGCAAGATGAACAGGAATAAGGAGAACAAATGAGAGACTAGCTGTAGGTGCCTGCACGGGCAAATGTAACGCTCATTGTCCACCAGGAAGAGGAATTAAACAAAGGCTCAGTGTGCCCTGCTGGAAACAGATTAGGGCCTGAAGCAATCCTGCGGTATTGTGCCCAGCTCACAAGAAAGCGAGTTGAAGAAAGGAGCTCAGGGGCACTGTAATTCACAAACCTGCAGAGTTATAAATGACAGCTATCTTCCAAAAGTATATTGAAGTAAGCCTGCGAACGTGACTTGAAAGCGGGCAGAATTTCAGAAAAACGACTGCAGGGCGTAGACTGGAATTGCCCTGAAAGCATAGGAAAAGAGGCACAACGTCGACAAAGATGCACTTGGCCAAAAAGGGCGTATGCGTTTTTTCCTGAATATATTCAGGAAAAAACGCATACGCCCTTTTTGGCCAACCAAGCATCCCTGTAAAGGAAATCTGCACTACAAAGAAGTCTCACTGCCCCCCCGGCAAGAGGGACATCTGAAAAAAGTGTAAAATCCAGAAAGGTAGGACAGGATATGGAGAACAGGGAGCCTTGTTATGCTGATTGGCAGGATGTAAATTGTGAACAGCCTCCCTGGAGACGTGTATGGTGTTTCCTGAAACACGTAAGAAATAAAGCAACACAGCCTATGGCAATTGCACTTATGGTCCTATTCCTTAGGGAAATTAAAATCATAAACAGAGAGCCAGCCCAAAGTTTGAGACGGCTGTGTTCCCAAGAAGCTCGTCTACAGTACCAGGTAAATATCCCAGAAAGCAAAAAATGGATAAAGAAGTTGTGGCACGTACGTGCAATGCAGTATCACTCTGCAATGAAATCTGTGTCATCAGGCCCGTAGCGGCATAGTGAGTGGATGCAGGTACGGTGATTCTACGTGAAATACGTCACACAGAAAAAGAAACATCATAAGATATCACTAATACACGGAATGTAAACTTGACTACACATGAACTGAACTACAAAACAGAACAGGGTCTCAAATTTAGAAAACCAACTAGTGCTTGCTTATGGGGAAAGGTGCCTCGGGGTGCTGCATAAAACCAGTGACTGAAATTAGCACAGATAACATTCCATAAGCCAAATATGTAATAGACAAGACCTACTCCTTGCTCAACGAAATGGACCCAACACCACAAATTCAACGCCTAGTAATATACCTGACTGGGAAGAATCTTAAAACCCATGGATATATATGTCTCCGTAAGAGAATCAAGCGTGTGTACAGCGGCCGAAACGCAGCAGTGAAAATCCGATAAATCCCATTATCAAAATAAATTTCGAAAACAAAACACAAAGACAGTGAAATAGAGAGCAATTCTTAAATTATTCACTCAGGGCATGTAATGCAACCGGGATTGACCACATCTACACCCAGAGCTGGTTGAGACATAAGGCTGGACACTTCAGGCTGAGAGCATTGGTGAGTTTCGGTGAGCAAATGCAGACCCTTTGAAGTCATACTGCATGGTACCCATTCCATGGTTCCAAACTCTCCAGGTCCAAGGGATTCTTCCTCCAGCTGAAACATGCATGGGAAACCCAGAGTATTGTCCACCATGTGATTGGGAAACGATTTAAAATGCATCTCATTTTTCGTATACTGGTCCTCGGGTTCACCATTCCAGATGCTTTACTAACACGCTCCCCGCTTGGAGAGTCAGTGCCTTTAACCTCCTGTTTGGCACAGCTTGCAATTTCTGTGCAAGATGAACAGGAATAGGGAGAACCAACGAGAGACTAGCTGTAGGTGTCTGCACGGGCAAATGTAATGCTCATTGCCGACCAAGAAGAGGAATTAAACAAAGGCTCAGCATGCCCTGCTGAAAACAGATTAGGGCCTGAAGAAATCCTGCGGTTTTGTGCCCAGGTCACAAGAAAGCGAGTTGAAGAAAGGAGCTCAGGGGCACTGTAATTCACAAACCTGCAGAGTTATAAATGACAGCTATCCTCCAAAAATATATTGAAGTAAGCCTGCAAGGGGACTTGAAAGCGGGACAGAATTTCAGGAAAACGATTGCAGGGGGTAGACTGGAATTGCCCTGAAAGCATAGGAAAAGAGGCAGAACGTCGACAATGATGCACTTGGCCAAAAAGGGTGTATGCGTTTTTTCCTCAATATATTCAGGAAAAAACGCATATGCCCTTTTTGGCCAACCAAGCAAGCCTGTAAAGGAAATCTGCACTACAATGAAGTCTCACTGCCCCCCGGGCAAAAGGGCCATCGGAAAAAAGTGTAAAATCCAGAAAGGTAGAACAGGATATGGAGAACAGGGAGCCTTGTTATGCTGATTGGCAAGATGTAAATTGCCAACAGCCACCCTGGAGAAGTGTATGGTGTTTCCTGAAACACGTAAGAAATAAAGCAACACAGCCTATGGCAATTGCACTTATGGTCCTATTCCTTAGGGAAATTAAAATCAAAAACAGAGAGCCACCACAAAGTTTGGGACGGCTGTGTTCCCAAGAAGCTCGTCTAGAGTATCAGGTAAATATCCCAGAAATCCAAAAATGGATAAAGAATTTGTGGCACGTACGTGCAATTCAGTATCACTCAGCAATGAAATCTGTGTCATCAGGCCCGTAGCGGCATAGTGAGTGGATGCAGGTGCGGTGATTCTACGTGAACTACGTCACACAGAAAAAGAAACATCATAAGATGTCACTAATACACGGAATATAAACTTGACTACACATGAACTGAATTACAAAACAGAACAGGGTCTCATATTTAGAAAACCAACTAGTGCTTGCTTATGGGGAAAGGTGCCTTGGGGTGCTGCATAAAACCAGAGACTAAAATTAGCACAGATAACATTCCATAAGCCAAATATGTAATAGACAAGACCTACTCCTTGCTCAACGAAGTGGACTCAACACCACATATTCAACGCCTAGGAATATACCTGACTAGGAAGAATCTTATAACCCATGGATATATATGTCTCCGTAAGAGAATCAAGCGTGTGTACAGCGGCCGATACGCAGCAGTGAAAATCCGATAAATCCCATTATCAAAATAAATTTCGAAAACAAAACACAAAGACAGTGAAATAGAGAGCAATTCTTAAATAATTCACTCAGGGCATGTGATGCAACCGGGATTGACCACATCTACACCCAGAGCTGGTTGAGACATAAGGCTGGACACTTCAGGCTGATAGCATTGGTGAGTTTCGGTGAGCAAATATAGACTATTTGAAGTCATACTGCATGGTACCTATTCCATGGTTCCCAACTCTTCAGGTTCAAGGGATTCTTCCTCCAGCTAAAACATGCTTGGGAATCCAAGAGTATCGTCCACCGTGTGATTGGGAAACGATTTAAAATGCATCACAGTTTTCGTATCCTGGTCCTCGGGTTCACCATTCCAGATGCTTTACTAACACTCTCCCCGCTTGGAGAGTCAGTGCCTTTAACCTCCTCTTTGGCACAGCTTGCAATTTCTGTGCAAGATGAACAGGAATAGGGAGAACCAATGAGAGACTAGCTGTAGGTGTCTGCACAGGCAAATGTAACGCTGATTGCCCACCAGGACGAGGAATTAAACAAAGGCTCAGAGTGCCCTGCTGGAAACAGATTAGGGCCTGAAGCAATCCTGCGGTTTTGTGCCCAGCTCACAAGAAAGCGAGTTGAAGAAAGGAGCTCAGGGGCACTGTAATTCACAAACCTGCAGAGTTATAAATGACAGCTATCCTCCAAAAATATATTGAAGTAAGCCTGCGAAGGGGACTGGAAAGCGGGGCAGAATTTCAGGAAAACGATTGCAGGGGGTAGACTAGAATTGCCCTGAAAGCATAGGAAAAGAGGCAGAACGTCGACAGTGTTGCACTTGGCCAAAAAGGGTGTATGCGTTTTTTCCTGAATATATTCAGGAAAAAACGCATACGCCCTTTTTGGCCAACCAAGCAAGCCTTTAAAGGAAATCTACACTACAATGAAGTCTCACTGCCCCCCGGGCAAAAGGGCCATCTGAAAAAAGTGTAAAATCCAGAAAGTTAGGACAGGATATGGAGAACAGGGAGCCTTGTTATGCTGATTGGCAGGATGTAAATTGCCAGCAGCCAACCTGGAGAAGTGTATGGTGTTTCCTGAAACACGTAAGAAACAAAGCAACACAGCCTATGGCACTTCCACTTATGGTCCTATAGCTTACGGAAATTAAAATCAAAAACAGACAGCCACCCCAATATTTGGGACGGCTGTGTTCACATGAAGCTCGTCTACAGTATCAGGTAAATATCCCAGAAAGCAAAAAATGGATAAAGAAGTTGTGGCACGTACGTACAATGCAATATCACTCAGCAATGAAATCTGTGTCATCAGGCCCGTAGCGGCATAGTGAGTGGATGCAGGTACGGTGATTCTACGTGAACTACGTCACACAGAAAAAGAAACATCATAAGATATCACTAATACTCGGAATGTAAACTTGACTACACATGAACTGAATTACAAAACAGAACAGGGTCTCAAATTTAGAAAACCAACTAGCGCTTGCTTATGGGGAAAGGTGCCTTGGTGTGCTGCATAAAACCAGAGACTGAAATTAGCACAGATAACATTCCATAAGCCAAATATGTAGTAGTCAAGACCTACTCCTTACTCAACGAAATGGACTCAACACCACATATTCAACGCCTAGGAATATACCTGACTAGGAAGAATCTTAAAACCCATAGATTTATATGTCTCCGTAAGAGAATCAAGCGTGTGTACAGCGGCATAAACGCAGCAGTGAAAATCCAATAAATCCCATTATCAAAATAAATTTCAAAAACAAACACAAAAACAGTGAAATAGAGAGCAATTCTTAAATAATTCACTCAGGGCATGTGATGCCACCGGGATTGACCACATCTACACCCAGAGCTGGTTGAGACATAAGGCTGGACACTTCAGTCTGATAGCATTGGTGAGTTTCAGTGAGCAAATGCAGACCCTTTGAAGTCATACTGCATGGTACTCATTCCATGGGTCCTAACTGTCCAGGTTCAAGGGATTCTTCCTCCAGCTAAAACATGCATGGGAAACCCAGAGTATCGTCCACCGTGTGATTGGGAAACGATTTAAAATGCATCTCAGTTTTCGTATCCTGGTCCTCGGGTTCATCATTCCAGATGCTTTACTAACACTCTCCCCGCTTGGAGAGTCAGTGCCTTTAACCTCCTCTTTGGCACAGCTTGCAATTTCTGTGCAAGATGAACAGGAATAGGGAGAACCAATGAGAGACTAGCTGTAGGTGTCTGCACGGGCAAATGTAACGCTCATTTCCCACCAGGAAGAGGAATTAATCAAAGGCTCAGTGTGCCCTGCCGGAAACAGATTAGGGCCTGAAGCAATCCTGCGGTTTTGTGCCCAGCTCACAAGAAAGCGAGTTGAAGAAAGGAGCTCAGGGGCACTGTAATTCACAAACCTGCAGAGTTATAAATGACAGCTATCCTCCAAAAATATATTGAAGTAAGCCTGCGAAGGGGACTTGAAAGCGGGGCAGAATTTCAGGAAAACGATTGCAGGGGGTAGACTGGAATTGCCCTGAAAGCATAGGAAAAGAGGCACAACGTCGACAATGATGCACTTGGCCAAAAAGTGCGTATGCGTTTTTTGCTGAATATATTCAGGAAAAAACGCATACGCCCTTTTTGGCCAACCAAGCAAGCCTGTAAAGAAATCTGCACTACAATGTAGTCTCACTGCTCCCTGGGCAAGAGGGCCATCTGAAAAAAGTGTAAAATCCAGACAGGTAGGACAGGATATGGAGAACAGGGAGCCTTGTTATGCTGATTGGCAGGATGTAAATTGCCAACAGCCACCCTGGAGAAGTGTATGGTGTTTCCTGAAACACGTAAGAAATAAAGCAACACAGCCTATGGCAATTGCACTTATGGTCCTATTGCTTAGGGAAATTAAAATCAAAAACAGAGAGCCACCCCAAAGTTTGGGACGGCTTTGTTCCCAGGTAGCTCGTCTACAGTACCAGGTAAATATCCCAGAAAGCAAAAAATGGATAAAGAAGTTGTGGCACGTATGTGCAATGCAATATCACTCAGCAATGAAATCTGTGTCATCAGGCCCGTAGCGGCATAGTGAGTGGATGCAGGTACGGTGATTCTACGTGAACTATGTCACACAGAAAAAGAAACATCATAAGATATCACTAATACACGGAATGTAAACTTGACTACACATGAACTGAATTACAAAACAGAACAGGGTCTCAAATTTAGAAAACCAACTAGTGCTTGCTTATGGGGAAAGGTGCCTTGGGGTGCTGCATAAAACCAGAGACTGAAATTAGCACAGATAATTTTCCATAAGCCAAATATGTAATAGACAAGACCTACTCCTTGTTCAACGAAAGGGACTCAACACAACATATTCAACGCCTAGGAATATACCTGACTAGGAAGAATCTTAAAACCCATGGATATATATGTCTCCATAAGAGAATCAAGCGTGTGTACAACGGCCGATACGCAGCAGTGAAAATCCGATAAATCCCATTATCAAAATAAATTTCGAAAACAAAACACAAAGACAGTGAAATAGAGAGCAATTCTTAAATAATTCACTCAAGGCATGTGATGCAACCGGGACTGACCACATCTACACCCAGAGCTGGTTGAGACATAAGGCTGGACACTTCAGGCTGATAGCATTTGTGAGTTTCGGTGAGCAAATGCAGACCCTTTGAAGTCATACTGCATGGTACCTATTCCATGGGTCCCAACTCCTCAGGTTCAAGGGATTCTTCCTCCAGCTAAAACATGCATGGGAAACCCACAGTATGGTCCACCGTGTGATTGGGAAACGATTTAAAATGCATCTCAGTTTTCGTATCCTGGTCCTCGGGTTCACCATTCCAGATGCTTTACTAACACTCTCCCCGCTTGGGGAGTCAGTGCCTTTAACCTCCTGTTTGGCACAGCTTGCAATTTCTGTGCAAGATGAACAGGAATAGGGAGAACCAATGAGAGACTAGCTGTAGGTGTCTGCACGGGCAAATGTAACGCTCATTTCCCACCAGGAAGAGGAATTAACCAAAGGCTCAGCGTGCCCTGCCGGAAACAGATTAGGGCCTGAAGCCATCCTGCGGTTTTGTGCCCAGCTCACAAGAAAGCGAGTTGAAGAAAGGAGCTCAGGGGCACTGTAATTCACAAACCTGCAGAGTTATAAATGACAGCTATCCTCCAAAAATATATTGAAGTAAGCCTGCGAAGGGGACTTGAAAGCGAGGCAGAGTTTCAGGAAAACCATTGCAGGGGGTAGACTGGAATTGCCCTGAAAGCATAGGAAAAGAGGCAGAACGTCGACAATGATGCACTTGGCCAAAAAGTGCGTATGCGTTTTTTCCTGAATATATTCAGGAAAAAATGCATATGCACTTTTTGGCCAACCAAGCAAGACTGTAAAGGAAATCTGCACTACAATGAAATCTCACTGCCCCCCGGACAAAAGGGCCATGAGAAAAAAGTGTAAAATCAGAAAGGTAGGACAGGATATGGAGAACAGGGAGCCTTGTTATGCTGATTGGCAGGATGTAAATTGCCAGCAGCCACCCTGGAGAAGTGTATGGTGTTTCCTGAAACACGTAAGAAACAAAGCAACACAGCCTATGGCACTTCCACTTATGGTCCTATAGCTTACGGAAATTAAAATCAAAAACAGAGAGCCACCCCAATATTTGGGACGGCTGTGTTCACAAGAAGCTCGTCTACAGTATCAGGTAAATATCCCAGAAAGCAAAAAATGGATAAAGAAGTTGTGGCACGTACGTACAATGCAATATCACTCAGCAATGAAATCTGTGTCATCAGGCCCGTAGCGGCATAGTGAGTGGATGCAGGTACGGTGATTCTACGTGAACTACGTCACACAGAAAAAGAAACATCATAAGATATCACTAATACACGGAATGTAAACTTGACTACACATGAACTGAATTACAAAACAGAACAGGGTCTCAAATTTAGAAAACCAACTAGTGCTTGCTTATGGGGAAAGGTGCCTTGGGGAGCTGCATAAAACCAGAGACTGAAATTAGGACAGATAACTTTCCATAAGCCAAATATGTAATAGACAAGACCTACTCCTTGCTCAACGAAATGGACCCAACACCACATATTCAATGCCTAGGAATATACCTGACTAGGAAGAATCTTAAAACCCATGCATATATATGTCTCCGTAAGAGAAACAAGCGTGTGTACAGCGGCCGAAACGCAGCAGTGAAAATCCGATAAATCCCATTATCAAAATAAATTTCGAAAACAAAACACAAAGACAGTGAAATAGAGAGCAATTCTTAAATAATTCACTCAGGGCATGTGATGCAACCGGGATTGACCACATCTACACCCAGAGCTGGTTGAGACATAAGGCTGGACACTTCAGGCTGATAGCATTGGTGAGTTTCGGTGAGCAAATGCAGACCCTTTGAAGTCATACTGCATGGTACCCATTCCATGGGTCCCAACTCTCCAGGGTCAAGGGATTCTTCCTCCAGCTAAAACATGCATGGGAAACCCAGAGTATCGTTCACCGTGTGATTGGGAAACGATTTAAAATGCATCTCAGTTTTCGTATCCTGGTCCTCGGGTTCACCATTCCAGATGCTTTACTAACACTCTCCCCGCTTGGAGAGTCAGTGCCTTTAACCTCCTGTTTGGCACAGCTTCCAACTTCTGTGCAAGATGAACAGGAATAGGGAGAACCAATGAGAGACTAGCTGTAGGTGTCTGCACGGGCAAATGTAACGCTCATTGCCCACCAGGAAGAGGAATTAAACAAAGGCTCAGTGTGCCCTGCTGGAAACAGATTAGGGCCTGAAGCAATCCTGCAGTTTTGTGCCCAGCTCACAAGAAAGTGAGTTGAAGAAAGGAGCTCAGGGGCACTGTAATTCACAAACCTGCAGAGTTATAAATGACAGCTATCTTCCAAAAGTATATTGAAGTAAGCCTGTGAAGGGGACTTGAAAGCGGGGCACAATTTCAGGAAAACGATTGCAGGGGTAGACTGGAATTGCCCTGAAAGCATAGGAAAGAGGCACAACGTCGACAATGATGCACTTGGCCGAAAAGGGCGTATGCGTTTTTTCCTGAATATATTCAGGAAAAAACGCATACGCCCTTTTTGGCCAACCAAGCAAGCCTGTAAAGGAAATCTGCACTACAATTAAGTCTCACTGCCCCCTGGGCAAAAGGTCCATCTGAAAAAAGTGTAAAATCCAGAAAGGTAGGACAGGATATGGAGAACCGGGAGCCTTGTTATGCTGATTGGCAGGATGTAAATTGCCAGCAGCCACCCTGGAGAAGTGTATGGTGTTTCCTGAAACACGTAAGAAACAAAGCAACACAGCCTATGGCACTTCCACTTATGGTCCTATAGCTTACGGAAATTAAAATCAAAAACAGACAGCCACACCAATATTTGGGACGGCTGTGTTCCCAAGAAGCTCGTCTACAGTACCAGGTAAATATCCCAGAAAGCAAAAAATGGATAAAGAAGTTTTGGCACGTACGTGCAATGCAATATCACTCAGCAATGATATCTGTGTCATCAGGCCCGTAGCGGTATAGTGAGTGGATGCAGGTACGGTGATTCTACGTGAACTACGTCACACAGAAAAAGAAACATCATAAGATATCACTAATACACGGAATGTAAACTTGACTACACATGAACTGAATTACAAAACAGAACAGGGTCTCAAATTTAGAAAACCAACTAGTGCTTGCTTATGGGGAAAGGTGCCTTGGGGTGCTGCATAAAACCAGAGACTGAAATTAGCACAGATAACTTTCCATAAGCCAAATATGTAATAGACAAGACCTACTCCTTGCTCAACGAAATGGACTCAACACCACATATTCAACGCCTAGGAATATACCTGACTAGGAAGAATCTTAAGACCCATGGATATATATGTCTCCGTAAGAGAATCAAGCGTGTGTACAGCGGCTGAAACGCAGCAGTGAAAATCCGATAAATCCCATTATCAAAATAAATTTCGAAAACAAAACACAAAGACAGTGAAATAGAGAGCAATTCTTAAATAATTCACTCAGGGCATGTGATGCAACCGGGATTGACCACATCTACACCCAGAGATGGTTGAGACATAAGGCTGGACACTTCAGGCTGATAGCATTGGTGAGTTTCAGTGAGAAAATGCAGACCCTTTGAAGTCATACTGTATGGTACCTATGCCATGGGTCCCAAATCTTCAGGTTCAAGGTATTCTTCCTCCAGCTAAAACATGCATGGGAAACCCAGAGTATCGTCCACCGTGTGATTGGTAAACGATTTAAAATGCATCTCAGTTTTCGTATCCTGATCCTCGGGTTCACCATTCCAGACACTTTACTAACACTGTCCCCGCTTGGAGAGTCAGTGCCTTTAACCTCCTGTTTGGCACAGTTTGCAATTTCTGTGCAAGATGAACAGGAATAAGGAGAACCAATGAGAGACTAGCTGTAGGTGTCTGCACGGGCAAATGTAACACTCATTGCCCACCTGGAAGAGGAATTAAACAAAGGCTCAGTGTGCCCTGCTGGAAAACGATTAGGGCCTGAAGCAATCCTACGGTATTGTGCCCAGCTCACAAGAAAGCGAGTTGAAGAAAGGAGCTCAGGGGCACTGTAATTCACAAACCTGCAGAGTTATAATTGACAGCTATCCTCCAAAAATATATTGAAGTAAGCCTGCGAAGGGGACTTGAAAGCGGGGCAGAATTTCAGGAAAACGATTGCAGGGGGTAGACTGGAATTGCCCTGAAAGCATAGGAAAAGAGGCACAATGTCGACAATGATGCACTTGGCCAAAAAGGGCGTATGCGTTTTTTCCTGAATATATTCAGGAAAAAACGCATACGCCCTTTCTGGCCAACCAAGCAAGCCTGTAAAGGAAATCTGCACTACAATGAAGTCTCACTGCCCACCGGGCAAAAGGGCCATATGAAAAAAGTGTAAAATCCAGAAGGTAGGACAGGATAGGGAGAACAGGGAGCCTTGTTATGCTGATTGGCAGGATGTAAATTGCCAGCAGCCACCCTGGAGAAGTGTATGGTGTTTCCTGAAACACGTAAGAAACAAAGCAACACAGCCTATGGCACTTCCACTTATGGTCCTATAGCTTACGGAAATTAAAATCAAAAACAGACAGCCACCCCAATATTTGGGACGGCTGTGTTCACAAGAAGCTCGTCTACAGTATCAGGTAAATATCCCAGAAAGCAAAAAATGGATAAAGAAGTTGTGGCACGTACGTACAATGCAATATCACTCAGCAATGAAATCTGTGTCATCAGGCCCGTAGCGGCATAGTGAGTGGATGCAGGTACGGTGATTCTACGTGAACTACGTCACACAGAAAAAGAAACATCATAAGATATCACTAATACACGGAATGTAAACTTGACTACACATGAACTGAATTACAAAACAGAACAGGGTCTCAAATTTAGAAAACCAACTAGTGCTTGCTTATGGGGAAAGGTGCCTTGGGGAGCTGCATAAAACCAGAGACTGAAATTAGGACAGATAACTTTCCATAAGCCAAATATGTAATAGACAAGACCTACTCCTTGCTCAACGAAATGGACCCAACACCACATATTCAATGCCTAGGAATATACCTGACTAGGAAGAATCTTAAAACCCATGCATATATATGTCTCCGTAAGAGAAACAAGCGTGTGTACAGCGGCCGAAACGCAGCAGTGAAAATCCGATAAATCCCATTATCAAAATAAATTTCGAAAACAAAACACAAAGACAGTGAAATAGAGAGCAATTCTTAAATAATTCACTCAGGGCATGTGATGCAACCGGGATTGACCACATCTACACCCAGAGCTGGTTGAGACATAAGGCTGGACACTTCAGGCTGATAGCATTGGTGAGTTTCGGTGAGCAAATGCAGACCCTTTGAAGTCATACTGCATGGTACCCATTCCATGGGTCCCAACTCTCCAGGGTCAAGGGATTCTTCCTCCAGCTAAAACATGCATGGGAAACCCAGAGTATCGTTCACCGTGTGATTGGGAAACGATTTAAAATGCATCTCAGTTTTCGTATCCTGGTCCTCGGGTTCACCATTCCAGATGCTTTACTAACACTCTCCCCGCTTGGAGAGTCAGTGCCTTTAACCTCCTGTTTGGCACAGCTTCCAACTTCTGTGCAAGATGAACAGGAATAGGGAGAACCAATGAGAGACTAGCTGTAGGTGTCTGCACGGGCAAATGTAACGCTCATTGCCCACCAGGAAGAGGAATTAAACAAAGGCTCAGTGTGCCCTGCTGGAAACAGATTAGGGCCTGAAGCAATCCTGCAGTTTTGTGCCCAGCTCACAAGAAAGTGAGTTGAAGAAAGGAGCTCAGGGGCACTGTAATTCACAAACCTGCAGAGTTATAAATGACAGCTATCTTCCAAAAGTATATTGAAGTAAGCCTGTGAAGGGGACTTGAAAGCGGGGCACAATTTCAGGAAAACGATTGCAGGGGTAGACTGGAATTGCCCTGAAAGCATAGGAAAGAGGCACAACGTCGACAATGATGCACTTGGCCGAAAAGGGCGTATGCGTTTTTTCCTGAATATATTCAGGAAAAAACGCATACGCCCTTTTTGGCCAACCAAGCAAGCCTGTAAAGGAAATCTGCACTACAATTAAGTCTCACTGCCCCCTGGGCAAAAGGTCCATCTGAAAAAAGTGTAAAATCCAGAAAGGTAGGACAGGATATGGAGAACCGGGAGCCTTGTTATGCTGATTGGCAGGATGTAAATTGCCAGCAGCCACCCTGGAGAAGTGTATGGTGTTTCCTGAAACACGTAAGAAACAAAGCAACACAGCCTATGGCACTTCCACTTATGGTCCTATAGCTTACGGAAATTAAAATCAAAAACAGACAGCCACACCAATATTTGGGACGGCTGTGTTCCCAAGAAGCTCGTCTACAGTACCAGGTAAATATCCCAGAAAGCAAAAAATGGATAAAGAAGTTTTGGCACGTACGTGCAATGCAATATCACTCAGCAATGATATCTGTGTCATCAGGCCCGTAGCGGTATAGTGAGTGGATGCAGGTACGGTGATTCTACGTGAACTACGTCACACAGAAAAAGAAACATCATAAGATATCACTAATACACGGAATGTAAACTTGACTACACATGAACTGAATTACAAAACAGAACAGGGTCTCAAATTTAGAAAACCAACTAGTGCTTGCTTATGGGGAAAGGTGCCTTGGGGTGCTGCATAAAACCAGAGACTGAAATTAGCACAGATAACTTTCCATAAGCCAAATATGTAATAGACAAGACCTACTCCTTGCTCAACGAAATGGACTCAACACCACATATTCAACGCCTAGGAATATACCTGACTAGGAAGAATCTTAAGACCCATGGATATATATGTCTCCGTAAGAGAATCAAGCGTGTGTACAGCGGCTGAAACGCAGCAGTGAAAATCCGATAAATCCCATTATCAAAATAAATTTCGAAAACAAAACACAAAGACAGTGAAATAGAGAGCAATTCTTAAATAATTCACTCAGGGCATGTGATGCAACCGGGATTGACCACATCTACACCCAGAGATGGTTGAGACATAAGGCTGGACACTTCAGGCTGATAGCATTGGTGAGTTTCAGTGAGAAAATGCAGACCCTTTGAAGTCATACTGTATGGTACCTATGCCATGGGTCCCAAATCTTCAGGTTCAAGGTATTCTTCCTCCAGCTAAAACATGCATGGGAAACCCAGAGTATCGTCCACCGTGTGATTGGTAAACGATTTAAAATGCATCTCAGTTTTCGTATCCTGATCCTCGGGTTCACCATTCCAGACACTTTACTAACACTGTCCCCGCTTGGAGAGTCAGTGCCTTTAACCTCCTGTTTGGCACAGTTTGCAATTTCTGTGCAAGATGAACAGGAATAAGGAGAACCAATGAGAGACTAGCTGTAGGTGTCTGCACGGGCAAATGTAACACTCATTGCCCACCTGGAAGAGGAATTAAACAAAGGCTCAGTGTGCCCTGCTGGAAAACGATTAGGGCCTGAAGCAATCCTACGGTATTGTGCCCAGCTCACAAGAAAGCGAGTTGAAGAAAGGAGCTCAGGGGCACTGTAATTCACAAACCTGCAGAGTTATAATTGACAGCTATCCTCCAAAAATATATTGAAGTAAGCCTGCGAAGGGGACTTGAAAGCGGGGCAGAATTTCAGGAAAACGATTGCAGGGGGTAGACTGGAATTGCCCTGAAAGCATAGGAAAAGAGGCACAATGTCGACAATGATGCACTTGGCCAAAAAGGGCGTATGCGTTTTTTCCTGAATATATTCAGGAAAAAACGCATACGCCCTTTCTGGCCAACCAAGCAAGCCTGTAAAGGAAATCTGCACTACAATGAAGTCTCACTGCCCACCGGGCAAAAGGGCCATATGAAAAAAGTGTAAAATCCAGAAGGTAGGACAGGATAGGGAGAACAGGGAGCCTTGTTATGCTGATTGGCAGGATGTAAATTGCCAGCAGCCACCCTGGAGAAGTGTATGGTGTTTCCTGAAACACGTAAGAAACAAAGCAACACAGCCTATGGCACTTCCACTTATGGTCCTATAGCTTACGGAAATTAAAATCAAAAACAGACAGCCACCCCAATATTTGGGACGGCTGTGTTCACAAGAAGCTCGTCTACAGTATCAGGTAAATATCCCAGAAAGCAAAAAATGGATAAAGAAGTTGTGGCACGTACGTACAATGCAATATCACTCAGCAATGAAATCTGTGTCATCAGGCCCGTAGCGGCATAGTGAGTGGATGCAGGTACGGTGATTCTACGTGAACTACGTCACACAGAAAAAGAAACATCATAAGATATCACTAATACACGGAATGTAAACTTGACTACACATGAACTGAATTACAAAACAGAACAGGGTCTCAAATTTAGAAAAACAACTAGTGCTTGCTTATGGGGAAAGGTGCGTTGGGGTGCTGCATAAAACCAGAGACTGAAATTAGCACAGATAACTTTCCATAAGCCAAATATGTAATAGACAAGGCCTACTCCTTGCTCAACGAAATGGACCCAAAACCACATATTCAACGCCTAGGAATATACCTGACTAGGAAGAATCTTAAAACCCATGGATATATATGTCTCCGTAAGAGAATCAAGCGTGTGTACTGCGGCCGAAATGCAGCAGTGAAAATCCTATAAATACCATTATCAAAATAAATTTCGAAAACAAAACACAAAGACAGTGAAATAGAGAGCAATTCTTAAATAATTCACTCAGGGCATGTGATGCAACCGGGATTGACCACATCTACACCCAGAGCTGGTTGAGACATAAGGCTGGACACTTCAGGCTGATAGCATTGGTGAGTTTCGGTGAGCAAATGCAGACCCTTTGAAGTCATACTGCATGGTAACCATTCCATGGGTCCCAACTCTCCAGGTTCAAGGGATTCTTCCTCCAGCTAAAACATGCATGGGAAACCCAGAGTATCGTCCACCGTGTGATTGGGAAACGATTTAAAATGCATCTCAGTTTTCGTATCCTGGTCCTCGGGTTCACCATTCCAGATGCTTTACTAACACTCTCCCTGCATGGAGAGTCAGTGCCTTTGACCTCCTCTTTGGAACAGCTTGCAATTTCTGTGCAAGATGAACAGGAATAGGGAGAACCAATGAGAGACTAGCTATAGGTGTCTGCACGGGCAAATGTAACGCTCATTGCCCACCAGGAAGAGGAATTAACCAAAGGCTCAGCCTGCCCTGCCAGAAACAGATTAGGGTCTGAAGCAATCCTGCAGTTTTGTGCCCAGCTCACAAGAAAGCGAGTTGAAGAAAAGAGCTCAGGGGCACTGTAATTCACAAACCTGCAGAGTTATAAATGACAGCTATCCTCCAAAAATATATTGAAGTAAGCCTGTGAAGGGGACTTGAAAGCGGGGCAGAGTTTCAGATAAACCATTGCAGGGGGTAGACTGGAATTGCCCTGAAAGCATAGGAAAAGAGGCAGAACGTCGACAGTGATGCACTTGGCCAAAAAGTGCGTATGCGTTTTTTCCTGAATATATTCAGGAAAAAACGCATACGCCCTTTTTGGCCAACCAAGCAAGCCTGTAAAGGAAATCTGCACTACAATGAAGTCTCACTGCCCCTCGGGCAAAAGGGCCATCTTAAAAAAGTGTAAAATCCAGAAAGGTAGGACAGGATATGGAGAACAGGGAGCCTTGTTATGCTGATTGGCAGGATGTAAATTGCCAGCAGCCACCCTGGAGAAGTGTATGGTGTTTCCTGAAACACGTAAGAAACAAAGCAACACAGCCTATGGCACTTCCACTTATGGTCCTATAGCTTACGGAAATTAAAATCAAAAACAGACAGCCACGCCAATATTTGGGACGGCTGTGTTCACAAGAAGCTCGTCTACAGTATCAGGTAAATATCCCAGAAAGCAAAAAATGGATAAAGAAGTTGTGGCACGTACGTACAATGCAATATCACTCAGCAATGAAATCTGTGTCTTCAGGCCCGTAGCGGCATAGTGAGTAGATGCAGGTACGGTGATTCTACGTGAACTACGTCACAAAGAAAAAGAAACATAATAAGATATCACTAATACACGGTATGTAAACTTGACTACACATGAACTGAATTACAAAACAGAACAGGGTCTCAAATTTAGAAAACCAACTAGTGCTTGCTTATGGGGAAAGGTGCGTTGGGGTGCTGCATAATACCAGAGACTGAAATTAGGACAGATAACTTTCCATAAGCCAAATATGTAATAGACAAGAACTACTCCTTGCTCAACGAAATGGACCCAACACCACATATTCAACGCCTAGGAATATACCTGACTAGGAAGAATCTTAAAACCCATGGATTTATATGTCTCCGTAAGAGAATCAAGCGTGTGTACAGAGGCATAAACGCAGCAGTGAAAATCCGATAAATCCCATTATCAAAATAAATTTCAAAAACAAAACACAAAGACAGTGAAATAGAGAGCAATTCTTAAATAATTCACTCAGGGCATGTGATGCAACCGGGATTGACCACATCTACACCCAGAGCTGGTTGAGACATAAGGCTGGACACTTCAGGCTGATAGCATTGGTGAGTTACGGTGAGCAAATGCAGACCCTTTGAAGTCATACTGCACGGTACCTATTCCATGGGTCCCAACTCTCCAGGTTCAATTGATTCTACCTCCAGCAAAAACATGCATGGGAAACCCACAGTATGGTCCACCATGTGATTGGGATACAATTTAAAATGCATCTCAGTTTTCGTATGCTGGTCCTCGGAGTCAGCATTCCAGATGCTTTACTAACACTCTCCCCGCTTGGAGAGTCAGTGCCTTTAACCTCCTCTTTGGCACAGCTTGCAATTTCTGTGCAAGATGAACAGGAATAGGGAGAACAAATGAGAGACTAGCTATAGGTTTCTGCACGGGCAAATGTAATGCTCATTTCCCACCAGGAAGAGGAATTAACCAAAGGCTCAGCATGCCCTGCCAGAAACAGATTAGGGCCTGAAGCAATCCTGCGGTTTTGTGTCCAGCTCACAAGAAAGCGAGTTGAAGAAAGGAGCTCAGGGGCACTGTAATTCACAAACCTGCAGAGTTATAAATGACAGCTATCCTCCAAAAATATATTGAAGTAAGCCTGCGAAGGGGACTTGAAAGCGGGGCAGAATTTCAGGAAAACGATTGCAGGGGGTAGACTGGAATTGCCCTGAAAGCATAGGAAAAGAGGCAGAACGTCGACAATGATGCACTTGGCCAAAAAGGGTGTATGCGTTTTTTCCTGAATATATTCAGGAAAAAACGCATACGCCCTTTTTGGCCAACCAAGCAAGCCTGTAAATGAAATCTGCACTACAATGAAGTCTCACTGCCCCCCGGGCAAAAGGGCCATCTGAAAAAAGTGTAAAATCCAGAAAGGTAGGACAGGATATGGAGAACAGGGAGCCTTGTTTTGCTGATTGGCAGGATGTAAATTGCCAGCAGCCACCCAGGAGAAGTGTATGGTGTTTCCTGAAACATGTAAGAAACAAAGCAACACAGCCTATGGCACTTCCACTTATGGTTCTATAGCTTAGGGAAATTAAAATCAAAAACAGAGAGCCACCCCAAAGTTTGGGATGGCTGTGTTCCCAAGAAGCTCGTCTACAGTACCAGGTATATATCCGAGAAAGCAAAAAATGGATAAAGAAGTTGTGGCACGTACGTGCAATGAAATATCACTCAGCAATGAAATCTGTGTCATCAGGCCCGTAGCGGCATAGTGAGTGGATGCAGGTACGGTGATTCTACGTGAACTACGTCACACAGAAAAAGAAACATCATAAGATATCACTAATACACGGAATGTAAACTTGACTACACATGAACTGAATTACAAAACAGAACAGGGTCTCAAATTTAGAAAACCAACCAGTGCTTGCTTATGGGGAAAGGTGCGTTGGGGTGCTGCATAAAACCAGAGTCTGAAATTAGCACAGATAACTTTCCATAAGCCAAATATATAATAGACAATACCTACTCCTTGCTCAACGAAATGGACCCAACACCACATATTCAACGCCTAGCAATATACCTGACTAGGAAGAATCTTAAAACCCATGGATATATATGTCTCCGTAAGAGAATCAATCGTGTGTACAGCGACCGAAACGCAGCAGTGAAAATCCGATAAATCCCATTATCAAAATAAATTTCTAAAACAAAACACAAAGACAGTGAAATAGAGAGCAATTCTTAAATAATTCACTCAGGGCATGTGATGCAACCGGGATTGACCACATCTACACCCAGAGCTGGTTGAGACATAAGGCTGGACACTTCAGGCTGATAGCATTGGTGAGTTTTGGTGAGCAAATGCAGACCCTTTGAAGTCATACTGCATGGTACCCATTCCATGGGTCCCAACTCTCCAGGTTCAAGGCATTCTTCCTCCAGCTAAAATATGCATGGGAAACCCAGAGTATCGTCCACCGTGTGATCGGGAAACGATTTAAAATGCATCTCAGTTTTCGTATCCTGGTCCTCGGGTTCACCATTCCAGATGCTTTACTAACACTCTCCCTGCTTGGAGAGTCAGTGCCTTTAACCTCCTGTTTGGCACAGCTTGCAATTTCTGTGCAAGATGAACAGGAATAAGGAGAACAAATGAGAGACTAGCTGTAGGTGTCTGCACGGGCAAATGTAACGCTCATTGTCCACCAGGAAGAGGAATTAAACAAAGGCTCAGTGTGCCCTGCTGGAAACAGATTAGGGCCTGAAGCAATCCTGCGGTATTGTGCCCAGCTCACAAGAAAGCGAGTTGAAGAAAGGAGCTCAGGGGCACTGTAATTCACAAACCTGCAGAGTTATAAATGACAGCTATCTTCCAAAAGTATATTGAAGTAAGCCTGCGAACGTGACTTGAAAGCGTGCAGAATTTCAGGAAAACGACTGCAGGGCGTAGTCTGGAATTGCCCTGAAAGCATAGGAAAAGAGGCACAACGACGACAATGATGCACTTGGCCAAAAAGGGCGTATGCGTTTTTTCCTGAATATATTCAGGAAAAAACGCATACGCCCTTTTTGGCCAACCAAGCAACCCTGTAAAGGAAATCTGCACTACAATGAAGTCTCACTGCCCCCCCCGGCAAGAGGGACATCTGAAAAAAGTGTAAAATCCAGAAAGGTAGGACAGGATATGGAGAACAGGGAGCCTTGTTATGCTGATTGGCAGGATGTAAATTGTGAACAGCCTCCCTGGAGAAGTGTATGGTGTTTCCTGAAACACGTAAGAAATAAAGCAACACAGCCTATGGCAATTGCACTCATGGTCCTATTCCTTAGGGAAATTAAAATCAAAAACAGAGAGCCACCCCAAAGTTTGAGACGGCTGTGTTCCCAAGAAGCTCGTCTACCGTATCAGGTAAATATCCCAGAAAGCAAAAAATGGATAAAGAAGTTGTGGCACGTACGTACAATGCAATATCACTCAGCAATGAAATCTGTGTCAACAGGCCCGTAGCGGCCTAGTGAGTGGATGCAGGTACGGTGATTCTACGTGAACTACGTCACACAGAAAAAGAAACATCATAAGATATCACTAATACACGGAATGTAAACTTGACTACACATGAACTAAATTACAAAACAGAACAGGGTCTCAAATTTAGAAAACCAACTAGTGCTTGCTTATGGGGAAAGGTGCCTTGGGGTGCTGCATAAAACCAGAGACTGAAATTAGCACAGATAACTTTCCATAAGCCAAATATGTAATAGACAAGACCTACTCCTTCTTCAACGAAATGGACCGAACACCACATATTCAACGCCTAGGAATATACCTGACTAGGAAGAATCTTAAAACCCATGGATATATATGTCTCCGTAAGAGAATCAAGCGTGTGTACAGTGGCCGAAACGCAGCAGTGAAAATCCGATATATCCCATTATCAAAATAAATTTCGAAAACAAAACACAAAACAGTGAAATAGAGAGCAATTCTTAAATAATTCACTCAGGGCATGTGATGCAACTGGGATTGACCACATGTACACCCAGAGCTGGTTGAGACATAAGGCTGGACACTTCAGGCTGATAGCATTGGTGAGTTTCGGTGAGCAAATGCAGACCCTTTGAAGTCATACTGCATGGTACCCATTCCATGGGTCCCAACACTCCAGGTTCAAGGGATTCTTCCTCCAGCTAAAACATGCATGGGAAACCCAGAGTATCGTCCATGTGTGATTGGGAAACGATTTAAATTGCATCTCAGTTTTCGTATCCTGGACCTCGGGTTCACCATTCCAGATGCTTTACTAACACTCTCCCCGCTTGGAGAGTCAGTGCCTTTAACATCCTCTTTGGCACAGCTTACAAATTCTGTGCAAGATGAACAGGAATAGGGAGAACCAATGAGAGACTAGCTGTAGGTGTCTGAATGGCAAATGTAACGCACATTGCCCACCAGGAAGAAGAATTAAACCAAGGCTCAGTGTGCCCTGCTGGAAAGAGATTAGGGCCTGAAGCAATCCTGCGGTTTTGGGACCAGCTCACAAGAAAGCGAGTTGAAGAAAGGAGCTCAGGGGCACTGTAATTCACAAACCTGCAGAGCTATAAATGACAGCTATCCTCGAAAAATATATTGAAGTAAGCCTGCGAAGGGGACTTGAAAGCGGGGCAGAATTTCAGGAAAACGATTGCAGGGGGTAGACTGGAATTGCCCTGAGAGCATAGGGCAAGAGGCACAACGTCGACAATGATGCACTTGACCAAAAAGGGCGTATGCGTTTTTTCCTGAATATATTCAGGAAAAAACGCATACGCCCTTTTTGGCCAAACAAGCAAGCCTGTAAAGGAAATCTGCACTACAATGAAATCTCACTGCGCCCCCTGGGCAAAAGGGCCATCTGAAAAGAGTGTAAATTCCAGAAAGGTAGGACAGGATATGGAGAACAGGGAGCCTTGTTATGATGATTGGCAGGATGTAAAATGTGAACAGCCACCCTGGAGAATTGTATGGTGTTTCCTGAAACACGTAAGAAATAAAGCAACACAGCCTATGGCAATTGAACTTATGGTCCTATTCCTTAGGGAAATTAAAATCAAAAACAGAGAGCCACCCCAAAGTTTGGGATGGCTGTGTTCCCAAGAAGCTCGTCTACACTACCAGGTAAATATCCCAGAAAGCAAAAAATGGATAAAGAAGTTGTGGCACGTACGTGCAATGCAATGTCACTCAGCAATGAAATCTGTGTCATCAGGCCCGTAGCGGCATAGTGAGTGGATGCAGGTACGGTGATTCTACGTGAACTATGTCACACAGAAAAAGAAACATCATAAGATATCACTAATACACGGAATGTAAACTTGACTACACATGAACTGAATTACAAAACAGAACAGGGTCTCAAATTTAGAAAACCAACTAGCTCTTGCTTATGGGGAAAGGTGCCTTGGGGTGCTGCATAAAACCAGAGACTGAAATTAGCACAGATAACTTTCCATAAGCCAAATATGTAATAGACAAGACCTACTCCTTGCTCAACGAAATGGACCCAACACCACATATTCAACACCTAGGAATATACCTGACTAGGAAGAATCTTAAAACCCATGGATATATATGTCTCCGTAAGAGAATCAAGCGTGTGTACAGCGGCCGAAACGCAGCAGTGAAAATCCGATAAATCCCATTATCAAAATAAATTTCGAAAACAAAACACAAAGACAGTGAAATAGAGAGCAATTCTTAAATTATTCACTCAGGGCATGTAATGCAACCGGGATTGACCACATCTACACCCAGAGCTGGTTGAGACATAAGGCTGGACACTTCAGGCTGAGAGCATTGGTGAGTTTCGGTGAGCAAATGCAGACCCTTTAAAATCATACTGCATGGTACCCATTCCATGGTTCCCAACTCTCCAGGTCCAAGGGATTCTTCCTCCAGCTGAAACATGCATGGGAAACCCAGAGTATCGTCCACCATGTGATTGAGAAACAATTTAAAATGCATCTCAGGTTTCGTATACTGGTCCTCGGGTTCACCATTCCAGATGCTTTACTAACACTCTCCCCGCTTGGAGAGTCAGTGCCTTTAACCTCCTGTTTGGCACAGCTTGCAATTTCTGTGCAAGATGAACAGGAATAGGGAGAACCAACGAGAGACTAGCTGTAGGTGTCTGCACGGGCAAATGTAATGCTCATTGCCGACCAAGAAGAGGAATTAAACAAAGGCTCAGCATGCCCTGCTGAAAACAGATTAGGGCCTGAAGAAATCCTGCGGTTTTGTGCCCAGCTCAGAAGAAAGCGAGTTGAAGAAAGGAGCTCAGGGGCACTGTAATTCACAAACCTGCAGAGTTATAAATGACAGCTATCCTCCAAAAATATATTGAAGTAAGCCTGCAAGGGGACTTGAAAGCGGGACAGAATTTCAGGAAAACGATTGCAGGGGGTAGACTGGAATTGCCCTGAAAGCATAGGAAAAGTGGCACAACGTCAACAATGATGCACTTGGCCAAAAAGGGTGTATGCGTTTTTTCCTGAATATATTCAGGAAAAAACGCATACGCCCTTTATGGCCAACCAAGCAAGCCTGTAAAGGAAATCTGCACTACAATGAAGTCTCACTGCCCCCCGGGCAAAAGGGCAATCTGAAAAAAGTGTAAAATCCAGAAAGGTAGGACAGGATATGGAGAACAGGGAGCCTTGTTATGCTGATTGGCAGGATGTAAATTGCCAACAGCCACCCTGGAGAAGTGTATGGTGTTTCCTGAAACACGTAAGAAACAAAGCAACACAGCCTATGACACTTCCACTTATGGTCCTATAGCTTACGGAAATTCAAATCAAAAACAGACAGCCACCCCAATATTTGGGACGGCTGTGTTCACAAGAAGCTCGTCTAGAGTATCAGGTAAATATCCCAGAAAGCAAAAAATGGATAAAGAAGTTGTGGCACGTACGTACAATGCAATATCACTCAGCAATGAAATCTGTGTCAACAGGCCCTTAGCAGCCTAGTGAGTGGATGCAGGTACGGTGATTCTATGTGAACTACGTCACACAGAAAAAGAAACATCATAAGATATCACTAATACACGGAATGTAAACTTGACTACACATGAACTGAATTACAAAACAGAACAGGGTCTCAAATTTAGAAATCCAACTAGTGCTTGCTTATGGGAAAAGGTGCCTTGGGGTGCTGCATAAAACCAGAGACTGAAATTAGCACAGATAACTTTCCATAAGCCAAATATGTAATAGACAAGACCTACTCCTTGCTCAACGAAATGGACCCAACACCACATACTCAACGCCTAGGAATATACCTGACTAGGAAGAATCTTAAAACCCATGGATATATATGTCTCCGTAAGAGAATCAAGCGTGTGTACTGCGGCCGAAACGCAGCAGTGAAAATCCAATAAATCCCATTATCAAAATAAATTTCGAAAACAAAACACAAAGACAGTGAAATAGAGAGCAATTCTTAAATAATACACTCAGGGCATGTGATGCAACCGGGATTGACCACATCTACACCCAGAGCTGGTGGAGACATAAGGCTGGACACTTCAGGCTGATAGCATTGGTGAGTTTCGGTGAGCAAATGCAGACACTTTGAAGTCATACTGCATGGTACCCTTTCCATGGGTCCCAACTCTCCAGGTTCAAGGCATTCTTCCTCCAGCTAAATCATGCATGGGAAACCCAGAGTATCGTCCACCGTGTGATTGGGAAACGTTATAAAATGCATCTCAGTTTTCGTATCCTGGTCCTCGGGTTCACCATTCCAGATGCTTTCCTAACACTCTCCCCGCTTGGAGAGTCAGTGCCTTTAACCTCCTCTTTGGCACAGCTTGCAATTTCTGTGCAAGATGAACAGGAATAGGGAGAACCAATGAGAGACTAGCTGTAGGTGTCTGCACGGGCAAATGTAACGCTCATTTCCCACCAGGAAGAGGAATTAATCAAAGGCTCAGTGTGCCCTGCCGGAAACAGATTAGGGCCTGAAGCAATCCTGCGGTTTTGTGCCCAGCTCACAAGAAAGCGAGTTGAAGAAAGGAGCTCAGGGTCACTGTAATTCACAAACCTGCAGAGTTATAAATGACAGCTATCCTCCAAAAATATATTGAAGTAAGCCTGCCAAGGGGACTTGAAAGCGGGGCAGAATTTCAGTAAAACGATTGCAGGGGGTAGACTGGAATTGCCCTGAAAGCATAGGAAAAGAGGCAGAACGTCGACAATGATGCACTTGGCCAAAAAGGGCATATGCGTTTTTTCCTGAATATATTCAGGAAAAAACGCATACGCCCTTTTTGGCCAACCAAGCAAGCCTGTAAAGGAAATCTGCACTACAATGAAGTCTCACTGCCCCCCGGGCAAAAGGGCCATCTGAAAAAAGTGTAAAATCCAGAAAGGTAGGACAGGATATGGAGAACAGGGAGCCTTGTTATGCTGATTGGCAGGATGTAAATTGCCAGCAGACACCCTGGAGAAGTGTATGGTGTTTCCTGAAACACGTAAGAAACAAAGCAACACAGCCTATGGCACTTCCACTTATGGTCCTATAGCTTACGGAAATTAAAATCAAAAACAGACAGCCACCCCAATATTTGAGACGGCTGTGTTCACAAGAAGCTCGTCTACAGTATCAGGTAAATATCCCAGAAAGCAAAAAATGGATAAAGAAGTTGTGGCACGTACGTACAATGCAATATCACTCAGCAATGAAATCTGTGTCATCAGGCCCGTAGCGGCATAGTGAGTGGATGCAGGTACGGTGATTCTACGTGAACTATGTCACGCAGAAAAAGAAACATCATAAGATATCACTAATACACCGAATGTAAACTTGACTACACATGAACTGAATTACAAAACAGAACATGGTCTCAAATTTAGAAAACCAACTAGTGCTTGCTTATGGGAAAAGGTGCCTTGGGGTGCTGCATAAAACCAGAGACTGAAATTAGCACAGATAACTTTCCATAAGCCAAATATGTAATAGACAAGACCTACTCCTTGCTCAACGAAATGGACCCAACACCACATATTCAACGCCTAGGAATATACCTGACTAGGAAGAATCTTAAAACCCATGGATATATATGTCTCCTAAGACAATCAAGCGTGTGTACAGCGGCCGAAACGCAGCAGTGAAAATCCGATAAATCCCATTATCAAAATAAATTTCGAAAACTAAACACAAAGACAGTGAAATAGAGAGCAATTCTTAAATAACTCACACAGGGCATGTGATGCAACCTGGTTTACCACATCTACACCCAGAGCTGGGTGAGTGATAAGGCTGTACCCTTTGGGCTGATAGCATTGGTGAGTTTCGGTGAGCAAATGCCGACCCTTTGATGTCATACTGCCTGGTACCCGTTCCATGGTTCCCAACTCTCCAGGTTCAAGGGATTCTTCCTTCTGCTAAAATTTGCATGGGAAACCCAGAGTATGCTCCACCGTGTGACTGGGAAACCTTTTTACATGCATGTCTGTTTTCGTCCCCTGGTACTCAGGTTCACCATTCCAGACCCTTTTCTTACACTCTTCCCATTTGGAGAGTCAGTGCCTTTAACCTCCTGTTTGGCACTGTTTGCAATTTCTGCGCAAGATGAACAGGAATACGGAGAACCAATGGGAGACTATCTGTAGGTGTGTGCATGGGCAAATATTTTTTTAACATCTTTATTGGGGTATAATTGCTTTACAATGGTGTGTTAGTTTTTGCTTTATAACAAAGTGAATCAGCTATACATATTCATATGCTCCCTGTGTCTTCCCTCTTGTGTCTCCCTCCCTCCCTCTCTCCCCCTTCCACCCCTCCAGGTTGTCCCAACGCCCCGAGCTAATATCCCTGTGCCTTGCGGCTGCTTCCCCCTTGCTATCTACCTTACTACATTTGTTAGTGTGTATATGTCCATGACTCTCTCTCGCCCTGTCAAAACTCACCATTCCCCCTCCCCATATCCTCAATTCCGTTCTCCAGTAGGTCTGCGCCTCTATTCCTGTCTTATCCCTAGGTTCTTCATGACATTTTTTTCCTTTAAATTCCATATATATGTGTTAGCATACGCTATTTGTCTTTTTCTTTCTGACTTACTTCACTCTGTATGACAGACTCTAGGTCTATCCATCTCATTACAAATAACTCAGTTTCATTTCTTTTTAAGGCTGAATAATATTCCATTGTGTATATGTGCCACATCTTCTTTATCCATTCGTCCAATGATGGGCGCTTAGGTTCTTTCCATCTCCGGGCTATTGTAAATAGAGCTGCAATGAACATTTTGGTACATGACTCTTTTTGAATTTTGGTTTTCTCAGGGTATATGCCCAGTATGCACGGGCAATTTTAACACTCATTTCCCAACAGGAAAAGGAATTAACCAAAGGCTCAGCATGCCGTGCTGGAACAAGATTAGGGCCTGAAGCAATCCTGCGGTTTTGTGGCCAGCTCACAAGAAAGCGAGTTGAGGAAAGGAGCTCAGGGGCACTGTCATTCACATACCTGCAGACTTATAAATGACAGAAATCGTACAAAAATATATTGAATTAAGGCTGCGAAGAGGACTTGAAAGTGGGGCAGAATTGCTGGAATCCGATTTCAGGAGGTAGACGTGAATTGCTCTGAAAGCATAAGAGAAGTGGCAGAACCTCGTCAATGAAGCACTTGGCCAAAAAGGGCATATGCATTTTTTCCAGGGCCATCATTCACGGGAGGAGGAGGCTCCCAGCATGCTCCAGTGGCCAACAGAGGGCCCACGTCGCCAAGGCGATGTGAGCTAGCCAGGCAGGAGTGACCTGACATCAGAGGGCCCACCACACAGAATGGTAGGGAACCCAGCCAGGATCAGACTCTCCCCAGAGGGCCCACATCACCAAGGTGATGGGAACCAGGCAGGAGTGTCCTCACACCCGTGGGGCCACATCATCAAAAGTTGAGGTACCCAGCACATGTGGCCTCAAACCAGAGGACCCACATCACCATGGGTTTCGGAGTGAGGCAGGCAGGATTAACCTCACAACACATGTCCCATTGTATACAAAAGGTGTGGAAACCAGCAGTTGGATCTTCCTAGCAGGCGGCCCAGAGCACTGAGGCTATGAGATCCAGGCCGGCATGAACTCACAACAGAGGGCCCTCATTGTGATTCTGTAAGCAACCCAGCCATTGTGACCTCAGAGCAGAAGGCCCACATCCCCATGGGGAAGGGAAACAAGCAGGAGTGTCATCGCAAGAGTGGGCACACATGAAAAAATGTGGGGAGCCCAGCAATTAGTGCCTGATGCCAGAGGGCCCTCATCACCGAGGGGCGGTGGCTCCCAGCCAGCTCCGACTGCTACCAGAGGGGCGACGTCGCCAATGCGGAGTGCGACAACCAGGCAGGAGTGACCTCAGAGCAGAGGGTCAACCTCACAGAAGTGTGAAGAACCAAAGAGGATCAGATTCTCACCAGAGGGCCCACATCACCAAGGGAATGGGAACCAGGCAGGAGTGTCCTCACACTAGTGGGGCCACATCACCGAAAAGTGAGGGACCCAGCACACGTGGCCTCAAACCAGAGGACACACATCACAAGGGAGCTGGGATTGAGGCAGGCAGGAGGAGCCTCAAAACAGAGGGACCATAGAATTAAAGAGGTGAAGAATCCCGCAGTTGGAACCTCCCAGCAGGCGGCCAGGAGCAGCGAGACTATGGGATCCAGGCCGGAGTGATCTCACACCAGAGGGCCGTCATCATGAAACTGTGAGCAACCTAGGCGTTGGGATCTCAGAGCAGAAGGCCCACATTCCCATGGGGTTGGGAACCTGTCAGAAGTGTACTCGCACCACAGGGCACACAGCAGAGAATTTAGGGAACCCAGGAGTTAGGGCCTGACGCCAGAGGGCCCTCATTACCAAGGGGAGGAGACTCCAATCAGGCACCAACACCCAACTGAGGTCCCACGTCGCCAAGGTGACGTGTGACAGCCAGGTAGTAGTGACCTCACCGCAGAGGGCCTACCTCACAGAAGGGTGAGGAACACAGCCAGGATAAGACTCTCACCAGAGGGCCCACATCACCAAGGTGATCAGAACCAGGCAGGAGAGTCTTCACACCAGTGTGGCCACATCATAGAAAGGTGAGGAACCCAGCACATGTGGCCTAAACCAGAAGACCCACATCTCCAAGAGGCTCGGAATGAGGCAGGCAGGAGTAGCCTCACAACACAGGGCCCATAGAATAAAAAAGCTGAGGAATCCAGCAATGGGAACCTCCCAGCAGGCGGCCAAGAGCACCAAGTCTATGCGATTCAGGCCGCAGTAAACTCACAGCAGAGGGTCCACATCATGAAACTGCGAGCAACCCAGCCATTTGGACCTCAGAGCAGAAGGTCCACATCCCCAAGGTGTTGGGAGCATGGCAGGAGTGTCCTCGCACCACTTAGCACATATCAGAAAATGTGGGTACCCAGCAGTTAGGGCCTGACGCCAGAGGGCCCTCATCACTGAGGGGAGGAGGCTCCCAGCATGTTCCAACTACCACAAGAGGGCCCACGTCGCCAAGGCGGGGTGTGCCAGCCAGGCAGGAGTGACCTCACAGCAGACGGCCCACCTCAAAGAAGTGTGAGGAACCCAACCAGGATCAGACTCTCACCAGAGGGCCCATATCACCAAGGGGACGGGAACCAGGCACGAGTGTCCTCACACCAGTGGGGCCACATCACTAAAAGATGAGGAAACTGGCACATGTGGCCACAAACCAGAGGACCTACATCACCAAGGGGCTGGGAGTGACACAGGCAGGAGGAGCCTCCCAACACAGGGCCCAAAGAATAAAAAAGGTGAGGAACCCAGCAGTTGGAACTTCCCAGCAGGCGGCCCAGAGTACAGAGGCTATGGGATCTAGGAATGAGTGAACTAACACCAGAGAGCTAACATCAGGAAACTGTGAGCAACCCAGTCGTTGGAACCTCAGAACAGAAGGCCCATATCGCCATGGGGATGGGAACATTTCACGAGTGTCCTGGCATCACTGGGCTCACATCAGAAAACCTGGGGAGCCCAGCAGTTAGAGCCTGACGCCAGAGGGACCTCATCACCGAGGACAGGAGTCTCCAAAAGGATCCAACTGCCACCAGAGGGCCGACGTCACCAAGGCAATGGGAGCAAGCCAGGCAGGAGTTACCTCAGAGCACAGGGCCCACCTCACAGAACGGTAAGGAACCCAGCCAGGATCAGACTCTCACCAGAGGGGCCACATCACCAAGGGGCTGGGAAACAGGCACGAGTGTCCTCACACCATTGGGGCCACATCATCGAAAGGTGAGGGACCCAGCACACGTGGCCTCACACCAGAGGACACACATCACAACGGGGCTGGGATTGAGGCAGGCAGGAGGAGCCTCAAAACAGAGGGCCCATAGAATAAAAAAGGTGAGGAATCCCGCAGTTTGAACCTCCCAGCAGGCGCCCAGGAGCAGCAAGCCTATGGGATCTAGGCCGGAATGAACGCACATCAGAGGGCCCTCATCATGAAACTGTGAGCACCCCAGCCGTTGGGACCTCAGAGCAGAAGGCCCAAATTCCCATGGGGTTGGGAACCTGACAGGAGTGTACTCGCACCACAGGTCGCACATCTGCAAATTTTGGGAGCCCAGGAGTTAGGGTCTGACGCAAGAGGGCCCTCATTACCGAGGGACGGAGACTCGCAGCAGACACCAACTCCCAACTGAGGGCCCACGTCACCAAGGTGATGTGTGCCAGCCAGGCAGGAGTGACCTCACCGCAGAGGGCCTACCTCACAGAAGGGTGAGGAAACCAGCCAGGATAAGACTCTCACCAGAGGGCCCACATCACCAAGGGGATCGGAACCAGGCAGGAGGGTCCTCACACCAGTGTGGCCACATTATAGAAAGGTGAGGAACCCAGAACATGTGGCCTAAAACAGGGGACCCACATCTCCAAGGGGCTAGGAGTGAGGCAAGCAGGAGTATCCTCACAAAACAGAGCCCACAGAATAAAAGTTGTGAGGAATCCAGCAGTTGGAACCGGCCAGTAGGCCGCCCAGAGCACAGAGTCTATGGGATCCAGGCCACAGCAAACTCACAGCAGAGGTCCCACATCATGAAACTGTGAGCAACCCAGCGGATGGGACCTCAGAGCAGAAGGCCCACATCCCTATGGGGATGGGAACCTGACAGGAGTGTCCTCGGCCCACTTCCACGAATCAGAAAATGTGGGAACCCAGCAGTGAGGACCTGAGGCCAGAGGACCCTCATCACCGAGGGGAGGAGGCTCCCAGCAGGCTCCAACTGCCACCATAAGGCCGATGTCACCAAGGCAGGGTGTGCCAACCAGGCAGGAGTGACCTCAGAGCAGAAAGCCCACCTCACAGAAGTGTGAGGAACCCAACAAGGATCAGACTGTCACCAGAGGGCCAACATCACCAAGGGAATGGGAACCAGGCAGGAGTGTCCTCACACCAGTGGGGCTACATCACCATAATTTGAGGGACCCAGCACACGTGGCCTCAAACCTGAGGACACACATCACCAAGGGGCTGGGAGTGAGGCAGGCCAGAGGATCCTCAAAACAGAGGGACCATAGAATAAAAAAGGTGAGGAATCCCACAGTTGGAACCTCCGACAGGCAGCCAGGAGCAGCGAGGCTATGGGATCTAGGCAGGAGTGAACTCACACCAGAGGGCCCTCATCATGAAACTGTGAGCAACACAGCCGTTGGGACCTCAGAGCAGAAGGCTCACATCCCCATGGGGATGGGAACCTGGCAGGAGTGTCCTTGCACCACTTAGCACGAATCAGAAAATGTGGGAACCCAGCAGTTAGGGCCTGAGGCCAGAGGGCCCTCATCACCGAGGGGAGGAGGCTCCCAGCAGGCTCCAACTGCCACCATATGGCCGACGTTGCCAAGGCGGGGTGTGCCAGCCAGGCAGGAGTGACCTCAGAGCAGAGGGCCCACCTCACAGAAGGGTGAGGAACCTAACCAGGATCAGACTCTCACCAGAGGGCCAACATCACCAAGGTGATGGGAACCAGGCAAGACTGTCCTAACAGCAGTGGGGCCAACATCACCAAGGGAATGGGAACCAGGCAAGAGTGTCCTCACACCAGTGTGGCCACATTATAGAAAGGTGAGGAACACAGCACATGTGGCCTCAAACAAGGGGACACACATCACGAAGGGGCTGGGAGTGAGGCATGCAGGAGGAGACGCACGACCGAGGGCCCATAGAATAAAAAAGGTGAGGAATCGAGAAGTTGGAAACTCCAAGCTGGAGGCCCAGAGCACTGACACTATGGGATACAGGCCAGAGTGAACACACAGCAAAGGGCCCACATCATGAAACTGTGAGCAACCCAGCAGTTGGGACCACAGAACAGAAGTCCCACATGCCCATGGGGATGGGAACCTGGCAGGAGTGACTCGCACCACTGGGCACACATCAGAAAATGTGTGGAGCCCAGCACTTAGGGCCTGACACCAGAAGGCCCTCATCACTGAGGGGAGGAGGCCCCAGCACGCTCCAACTGCCACCAGAGGGTCCACGTCGCCAAGGCGACGTGCGCCAGCCAGGCAGGATTGACCTCACAGCAGAGGGCCCACATCATGAAAGTGTGAGCAACCCAGCCGTTAGGACCTCAGGACAGAAGGCCCACACGCTCATGAGGATGGGAACCTGGCAGGAGTGCCCTCGTACCACTTAGCACGTATCAGAAAATGTGGGAACCCCGCCATTAGGGTCTGACGCCAGAAGGCCTCATCACCGCGGGAAGGAGGCTCCCAGCAGGCTCCAACTGCCACCAGGGTGCCGAAGTCAACAAGGCCGGTTGTGCCAGCCAGGCAGGAGTGAACTCAGAGAAGAGGGCTCACCTCACGGATGTGTGAGGAACCCAACCAGGATCAGAGTCTCACCAGAGGGCCCACATCACCAAGGGGATGGGAACCAGGCAGGAGTGTCCACACACCAGTGGGGCCACATCATCAAAAGATGAGGAACCCATCACATATGGCCTCAAACCTGAGGACATACATCACCATGTGGCTGGGAGTGAGACAGGTATCTGGAGGGGCACATTTAACTCTAATTTCCCACCAGGAAGAGGAATTAACCAAAGGCTCAGAGTGCCGTGCCGGACCCTGATTATGGCCTGAAGCAAACCTGCAGTTTTGTGGCCAGCTTACAAGGAAGCGAGTTAAGAAAGGAGCTCAGGGGCACTGTAATTCACAAACCTGCAGAGATAAATGACAGCTATTGGCAAAAATATATCGAAGTAAGTCTGCAAAGAGGACTTGAAAACGAGGCAGAATTGCAGGAATCATATTTCAAGAGGTAGATTGGAATTGCATTTAAAGCATATGAAAAGCGGCAGATCTTTGACAGTGATGCACATGGACAAAAAGTGCGTATACATTTTTCCTGAATATATTCAGGAAAAAACGCATATGAACATTTTGGCCAACCAAGCACTCCAGCAATGGAAATCCACACTACAATGAAGTCACATTTCCCATTCGTCAAAAAGGCCATCTGAATAAAGTGTAAAAACCAGAAACACAGGACAGGCCATGGAGAACAGGGAGCCGTGTTATGCTGATGGGCGGGATGTAAATTGCCAACAGACACTCTGGAGATGTTCATGGTGTATCCTGAAACATCAAAAAACAAAGCTACAGAACCTAGGGCACTTCCACTTTTGGCCCTATAGCTTAGGAAAATTAAAATCAGCAAGACACAGCCAACACAAAATTTAGGGCTGCTGTGTTTACAAGAACCTCAAGTCCAGTACAAATTAAATATCCCAGAAAGAAAAAAATGGATAAAGAAGTTGTGCTACTTACGTACAACGGAATATCACTCAGCAGTGAAATCAATGTCATCAGGCCTGTAGCAGCAAATTGAGTGGATTTAATTATGATGATTCTAAGAGAAATATGTCACACAAAGAAAGATAATTATCATAAGATATCACTAATAGAGGGAGTGTAAACTTGGTTACACATAAACTGAATTACAAAACCGAACAGAGTCTCACATTTAGATAAAAACCTTATGCTTGCTTAAGGGGAAAGTTGAGTTGGGCTGCTGTATAAAAACAGATTGAAATTAGCACACATACCATTCCATAAGCCAAATACGTAATAAACAAGACCTACTCTTTGCTCAACGAAATAGACTCATCCATGGTGTATCACCTCACACCTATTAGAATGGGCATCATCAGAAAATCTACAAACAACAAATGCTGGAAACGGTGTGGAGATAAGGAATCCTCTTCCACTATTGTTGGGAACGTAAATTGATACAGTCACTGTGGAGAACATTATGGAGTTTCTTATAAAACTAAGAATAGAATTACCATATGATACAGCAATCCCTCTACTGGGCATATACCCAGACAAAACCATAAATCAAAAAGAGACATTCACCACAATGTTCATTGCATCACTATTTACACTATCCAGGAAATGGAAGCAACCTAAATGCCCACAGACAGACGAATGCATAAAGATGTGGTACATATATAAAATGGAATATTACTAAGCCATAAAAAGGAATGAAATTGGGACATTTGTAGAGACGTTGATGGATCTAGAGACTGTCATACAGAGTGAAGTAAGTCAGAAAGAGAAAAACAAATCTTGTATATTAATGCATATATGTGGAACCTAGAAAAATTGTACAGATGAACCGTTTTGCAAGGCAGAAATAGAGCAATACATGTATACAACAAACGTATGGACAACAAGGGGGGAAAGCTGTTGGGGATGGTGGTGGGAGGAGTTGAGATATTGGGATTGGTATGTATACATTTATATGTATAAAGTAGATAACCAAAAACAACCTGCTGTATAAAAATATAAAATTAAATTCAAAATAAAAAAATAAAATTAAAAAAAGTAAAACAGAAAAAATATTCTTCCCTTCACATACATGTATTTATATGAATAAATTATTTCCATGCTTATATCTGTAAATACACAAAAGAGGAATAAAATCTACCTTGAACCAAAAACGAAAAAAAGATAAAAAAGAACAGAACCCACCAGTTACACAGAGGAAAACCGTTTCAGGGCACTTGCTCCAATTGCAAACAATTCTGAAGTTGGTCAGTGGTGGGGAATCATCTCCCATTCAGCCAGCATGCTCCTCGCAACAAGCGTCCTCACTGCAAAGCTGGGGGACCGTGCCGAGGTATCTGTGAGTAAACGTGGGCCGAGCCCCAGGCCAGCTGCTGCTGAAATGTTCCCACCCTTCCAAGGCTAAACACCTGAATATGTACAAGGACTTGAAAACCTAGAGGAAGGGCCATGGAGCCACATGAGGGACAGCATGCCAGCCGACTTGGTGCCTGCAGGCCAGCCAGGATGGTCCTGGCCCTGGGTGCTCTTCTGGAAGCTCTCCATTTCCCTGCCTGAGATACCCCTGCTGTCCCGGCCCCCACTGCTTTCTTCCTTCCTCACCTGTGCCCAGGGAGAAATTCCAGCGGCAGGTGTGGGTGACACATCCTCTTCTTTAGCAGGTAGCATCTTGGCAACTGCTGCAGAAAGTCCAGCAGAGCCCCACTCACACTGGGACACCCACAAAGCCGTGGCCTCTCACTCCCTCCCACCAGCCCAGCCCCGAGACTGCTGACAGGGCAGAGAAAATGGCGTCAGGCACAGCTGCAGGGGCTCTTGCTGCCTGGAGCGGTGTTTATATTGATCTCAACCCAGGCACACCTGGGGAGGGCTGGCCGGCACGGTCAGGCTTCCCAAGCCAGCCAATAATCACCCCTCAGGGGCTCACAGTTGCTGAAAATGGAACTTGCTGAATTGGCCAGGTCCAAGGAACAGGTGTGGGCTCCTGAGAGTCAGGATAGACAAGGGGCTGCAGCTCTGGCTTGTTTTCTAATTATATTATCTGGCCCATTAGTGGGAGACAACTTCAAGAAAACCCTCTCCTAATGAGAGGAACCCAGGAGTCAGGGAGAGGAGGGGTGGGTGGTGGTTGGAGACAGAGGCCTGGTGCCCCGGGTGCAGTGGAAGTCTCTGGAAGACCAGGTGGAGGAGGCCGCACAGAGTGATGCCCAGGGTCACAGACCTGTCAGAGCTGCTGTTTGTTAGTTCAAGTCCTGCTCTGAGGTGCTCTGTGTCAGATCTGAGCGACAGGTGAGCTGGGAGTGCTCTGCAATGAGGGCTATGTGCACGGTTCCTGTGTGCCCAGCCCTGCCAAGGTACCTGCAAGGGTAGCTCTGTATCCTGGGAGGGGCCTGACCACGGGAGCCCCATGGACTGCAGAGGACCTGCCCAGGGAATCCCATATCCTGGGAGGGGCCTGAACACGAGAGCCCCGTGGGCTGGGGTGGGGGTAGGGTACCTGCCCAGGTGAGCTCCATATCCTGGGATTGGCCTGACCTCGAGAGCCCCATGGGCTGCTGGAGTCCTGGTAAAGGATGTCAGGACAGTCAGTGAAGCCACTGAGGATATACCTCCAGTAGTTCCTAAATCCTACACCCTGCTGGTCATTCTACCAACCACCAGGACTTGGTATTCTGTATTAGTCTTCACTGATGCCTTCTTTTGTATTCCATTAGTCCCAGAGTCACAAGAAATTTTGGCTTGTGAGTGACAGGACTCAACATACAACTAAAACAATACTTCCAGGCTGTCTTGCCCCAAGGGTTCAAAAATTCCCACACCATCTTTGGGGAAAGCTCAGCTAAAGACCTAAAAGTTCTACCTCTGGAAAAGGAAACACTCCTTCAATATTCAGACGACATTCTGATCGCCAGCCCTACTAAGGAGGCCTCAGAACTACCAAGCCAATAAAGGATAGAAGTTGTCCACGAAAAAGCTCAAGTATCACAGACTACGGTGACCTGCCTGGGCTTCATTCTCACAGAAGGTCGGAGAAGCCCATCCCAGGAAAGGGAAGAAACAATTTACAGCCTTACCCCTTTCTGAAACTAGAAGACAGCTTAGGGGTTCCTGGGGAAGCCAGGGTTTCCTGCCTCTGGATCCCTAACTACAGTCTATTAGCTGGGCCTCTATATGAAACACTGAAAGGAAAAGATGATGATCCTTTTGAATAGAATCCAGAAGTGGCCTTTCAAGAATGGAAAGAGCAGTCAATTCAGACCCTTGCCCTGGAACTCCCTAATTTAGCTAAATCCTTTGACCTTTACATTCCTGGTGAAAGGTGAATCGCCATTGGAGTATTAGTGCAAAAACTGGGACCACTTGAAATGGAACAATGCAAGAATGCCATCCAGGTAGGATAAACTATGGTCACCAAGGGGCTTGGCCCACCGCCACATCTGGCCAAGATACTGGTGGTATCTGAAAACCTGGAAATCAGCAGCCCAAAAGGCCACCTCCCTTCTAAGGGAAACGGACCCCACGTGGTGATCCTAACCCCCAACCATGCCCTGAAGTTGCAGGGTTTGCTCCGTGGGCACACTGACCTCGATTGAGGAGGCCCTCCAACTCCAACCTCCAGAGAGATAACCGGGGGCAACGGGGCACCATGACGACCCGTGTGACCATCACTTGACCTGGAGTTTCTCTCATAAAACAACAAGAGTGTGTCCCAAAAGAGTAGACTACTGCTTGCAGTACTTACTGTACCCAGAGGGGAGCTAATAATCTTGGCGGGGGAACCGTATATCATGCTGTCACCATAGAAAAGCCTACAGACACCCTGATGATGGTGGCCAATAAGACCGGCTGGACTCCTGTTTACTTCCAAAGGCTCTTGACTCAGTGACCATCATGATCCTTCATCACCACTGACCCTGGACTGTCTGGGAGCTGAGCGGGCAGGATCCTGACACCTGGTGCTGTTTTTACGTTAATTCAGGGGTCTAATGGAAGAAAGCGCAGACTGTTGGTCGGAGCATCTAGGCTGGCAGAAACGGTCAGTCAGAGCATCTAGGCTGGCAGAAACGGTCAGCCTAAGGTGGCCCAACAAATGTGGGGCGGAGTGAAACTGGACCTCACAGCGCCACTGCACATCTCCTTTCTGGACCCTTAAAGGTCATTAGAATCTATAACACTTCCAATACTGGTGCTCAGGTGGACGAGCAGGGAGGCAGGAGGCCTGGGGACAATCAACGTCACCTGGAGGCTGCTGGGGAGAAGTTCTGACCCTCGCCCACGGGTATGAAGCCTCCTAACTCAGCACTCAGCAGTTACAGAAGAAGGGTCTGCACCCGCAGCACTCCAAGAATGAGGAAAGGGACAAAAGGCAGAAGAGAAGTTTGTCCCAGGCAAAGCCCCTTAACAATGCCTGGGAGATAAAAATAGAATCTGGGCAATAAAATAAAGTCTAACCATTTATATCCTTTGTGCTTTGTCTAATTTCAGGTGCTCCTAGTGTCCCGCATACAGAGGTTCCACACCCGGCACTTCAGACCAGATTTCCTAGAGCAGAATGGCTCGATGACACTTCAGCTCCTGGGGCCCAGTTCAGACTCCGTGACATAGAGCCTGAGCTGCAGCCAACCAGGTCCTCGAGAGCTCAGCCCCCTCCCTCCCAGTGACTCTGACAGGATCTCTACACAGCAGCCCAGCCCACAGCCCACAGGGTAGCACCTCTCCATTCTCTGATCAAAATATAAAGTTTCCTTTGCTTTTGAACCAAACTCAGTCTCGATCTATTGGCTCCAATGACACTGGGCAGGGGGACACTTGTTGGCGTCCACTCTGGAGGATCAGTAACAGAAATTGAGAACATTGTAACTTCAATGAACAGATGTGTGAGCCAAACTGTAATTAACATAGAACAGTGTATAAGGCTCGGGTAAAATAAGATGTTTCTAACACTTCCATTTGATATTTCCATCACTTTCTTATAAGCAAGTTCAGTGAAAAGGTTGTCTTCTTTGTCAGGTCAATATTAGAGAAACAAAGTGATTTCTTTCCAAGGATGTACATCTAATAATCTTGGTTAAAGCTTCAATCTTGTTTTAAATGCTTTTGCATTGAAAATGATACCTCTCTTTCAGCTCCCCCATATCTGAGAAGCATAAAATCTTATAATTTATTATTACCAAAGGGAAATGGTAGGAGGAGGGATAAATTAACAGTTTGGGATTAACACATACACACTGCTATGTATGAAATCATCAGCAAGGAACTACTGTATAGCACAGGGAACTACACTCAATATTTTGCAATAACCTATAAGGGGAAATGATCTGAAAAAGAATAGATATTTTTATTGACATCATCCATCAATGACAGTAAAAATGGAATCTAAGGGAAGACAGTGGTGAGTGCTTCTGACCCTGAAGACTTCAATCATCTAAAGTTTGGACTCTGCCTACTTCCCAAGGCCCTTAATGAACATATGTGTAGCCGTAGCTTAAAAAATTCCCCAGTTTGGGTTGCGGAGAGACACTGATATTTAAAATCCCCTGGTGTTCTCCTCACATGAATGGGACCCTTCCTACACCTAAAACATGCCTGTCACACCCAGAGGATGGTATACCGTCTGATCGGGAAAAGTTTGGAAAAGGCATCTCATCTCCTCATCTCTTGGTGCTAGGGTTCACCACTCCAGCGTCTTTACTAACAGTCTCCCCACTTGGAGATGTCAGCACTGTCAACATCCTGTTGCATACAGTTTGGAATTTGTCCAGAGGATGAAGCAGAAGGAGGAGGAACAATGAGAGACAAGTCCTAGGTGTTCGGACAGGCACATGCCACTCTAATTTCCAATCAGGAAGACGAATTGACCAAAGGCTAGGGTTGCCCATGGAAACAGAATAGGGCTTGAGGAATCCTGATGCTTTGTGGCCAGTTCCCATAAACACAAGTTGGAAAATGGAACTCAGGGGCACTAAAATTCACGAAACTGCAGAGTTGAAAATATCTATCACTGAAAAATGTCTTGAGGAAAGTCAGAGAAAAGGACTTGTAAGCAACGGAGAATGGCAGGAAAGAGATTGGAAGAGGTAGAAAGGACTCGCCATTAAGCACAAGAAAAGGGGCTGAACATTGCCAACATTGCAGTTGGCCAAAAAGGGTGTATGCGTCTTTTTCTGTATATATTCAAGAAAAGGGCATACACTTTTTTAGCCAACCAAACAGGTGGGCACTGGAAATCAATACTACAAAACATATCACTTTGCATCAGTCAGAAGAGCTGTCCTCATAAAGTGTAAACACCAGAAATGCAGGACAGGGCAAGGAGAAAAGGGAGCCCTGTGAGTCTTATAGTGGAAATGTATATTGCCAACGGTCACTCTGGATAAGTCTATTGTGTTTACTAAAGCATCTAAAAAATGAGCTACCGAGCACAGGGCACTTGCACTCATGGACGTATATCTTGGGAAAAACAAAAATCGAGAGGACACAGGCACCCCAATGTTTGCCACCTCTCTGTTTAAAAGATCCTCGACTAGGATATAACTTAAATGTATCTGCCGAGAAAAAACGGACAGAGATGTGGTGCTTATGTAGAGTGGAATATTACTCAGCCTGGAAATCAATGAAATACGGCCAGTTATAACAACTCCAGAGGAGTTACGTGTGATCATTCGAAGTCACATAATTCAAAAAGAAAAAGACATAAGATATCACTAATACATGGAATGTTAACATGGCTACACATGAACTGAATTACAAAAGAGAAGAGGGTTTCAATTTAAGAAAACCAACTTATGCTTCCTTAAGGGGAAAGGTGAGTTGGGGTGCTGCATAAAACCAGAGATTGAAATTAGCACAGATACCATTCCATAAGCCAAATATGTAATAGTGAAGACCTACTCCTTGCTCAAAGAAATGGACTCAACACGCCATATTCAATGCCTAAGAATATACCGGATTAGTAAAAATCTTAAAACCCATGGACTTATATGTCTCCGTAAGAGAATCAAGCGCGTGTACAGCGGCATAAACGAAGGAGTGAAAATCCGATAAATCCCATTATTAAAATAAATTTCAAAAACAAAACATAATGACAGTGAAATAGGTAGCAATTCTTAAATAATTCACTCAGGGCATGTGATGCAACCTGGATTTACCACATCTACACCCAGAGCTGGTTGAGACATAAGGCTGGACACTTCAGGCTGATAGCATTGGTGAGTTTCGGTGAGCAAATGCAGATCCTTTGAAGTCATACTGCATGGTACCCATTCCAAGGGTCCCAACACTCCAGGTTCAAGGGATTCTTTATTTAGCTAAAACATGCGTGGGAAACGCCGAGTATGGCCCACCGTGTGATTAGGAAACGATTTAAAATGCATCTCAGTTTTTGTATCCTGGTCCTCGGGTTCACCATTCCAGACGGTTTACTAACACTCTCCCCGCTTGGAGAGTCAGTGCCTTTAACCTCCTGTTTGGCACAGCTTACAATTTCTGCGCAAGATGAACAGGAATAGGGAGAACCAATGAGAGACTAGTTATAGGTGTCGGCACGGGCAAATGTAAGGCTCATTTCCCACCAGGAAGAGGAATTAACCAAAGGCTCAGCGTGCACTGCTGAAAACAGATTAGGGCCTGAAGCCATCCTGCGGTTTTGTGCCCAGCTCACAAGAAAGAGAGTTGAAGAAAGGAGCTCAGGGGCACTCTAATTCACAAACCTGCAGAGTTATAAATGACAGCTATCCTCCAAAAATATATTGAAGTAAGCCTGCGAAGTGGACTTGAAAGCGGGGCAGAATTTCAGGAAAACGATTGCAGGGGTAGACTGGAATTGCCCAGAAAGCATAGGAAAAGAGGCAGAACGTCGAAAATGGTGCACTTGGCCAAAAAGGGCATATGCGTTTTTTCCTGAATATATTCAGGAAAAAACGCATACGCCCTTTTTGGCCAACCAAGCAAGCCTGTAAAGGAAATCTGCACTACAATGAAGTCTCACTGCCCCCCGGGCAAAAGGGCCATCTGAAAAAAGTGTAAAATCCAGAAAGGTAGGACAGGATATGGAGAACAGGGAGCCTTGTTATGCTGATTGGCAGGATGTAAATTGCCAGCAGACACCCTGGAGAAGTGTATGGTGTTTCCTGAAACACGTAAGAAACAAAGCAACACAGCCTATGGCACTTCCACTTATGGTCCTATAGCTTACGGAAATTAAAATCAGAAACAGACAGCCACCCCAATATTTGGGACGGCTGTGTTCACAAGAAGCTCGTCTACAGTATCAGGTAAATATCCCAGAAAGCAAAAAATGGATAAAGAAGTTGTGGCACGTACGTACAATGCAATATCACTCAGCAATGAAATCTGTGTCATCAGGCCCGTAGCGGCATAGTGAGTGGATGCAGGTACGGTGATTCTACGTGAACTATGTCACGCAGAAAAAGAAACATCATAAGATATCACTAATACACCGAATGTAAACTTGACTACACATGAACTGAATTACAAAACAGAACATGGTCTCAAATTTAGAAAACCAACTAGTGCTTGCTTATGGGAAAAGGTGCCTTGGGGTGCTGCATAAAACCAGAGACTGAAATTAGCACAGATAACTTTCCATAAGCCAAATATGTAATAGACAAGACCTACTCCTTGCTCAACGAAATGGACCCAACACCACATATTCAACGCCTAGGAATATACCTGACTAGGAAGAATCTTAAAACCCATGGATATATATGTCTCCTAAGACAATCAAGCGTGTGTACAGCGGCCGAAACGCAGCAGTGAAAATCCGATAAATCCCATTATCAAAATAAATTTCGAAAACAAAACACAAAGACAGTGAAATAGAGAGCAATTCTTAAATAACTCACACAGGGCATGTGATGCAACCTGGTTTACCACATCTACACCCAGAGCTGGGTGAGTGATAAGGCTGGACCCTTTGGGCTGATAGCGTTGGTGAGTTTCGGTGAGCAAATGCAGACCCTTTGATGTCATACTGCCTGGTACCCGTTCCATGGTTCCCAACTCTCCAGGTTCAAGGGATTCTTCCTTCTGCTAAAATTTGCATGGGAAACCCAGAGTATGCTCCACCGTGTGACTGGGAAACCTTTTTACATGCATGTCTGTTTTCGTCCCCTGGTACTCAGGTTCACCATTCCAGACCCTTTTCTTACACTCTCCCCATTTGGAGAGTCAGTGCCTTTAACCTCCTGTTTGGCACTGTTTGCAATTTCTGCGCAAGATGAACAGGAATACGGAGAACCAATGGGAGACTATCTGTAGGTGTGTGCATGGGCAAATATTTTTTTAACATCTTTATTGGGGTATAATTGCTTTACAATGGTGTGTTAGTTTTTGCTTTATAACAAAGTGAATCAGCTATACATATTCATATGCTCCCTGTGTCTTCCCTCTTGTGTCTCCCTCCCTCCCTCTCTCCCCCTTCCACCCCTCCAGGTTGTCCCAACGCCCCGAGCTAATATCCCTGTGCCTTGCGGCTGCTTCCCCCTTGCTATCTACCTTACTACATTTGTTAGTGTGTATATGTCCATGACTCTCTCTCGCCCTGTCAAAACTCACCATTCCCCCTCCCCATATCCTCAATTCCGTTCTCCAGTAGGTCTGCGCCTCTATTCCTGTCTTATCCCTAGGTTCTTCATGACATTTTTTTCCTTTAAATTCCATATATATGTGTTAGCATACGCTATTTGTCTTTTTCTTTCTGACTTACTTCACTCTGTATGACAGACTCTAGGTCTATCCATCTCATTACAAATAACTCAGTTTCATTTCTTTTTAAGGCTGAATAATATTCCATTGTGTATATGTGCCACATCTTCTTTATCCATTCGTCCAATGATGGGCGCTTAGGTTCTTTCCATCTCCGGGCTATTGTAAATAGAGCTGCAATGAACATTTTGGTACATGACTCTTTTTGAATTTTGGTTTTCTCAGGGTATATGCCCAGTATGCACGGGCAATTTTAACACTCATTTCCCAACAGGAAAAGGAATTAACCAAAGGCTCAGCATGCCGTGCTGGAACAAGATTAGGGCCTGAAGCAATCCTGCGGTTTTGTGGCCAGCTCACAAGAAAGCGAGTTGAGGAAAGGAGCTCAGGGGCACTGTCATTCACATACCTGCAGACTTATAAATGACAGAAATCGTACAAAAATATATTGAATTAAGGCTGCGAAGAGGACTTGAAAGTGGGGCAGAATTGCTGGAATCCGATTTCAGGAGGTAGACGTGAATTGCTCTGAAAGCATAAGAGAAGTGGCAGAACCTCGTCAATGAAGCACTTGGCCAAAAAGGGCATATGCATTTTTTCCAGGGCCATCATTCACGGGAGGAGGAGGCTCCCAGCATGCTCCAGTGGCCAACAGAGGGCCCACGTCGCCAAGGCGATGTGAGCTAGCCAGGCAGGAGTGACCTGACATCAGAGGGCCCACCACACAGAATGGTAGGGAACCCAGCCAGGATCAGACTCTCCCCAGAGGGCCCACATCACCAAGGTGATGGGAACCAGGCAGGAGTGTCCTCACACCCGTGGGGCCACATCATCAAAAGTTGAGGTACCCAGCACATGTGGCCTCAAACCAGAGGACCCACATCACCATGGGTTTCGGAGTGAGGCAGGCAGGATTAACCTCACAACACATGTCCCATTGTATACAAAAGGTGTGGAAACCAGCAGTTGGATCTTCCTAGCAGGCGGCCCAGAGCACTGAGGCTATGAGATCCAGGCCGGCATGAACTCACAACAGAGGGCCCTCATTGTGATTCTGTAAGCAACCCAGCCATTGTGACCTCAGAGCAGAAGGCCCACATCCCCATGGGGAAGGGAAACAAGCAGGAGTGTCATCGCAAGAGTGGGCACACATGAAAAAATGTGGGGAGCCCAGCAATTAGTGCCTGATGCCAGAGGGCCCTCATCACCGAGGGGCGGTGGCTCCCAGCCAGCTCCGACTGCTACCAGAGGGGCGACGTCGCCAATGCGGAGTGCGACAACCAGGCAGGAGTGACCTCAGAGCAGAGGGTCAACCTCACAGAAGTGTGAAGAACCAAAGAGGATCAGATTCTCACCAGAGGGCCCACATCACCAAGGGAATGGGAACCAGGCAGGAGTGTCCTCACACTAGTGGGGCCACATCACCGAAAAGTGAGGGACCCAGCACACGTGGCCTCAAACCAGAGGACACACATCACAAGGGAGCTGGGATTGAGGCAGGCAGGAGGAGCCTCAAAACAGAGGGACCATAGAATTAAAGAGGTGAAGAATCCCGCAGTTGGAACCTCCCAGCAGGCGGCCAGGAGCAGCGAGACTATGGGATCCAGGCCGGAGTGATCTCACACCAGAGGGCCGTCATCATGAAACTGTGAGCAACCTAGGCGTTGGGATCTCAGAGCAGAAGGCCCACATTCCCATGGGGTTGGGAACCTGTCAGAAGTGTACTCGCACCACAGGGCACACAGCAGAGAATTTAGGGAACCCAGGAGTTAGGGCCTGACGCCAGAGGGCCCTCATTACCAAGGGGAGGAGACTCCAATCAGGCACCAACACCCAACTGAGGTCCCACGTCGCCAAGGTGACGTGTGACAGCCAGGTAGGAGTGACCTCACCGCAGAGGGCCTACCTCACAGAAGGGTGAGGAACACAGCCAGGATAAGACTCTCACCAGAGGGCCCACATCACCAAGGTGATCAGAACCAGGCAGGAGAGTCTTCACACCAGTGTGGCCACATCATAGAAAGGTGAGGAACCCAGCACATGTGGCCTAAACCAGAAGACCCACATCTCCAAGAGGCTCGGAATGAGGCAGGCAGGAGTAGCCTCACAACACAGGGCCCATAGAATAAAAAAGCTGAGGAATCCAGCAATGGGAACCTCCCAGCAGGCGGCCAAGAGCACCAAGTCTATGCGATTCAGGCCGCAGTAAACTCACAGCAGAGGGTCCACATCATGAAACTGCGAGCAACCCAGCCATTTGGACCTCAGAGCAGAAGGTCCACATCCCCAAGGTGTTGGGAGCATGGCAGGAGTGTCCTCGCACCACTTAGCACATATCAGAAAATGTGGGTACCCAGCAGTTAGGGCCTGACGCCAGAGGGCCCTCATCACTGAGGGGAGGAGGCTCCCAGCATGTTCCAACTACCACAAGAGGGCCCACGTCGCCAAGGCGGGGTGTGCCAGCCAGGCAGGAGTGACCTCACAGCAGACGGCCCACCTCAAAGAAGTGTGAGGAACCCAACCAGGATCAGACTCTCACCAGAGGGCCCATATCACCAAGGGGACGGGAACCAGGCACGAGTGTCCTCACACCAGTGGGGCCACATCACTAAAAGATGAGGAAACTGGCACATGTGGCCACAAACCAGAGGACCTACATCACCAAGGGGCTGGGAGTGACACAGGCAGGAGGAGCCTCCCAACACAGGGCCCAAAGAATAAAAAAGGTGAGGAACCCAGCAGTTGGAACTTCCCAGCAGGCGGCCCAGAGTACAGAGGCTATGGGATCTAGGAATGAGTGAACTAACACCAGAGAGCTAACATCAGGAAACTGTGAGCAACCCAGTCGTTGGAACCTCAGAACAGAAGGCCCATATCGCCATGGGGATGGGAACATTTCACGAGTGTCCTGGCATCACTGGGCTCACATCAGAAAACCTGGGGAGCCCAGCAGTTAGAGCCTGACGCCAGAGGGACCTCATCACCGAGGACAGGAGTCTCCAAAAGGATCCAACTGCCACCAGAGGGCCGACGTCACCAAGGCAATGGGAGCAAGCCAGGCAGGAGTTACCTCAGAGCACAGGGCCCACCTCACAGAACGGTAAGGAACCCAGCCAGGATCAGACTCTCACCAGAGGGGCCACATCACCAAGGGGCTGGGAAACAGGCACGAGTGTCCTCACACCATTGGGGCCACATCATCGAAAGGTGAGGGACCCAGCACACGTGGCCTCACACCAGAGGACACACATCACAACGGGGCTGGGATTGAGGCAGGCAGGAGGAGCCTCAAAACAGAGGGCCCATAGAATAAAAAAGGTGAGGAATCCCGCAGTTTGAACCTCCCAGCAGGCGCCCAGGAGCAGCAAGCCTATGGGATCTAGGCCGGAATGAACGCACATCAGAGGGCCCTCATCATGAAACTGTGAGCACCCCAGCCGTTGGGACCTCAGAGCAGAAGGCCCAAATTCCCATGGGGTTGGGAACCTGACAGGAGTGTACTCGCACCACAGGTCGCACATCTGCAAATTTTGGGAGCCCAGGAGTTAGGGTCTGACGCAAGAGGGCCCTCATTACCGAGGGACGGAGACTCGCAGCAGACACCAACTCCCAACTGAGGGCCCACGTCACCAAGGTGATGTGTGCCAGCCAGGCAGGAGTGACCTCACCGCAGAGGGCCTACCTCACAGAAGGGTGAGGAAACCAGCCAGGATAAGACTCTCACCAGAGGGCCCACATCACCAAGGGGATCGGAACCAGGCAGGAGGGTCCTCACACCAGTGTGGCCACATTATAGAAAGGTGAGGAACCCAGAACATGTGGCCTAAAACAGGGGACCCACATCTCCAAGGGGCTAGGAGTGAGGCAAGCAGGAGTATCCTCACAAAACAGAGCCCACAGAATAAAAGTTGTGAGGAATCCAGCAGTTGGAACCGGCCAGTAGGCCGCCCAGAGCACAGAGTCTATGGGATCCAGGCCACAGCAAACTCACAGCAGAGGTCCCACATCATGAAACTGTGAGCAACCCAGCGGATGGGACCTCAGAGCAGAAGGCCCACATCCCTATGGGGATGGGAACCTGACAGGAGTGTCCTCGGCCCACTTCCACGAATCAGAAAATGTGGGAACCCAGCAGTGAGGACCTGAGGCCAGAGGACCCTCATCACCGAGGGGAGGAGGCTCCCAGCAGGCTCCAACTGCCACCATAAGGCCGATGTCACCAAGGCAGGGTGTGCCAACCAGGCAGGAGTGACCTCAGAGCAGAAAGCCCACCTCACAGAAGTGTGAGGAACCCAACAAGGATCAGACTGTCACCAGAGGGCCAACATCACCAAGGGAATGGGAACCAGGCAGGAGTGTCCTCACACCAGTGGGGCTACATCACCATAATTTGAGGGACCCAGCACACGTGGCCTCAAACCTGAGGACACACATCACCAAGGGGCTGGGAGTGAGGCAGGCCAGAGGATCCTCAAAACAGAGGGACCATAGAATAAAAAAGGTGAGGAATCCCACAGTTGGAACCTCCGACAGGCAGCCAGGAGCAGCGAGGCTATGGGATCTAGGCAGGAGTGAACTCACACCAGAGGGCCCTCATCATGAAACTGTGAGCAACACAGCCGTTGGGACCTCAGAGCAGAAGGCTCACATCCCCATGGGGATGGGAACCTGGCAGGAGTGTCCTTGCACCACTTAGCACGAATCAGAAAATGTGGGAACCCAGCAGTTAGGGCCTGAGGCCAGAGGGCCCTCATCACCGAGGGGAGGAGGCTCCCAGCAGGCTCCAACTGCCACCATATGGCCGACGTTGCCAAGGCGGGGTGTGCCAGCCAGGCAGGAGTGACCTCAGAGCAGAGGGCCCACCTCACAGAAGGGTGAGGAACCTAACCAGGATCAGACTCTCACCAGAGGGCCAACATCACCAAGGTGATGGGAACCAGGCAAGACTGTCCTAACAGCAGTGGGGCCAACATCACCAAGGGAATGGGAACCAGGCAAGAGTGTCCTCACACCAGTGTGGCCACATTATAGAAAGGTGAGGAACACAGCACATGTGGCCTCAAACAAGGGGACACACATCACGAAGGGGCTGGGAGTGAGGCATGCAGGAGGAGACGCACGACCGAGGGCCCATAGAATAAAAAAGGTGAGGAATCGAGAAGTTGGAAACTCCAAGCTGGAGGCCCAGAGCACTGACACTATGGGATACAGGCCAGAGTGAACACACAGCAAAGGGCCCACATCATGAAACTGTGAGCAACCCAGCAGTTGGGACCACAGAACAGAAGTCCCACATGCCCATGGGGATGGGAACCTGGCAGGAGTGACTCGCACCACTGGGCACACATCAGAAAATGTGTGGAGCCCAGCACTTAGGGCCTGACACCAGAAGGCCCTCATCACTGAGGGGAGGAGGCCCCAGCATGCTCCAACTGCCACCAGAGGGTCCACGTCGCCAAGGCGACGTGCGCCAGCCAGGCAGGATTGACCTCACAGCAGAGGGCCCACATCATGAAAGTGTGAGCAACCCAGCCGTTAGGACCTCAGGACAGAAGGCCCACACGCTCATGAGGATGGGAACCTGGCAGGAGTGCCCTCGTACCACTTAGCACGTATCAGAAAATGTGGGAACCCCGCCATTAGGGTCTGACGCCAGAAGGCCTCATCACCGCGGGAAGGAGGCTCCCAGCAGGCTCCAACTGCCACCAGGGTGCCGAAGTCAACAAGGCCGGTTGTGCCAGCCAGGCAGGAGTGAACTCAGAGAAGAGGGCTCACCTCACGGATGTGTGAGGAACCCAACCAGGATCAGAGTCTCACCAGAGGGCCCACATCACCAAGGGGATGGGAACCAGGCAGGAGTGTCCACACACCAGTGGGGCCACATCATCAAAAGATGAGGAACCCATCACATATGGCCTCAAACCTGAGGACATACATCACCATGTGGCTGGGAGTGAGACAGGTATCTGGAGGGGCACATTTAACTCTAATTTCCCACCAGGAAGAGGAATTAACCAAAGGCTCAGAGTGCCGTGCCGGACCCTGATTATGGCCTGAAGCAAACCTGCAGTTTTGTGGCCAGCTTACAAGGAAGCGAGTTAAGAAAGGAGCTCAGGGGCACTGTAATTCACAAACCTGCAGAGATAAATGACAGCTATTGGCAAAAATATATCGAAGTAAGTCTGCAAAGAGGACTTGAAAACGAGGCAGAATTGCAGGAATCATATTTCAAGAGGTAGATTGGAATTGCATTTAAAGCATATGAAAAGCGGCAGATCTTTGACAGTGATGCACATGGACAAAAAGTGCGTATACATTTTTCCTGAATATATTCAGGAAAAAACGCATATGAACATTTTGGCCAACCAAGCACTCCAGCAATGGAAATCCACACTACAATGAAGTCACATTTCCCATTCGTCAAAAAGGCCATCTGAATAAAGTGTAAAAACCAGAAACACAGGACAGGCCATGGAGAACAGGGAGCCGTGTTATGCTGATGGGCGGGATGTAAATTGCCAACAGACACTCTGGAGATGTTCATGGTGTATCCTGAAACATCAAAAAACAAAGCTACAGAACCTAGGGCACTTCCACTTTTGGCCCTATAGCTTAGGAAAATTAAAATCAGCAAGACACAGCCAACACAAAATTTAGGGCTGCTGTGTTTACAAGAACCTCAAGTCCAGTACAAATTAAATATCCCAGAAAGAAAAAAATGGATAAAGAAGTTGTGCTACTTACGTACAACGGAATATCACTCAGCAGTGAAATCAATGTCATCAGGCCTGTAGCAGCAAATTGAGTGGATTTAATTATGATGATTCTAAGAGAAATATGTCACACAAAGAAAGATAATTATCATAAGATATCACTAATAGAGGGAGTGTAAACTTGGTTACACATAAACTGAATTACAAAACCGAACAGAGTCTCACATTTAGATAAAAACCTTATGCTTGCTTAAGGGGAAAGTTGAGTTGGGCTGCTGTATAAAAACAGATTGAAATTAGCACACATACCATTCCATAAGCCAAATACGTAATAAACAAGACCTACTCTTTGCTCAACGAAATAGACTCATCCATGGTGTATCACCTCACACCTATTAGAATGGGCATCATCAGAAAATCTACAAACAACAAATGCTGGAAACGGTGTGGAGATAAGGAATCCTCTTCCACTATTGTTGGGAACGTAAATTGATACAGTCACTGTGGAGAACATTATGGAGTTTCTTATAAAACTAAGAATAGAATTACCATATGATACAGCAATCCCTCTACTGGGCATATACCCAGACAAAACCATAAATCAAAAAGAGACATTCACCACAATGTTCATTGCATCACTATTTACACTATCCAGGAAATGGAAGCAACCTAAATGCCCACAGACAGACGAATGCATAAAGATGTGGTACATATATAAAATGGAATATTACTAAGCCATAAAAAGGAATGAAATTGGGACATTTGTAGAGACGTTGATGGATCTAGAGACTGTCATACAGAGTGAAGTAAGTCAGAAAGAGAAAAACAAATCTTGTATATTAATGCATATATGTGGAACCTAGAAAAATTGTACAGATGAACCGTTTTGCAAGGCAGAAATAGAGCAATACATGTATACAACAAACGTATGGACAACAAGGGGGGAAAGCTGTTGGGGATGGTGGTGGGAGGAGTTGAGATATTGGGATTGGTATGTATACATTTATATGTATAAAGTAGATAACCAAAAACAACCTGCTGTATAAAAATATAAAATTAAATTCAAAATAAAAAAATAAAATTAAAAAAAGTAAAACAGAAAAAATATTCTTCCCTTCACATACATGTATTTATATGAATAAATTATTTCCATGCTTATATCTGTAAATACACAAAAGAGGAATAAAATCTACCTTGAACCAAAAACGAAAAAAAGATAAAAAAGAACAGAACCCACCAGTTACACAGAGGAAAACCGTTTCAGGGCACTTGCTCCAATTGCAAACAATTCTGAAGTTGGTCAGTGGTGGGGAATCATCTCCCATTCAGCCAGCATGCTCCTCGCAACAAGCGTCCTCACTGCAAAGCTGGGGGACCGTGCCGAGGTATCTGTGAGTAAACGTGGGCCGAGCCCCAGGCCAGCTGCTGCTGAAATGTTCCCACCCTTCCAAGGCTAAACACCTGAATATGTACAAGGACTTGAAAACCTAGAGGAAGGGCCATGGAGCCACATGAGGGACAGCATGCCAGCCGACTTGGTGCCTGCAGGCCAGCCAGGATGGTCCTGGCCCTGGGTGCTCTTCTGGAAGCTCTCCATTTCCCTGCCTGAGATACCCCTGCTGTCCCGGCCCCCACTGCTTTCTTCCTTCCTCACCTGTGCCCAGGGAGAAATTCCAGCGGCAGGTGTGGGTGACACATCCTCTTCTTTAGCAGGTAGCATCTTGGCAACTGCTGCAGAAAGTCCAGCAGAGCCCCACTCACACTGGGACACCCACAAAGCCGTGGCCTCTCACTCCCTCCCACCAGCCCAGCCCCGAGACTGCTGACAGGGCAGAGAAAATGGCGTCAGGCACAGCTGCAGGGGCTCTTGCTGCCTGGAGCGGTGTTTATATTGATCTCAACCCAGGCACACCTGGGGAGGGCTGGCCGGCACGGTCAGGCTTCCCAAGCCAGCCAATAATCACCCCTCAGGGGCTCACAGTTGCTGAAAATGGAACTTGCTGAATTGGCCAGGTCCAAGGAACAGGTGTGGGCTCCTGAGAGTCAGGATAGACAAGGGGCTGCAGCTCTGGCTTGTTTTCTAATTATATTATCTGGCCCATTAGTGGGAGACAACTTCAAGAAAACCCTCTCCTAATGAGAGGAACCCAGGAGTCAGGGAGAGGAGGGGTGGGTGGTGGTTGGAGACAGAGGCCTGGTGCCCCGGGTGCAGTGGAAGTCTCTGGAAGACCAGGTGGAGGAGGCCGCACAGAGTGATGCCCAGGGTCACAGACCTGTCAGAGCTGCTGTTTGTTAGTTCAAGTCCTGCTCTGAGGTGCTCTGTGTCAGATCTGAGCGACAGGTGAGCTGGGAGTGCTCTGCAATGAGGGCTATGTGCACGGTTCCTGTGTGCCCAGCCCTGCCAAGGTACCTGCAAGGGTAGCTCTGTATCCTGGGAGGGGCCTGACCACGGGAGCCCCATGGACTGCAGAGGACCTGCCCAGGGAATCCCATATCCTGGGAGGGGCCTGAACACGAGAGCCCCGTGGGCTGGGGTGGGGGTAGGGTACCTGCCCAGGTGAGCTCCATATCCTGGGATTGGCCTGACCTCGAGAGCCCCATGGGCTGCTGGAGTCCTGGTAAAGGATGTCAGGACAGTCAGTGAAGCCACTGAGGATATACCTCCAGTAGTTCCTAAATCCTACACCCTGCTGGTCATTCTACCAACCACCAGGACTTGGTATTCTGTATTAGTCTTCACTGATGCCTTCTTTTGTATTCCATTAGTCCCAGAGTCACAAGAAATTTTGGCTTGTGAGTGACAGGACTCAACATACAACTAAAACAATACTTCCAGGCTGTCTTGCCCCAAGGGTTCAAAAATTCCCACACCATCTTTGGGGAAAGCTCAGCTAAAGACCTAAAAGTTCTACCTCTGGAAAAGGAAACACTCCTTCAATATTCAGACGACATTCTGATCGCCAGCCCTACTAAGGAGGCCTCAGAACTACCAAGCCAATAAAGGATAGAAGTTGTCCACGAAAAAGCTCAAGTATCACAGACTACGGTGACCTGCCTGGGCTTCATTCTCACAGAAGGTCGGAGAAGCCCATCCCAGGAAAGGGAAGAAACAATTTACAGCCTTACCCCTTTCTGAAACTAGAAGACAGCTTAGGGGTTCCTGGGGAAGCCAGGGTTTCCTGCCTCTGGATCCCTAACTACAGTCTATTAGCTGGGCCTCTATATGAAACACTGAAAGGAAAAGATGATGATCCTTTTGAATAGAATCCAGAAGTGGCCTTTCAAGAATGGAAAGAGCAGTCAATTCAGACCCTTGCCCTGGAACTCCCTAATTTAGCTAAATCCTTTGACCTTTACATTCCTGGTGAAAGGTGAATCGCCATTGGAGTATTAGTGCAAAAACTGGGACCACTTGAAATGGAACAATGCAAGAATGCCATCCAGGTAGGATAAACTATGGTCACCAAGGGGCTTGGCCCACCGCCACATCTGGCCAAGATACTGGTGGTATCTGAAAACCTGGAAATCAGCAGCCCAAAAGGCCACCTCCCTTCTAAGGGAAACGGACCCCACGTGGTGATCCTAACCCCCAACCATGCCCTGAAGTTGCAGGGTTTGCTCCGTGGGCACACTGACCTCGATTGAGGAGGCCCTCCAACTCCAACCTCCAGAGAGATAACCGGGGGCAACGGGGCACCATGACGACCCGTGTGACCATCACTTGACCTGGAGTTTCTCTCATAAAACAACAAGAGTGTGTCCCAAAAGAGTAGACTACTGCTTGCAGTACTTACTGTACCCAGAGGGGAGCTAATAATCTTGGCGGGGGAACCGTATATCATGCTGTCACCATAGAAAAGCCTACAGACACCCTGATGATGGTGGCCAATAAGACCGGCTGGACTCCTGTTTACTTCCAAAGGCTCTTGACTCAGTGACCATCATGATCCTTCATCACCACTGACCCTGGACTGTCTGGGAGCTGAGCGGGCAGGATCCTGACACCTGGTGCTGTTTTTACGTTAATTCAGGGGTCTAATGGAAGAAAGCGCAGACTGTTGGTCGGAGCATCTAGGCTGGCAGAAACGGTCAGTCAGAGCATCTAGGCTGGCAGAAACGGTCAGCCTAAGGTGGCCCAACAAATGTGGGGCGGAGTGAAACTGGACCTCACAGCGCCACTGCACATCTCCTTTCTGGACCCTTAAAGGTCATTAGAATCTATAACACTTCCAATACTGGTGCTCAGGTGGACGAGCAGGGAGGCAGGAGGCCTGGGGACAATCAACGTCACCTGGAGGCTGCTGGGGAGAAGTTCTGACCCTCGCCCACGGGTATGAAGCCTCCTAACTCAGCACTCAGCAGTTACAGAAGAAGGGTCTGCACCCGCAGCACTCCAAGAATGAGGAAAGGGACAAAAGGCAGAAGAGAAGTTTGTCCCAGGCAAAGCCCCTTAACAATGCCTGGGAGATAAAAATAGAATCTGGGCAATAAAATAAAGTCTAACCATTTATATCCTTTGTGCTTTGTCTAATTTCAGGTGCTCCTAGTGTCCCGCATACAGAGGTTCCACACCCGGCACTTCAGACCAGATTTCCTAGAGCAGAATGGCTCGATGACACTTCAGCTCCTGGGGCCCAGTTCAGACTCCGTGACATAGAGCCTGAGCTGCAGCCAACCAGGTCCTCGAGAGCTCAGCCCCCTCCCTCCCAGTGACTCTGACAGGATCTCTACACAGCAGCCCAGCCCACAGCCCACAGGGTAGCACCTCTCCATTCTCTGATCAAAATATAAAGTTTCCTTTGCTTTTGAACCAAACTCAGTCTCGATCTATTGGCTCCAATGACACTGGGCAGGGGGACACTTGTTGGCGTCCACTCTGGAGGATCAGTAACAGAAATTGAGAACATTGTAACTTCAATGAACAGATGTGTGAGCCAAACTGTAATTAACATAGAACAGTGTATAAGGCTCGGGTAAAATAAGATGTTTCTAACACTTCCATTTGATATTTCCATCACTTTCTTATAAGCAAGTTCAGTGAAAAGGTTGTCTTCTTTGTCAGGTCAATATTAGAGAAACAAAGTGATTTCTTTCCAAGGATGTACATCTAATAATCTTGGTTAAAGCTTCAATCTTGTTTTAAATGCTTTTGCATTGAAAATGATACCTCTCTTTCAGCTCCCCCATATCTGAGAAGCATAAAATCTTATAATTTATTATTACCAAAGGGAAATGGTAGGAGGAGGGATAAATTAACAGTTTGGGATTAACACATACACACTGTTATGTATGAAATCATCAGCAAGGAACTACTGTATAGCACAGGGAACTACACTCAATATTTTGCAATAACCTATAAGGGGAAATGATCTGAAAAAGAATAGATATTTTTATTGACATCATCCATCAATGACAGTAAAAATGGAATCTAAGGGAAGACAGTGGTGAGTGCTTCTGACCCTGAAGACTTCAATCATCTAAAGTTTGGACTCTGCCTACTTCCCAAGGCCCTTAATGAACATATGTGTAGCCGTAGCTTAAAAAATTCCCCAGTTTGGGTTGCGGAGAGACACTGATATTTAAAATCCCCTGGTGTTCTCCTCACATGAATGGGACCCTTCCTACACCTAAAACATGCCTGTCACACCCAGAGGATGGTATACCGTCTGATCGGGAAAAGTTTGGAAAAGGCATCTCATCTCCTCATCTCTTGGTGCTAGGGTTCACCACTCCAGCGTCTTTACTAACAGTCTCCCCACTTGGAGATGTCAGCACTGTCAACATCCTGTTGCATACAGTTTGGAATTTGTCCAGAGGATGAAGCAGAAGGAGGAGGAACAATGAGAGACAAGTCCTAGGTGTTCGGACAGGCACATGCCACTCTAATTTCCAATCAGGAAGACGAATTGACCAAAGGCTAGGGTTGCCCATGGAAACAGAATAGGGCTTGAGGAATCCTGATGCTTTGTGGCCAGTTCCCATAAACACAAGTTGGAAAATGGAACTCAGGGGCACTAAAATTCACGAAACTGCAGAGTTGAAAATATCTATCACTGAAAAATGTCTTGAGGAAAGTCAGAGAAAAGGACTTGTAAGCAACGGAGAATGGCAGGAAAGAGATTGGAAGAGGTAGAAAGGACTCGCCATTAAGCACAAGAAAAGGGGCTGAACATTGCCAACATTGCAGTTGGCCAAAAAGGGTGTATGCGTCTTTTTCTGTATATATTCAAGAAAAGGGCATACACTTTTTTAGCCAACCAAACAGGTGGGCACTGGAAATCAATACTACAAAACATATCACTTTGCATCAGTCAGAAGAGCTGTCCTCATAAAGTGTAAACACCAGAAATGCAGGACAGGGCAAGGAGAAAAGGGAGCCCTGTGAGTCTTATAGTGGAAATGTATATTGCCAACGGTCACTCTGGATAAGTCTATTGTGTTTACTAAAGCATCTAAAAAATGAGCTACCGAGCACAGGGCACTTGCACTCATGGACGTATATCTTGGGAAAAACAAAAATCGAGAGGACACAGGCACCCCAATGTTTGCCACCTCTCTGTTTAAAAGATCCTCGACTAGGATATAACTTAAATGTATCTGCCGAGAAAAAACGGACAGAGATGTGGTGCTTATGTAGAGTGGAATATTACTCAGCCTGGAAATCAATGAAATACGGCCAGTTATAACAACTCCAGAGGAGTTACGTGTGATCATTCGAAGTCACATAATTCAAAAAGAAAAAGACATAAGATATCACTAATACATGGAATGTTAACATGGCTACACATGAACTGAATTACAAAAGAGAAGAGGGTTTCAATTTAAGAAAACCAACTTATGCTTCCTTAAGGGGAAAGGTGAGTTGGGGTGCTGCATAAAACCAGAGATTGAAATTAGCACAGATACCATTCCATAAGCCAAATATGTAATAGTGAAGACCTACTCCTTGCTCAAAGAAATGGACTCAACACGCCATATTCAATGCCTAAGAATATACCGGATTAGTAAAAATCTTAAAACCCATGGACTTATATGTCTCCGTAAGAGAATCAAGCGCGTGTACAGCGGCATAAACGAAGGAGTGAAAATCCGATAAATCCCATTATTAAAATAAATTTCAAAAACAAAACATAATGACAGTGAAATAGGTAGCAATTCTTAAATAATTCACTCAGGGCATGTGATGCAACCTGGATTTACCACATCTACACCCAGAGCTGGTTGAGACATAAGGCTGGACACTTCAGGCTGATAGCATTGGTGAGTTTCGGTGAGCAAATGCAGATCCTTTGAAGTCATACTGCATGGTACCCATTCCAAGGGTCCCAACACTCCAGGTTCAAGGGATTCTTTATTTAGCTAAAACATGCGTGGGAAACGCCGAGTATGGCCCACCGTGTGATTAGGAAACGATTTAAAATGCATCTCAGTTTTTGTATCCTGGTCCTCGGGTTCACTATTCCAGACGGTTTACTAACACTCTCCCCGCTTGGAGAGTCAGTGCCTTTAACCTCCTGTTTGGCACAGCTTGCAATTTCTGCGCAAGATGAACAGGAATAGGGAGAACCAATGAGAGACTAGTTATAGGTGTCGGCACGGGCAAATGTAAGGCTCATTTCCCACCAGGAAGAGGAATTAACCAAAGGCTCAGCGTGCACTGCTGAAAACAGATTAGGGCCTGAAGCCATCCTGCGGTTTTGTGCCCAGCTCACAAGAAAGAGAGTTGAAGAAAGGAGCTCAGGGGCACTCTAATTCACAAACCTGCAGAGTTATAAATGACAGCTATCCTCCAAAAATATATTGAAGTAAGCCTGCGAAGTGGACTTGAAAGCGGGGCAGAATTTCAGGAAAACGATTGCAGGGGGTAGACTGGAATTGCCCAGAAAGCATAGGAAAAGAGGCAGAACGTCGAAAATGGTGCACTTGGCCAAAAAGTGCGTATGCTTTTTTTCCTGAATATATTCAGGAAAAAACGCATACGCCCTTTTTCGCAAACCAAGCAAGCCTGTAAAGGAAATGTGCACTACAGTGAAGTCTAACTGCCCCCTGGGCAAAAGGGCCATCTGAAAAAAGTGTAAAATCCAGAAAGGTAGGACAGGATATGGAGAACAGGGAGCCTTGTTATGCTGATTGGCAGGATGTAAATTGCCAACAGCCACCCTGGAGAAGTGTATGGTGTTTCCTGAAACCCATAAGAAACAAAGCAACACAGCCTATGGCACTTCCACTTATGGTCCCAAAGATTACGGAAATTAAAATCAAAAACAGACAGCCACCCCTATGTTTGGGACGGCTGTGTTCACAAGAAGCTCGTCTACAGTACCAGGTAAATATCCCAGAAAGCAAAAAATGGATAAAGAAGTTGTGGCACGTACGTGCAATGCAATATCACTCAGCAATGAAATCTGTGTCATCAGGCCCGTAGCGGCATAGTGAGTGGATGCAGGTACGGTGATTCTACGTGAACTACGTCACACAGAAAAAGAAACATCATAAGATATCACTAATACACGGAATGTAAACTTGACTACACATGAACTGAATTACAAAACAGAACACGGTCTCAAATTTAGAAAACCAACTAGCGCTTGCTTATGTGGAAAGGTGCCTGGGGGTGCTGCATAAAACCAGAGACTGAAATTAGCACAGATAACATTCCAAAAGCCAAATATGTAATAGACAAGACCTACTCCTTGCTCAACGAAATGGACTCAACACCACATATTCAACGACTAGGAATATACCTGACTAGGAAGGATCTTAAAACCCATAGATTTATATGTCTCCGTAAGAGTATCAAGCGTGTGTACAGCGGCATAAATGCAGCAGTGAAAATCCGATAAATACCATTATCAAAATAAATTTCAAAAACAAAACACAAAAACAGTGAAATAGAGAGCAATTCTTAAATAATTCACTCAGGGCATGTTATGCAACCGGGATTGACCAAATCTACACCCAGAGCTGGTTGAGACATAAGGCTGGACACTTCAGGCTGATAGCATTGGTGAGTTTCGGTGAGCAAATGCAGACCCTTTGAAGTCATACTGCATGGTACTCATTCCAGAAGTCCCAACTCTCCAGGTTTAAGGGATTCTTCCTCCAGCTAAAACATGCATGGGAAACCCAGAGTATCGTCCACCGTGTGATTGGTAAACGATTTAAAATGCATCTCAGTTTTCGTATCCTGGTCCTCGGGTTCACCATTCCAGATGCTTTACTAACACTGTCCCCACTTGGAGAGTCAGTGCCTTTAACCTCCTCTTTGGCACAGCTTGCAATTTCTGTGCAAGATGAACAGGAATAGGGAGAACCAATGAGAGACTAGCTGTAGGTGTCTGCACGGGCAAATGTAACGCTCATTTCCCACCAGGAAGAGGAATTAACCAAAGGTTCAGTGTGCCCTGCCGGAAACAGATTAGGGCCTGAAGCAATCCTGCGGTTTTGTGCCCAACTCACAAGAAAGCGAGTTGAAGAAAGGAGCTCAGGGGCACTGTCATTTACAAACCTGCAGAGTTATAAATGACAGCTATCCTCCAAAAATATATTGAAGTAAGCCTGCGAAGGGGACTGGAAAGCGGGGCAGAATTTCAGGAAAACGATTGCAGGTGGTAGACTGGAATTGCCCTGAAAGCATAGGAAAAGAGGCAGAACGTCGACAATGATGCACTTGGCCAAAAAGGGCGTATGCGTTTTTTCCTGAATATATTCAGGAAAAAACGCATACGCCCTTTTTGGCCAACCAAGCAAGCCTGTAAAGGAAATCTGCACTACAATGAAATCTCACTGCCCCCCCCCCCTGGCAAAAGGGCCATCTGAAAAAAGTGTAAAATCCAGAAAGTTAGGACAGGATATGGAGAACAGGGAGCCTTGTTATGCTGATTGGCAGGATGTAAATTGTGAACAACCACCCTGGAGAAGTGTATGGTGTTTCCTGAAACACGTAAGAAATAAAGCAACACAGCCTATGGCAATTGCACTTATGGTCCTATTCCTTAGGGAAATTAAAATCAAAAACAGAGAGCCACCCCAAAATTTGGGACGGCTGTGTTCCCAAGAAGCTCGTCTACAGTACCAGGTAAATATCCCAGAAAGCAAAAAATGGATAAAGAAGTTGTGGCACGTACGTACAATGCAATATCACTCAGCAATGAAATCTGTGTCATCAGGCCCGTAGCGGCATAGTGAGTGGATGCAGGTACGGTGATTCTACGTGAACTACGTCACACAGAAAAAGAAACATCATAAGATATCACTAATACACGGAATGTAAACTTGACTACACATGAACTGAATTACAAAACAGAACAGGGTCTCAAATTTAGAAAACCAACTAGTGCTTGCTTATGGGGAAAGGTGCGTTGGGGTGCTGCATAAAACCAGAGACTGAAATTAGCACAGATAACTTTCCATATGCCAAATATGTAATAGACAAGACCTACTCCTTGCTCAACGGAATGGACCCAACACCACATATTCAACGCCTAGGATTATACCTGACTAGGAAGAATCTTAAAACCCATGGATATATATGTCTCCGTAAGAGAATCAAGCCTGTGTACAGCGGCCGAAACGCAGCAGTGAAAATCCGATAAATCCCATTATCAAAATACACTTCGAAAACAAAACACAAAGACAGTGAAATAGAGAGCAATTCTTAAATAATTCACTCAGGGCATGTGATGCAACCGGGATTGACCACATCTACACCCAGAGCTGGTTGAGACATAAGGCTGGACACTTCAGGCTGATAGCATTGGTGAATTTCAGTGAGCAAAGGCAGACCCTTTGAAGTCATACTGCATGGTACCCATTCCATGGGTCCCAACTCTCCAGGTTCAAGGGATTCTTCCTTCAGCTAAAACATGCATGGGAAATACAGAGTATGGTACACCGTGAGATTGGGAAACGATTTAAAATGGATCTCAGTTTTCGTATCCTTGTCAGCGGGTTCACCATTCCAGACGCTTTCCTAACACTCTCCCCGCTTGGAGAGTCAGTGCCTTTAAACTCCTGTTTGGCACAGCTTGCAATTTCTATGCAAGATGAACAGGAATAGGGAGAACCAATGAGAGACTAGCTGTAGGTGTCTGCACGGGCAAATGTAACGCTCATTGCCCACGAGGAAGAGGAATTAAACAAAGGCTCAGTGTGCCCTGCTGGAAACAGATTAGGGCCTGAAGCAATCCTGCGGGTTTCTGCCCAGCTCACAAGAAAGCGAGTTGAAGAAAGGAGCTCAGGGGCACTGTAATTCACAAACCTGCAGAGTTATAAATGACAGCTATCCTCCAAAAATATATTGAAGTAAGCCTGCGAAGGGGACTTGAAAGCAGGGCAGAATTTCAGGAAAACGATTGCAGGGGGTAGACTGGAATTGCCCTGAAAGCATAGGAAAAGAGGCAGAACGTCGACAATGATGCACTTGGCAAAAAAGGGCGTATGCGTTTTTTCCTGAATATATTCAGGAAAAAACGCATACGCCCTTTTTGGCCAACCAAGCAAGCCTGTAAAGGAAATCTGCACTACAATGAAGTCTCACTGCCCCCCAGGCAAAAGGGCGATCTGAAAAAAGTGTAAAATCCAGAAAGGTAGGACAGGATATGGAGAACAGGGAGCCTTGTTATGCTGATTGGCAGGATGTAAATTGCCAGGAGCCACCCTGGATAAGTGTATGGTGTTTCCTGAAACACATAAGAAACAAAGCAACACAGCCTATGGCACTTCCACTTATGGTCCTATAGCTTACGAAAATTAAAATCAAAAACAGAGAGCCACCCCAATATTTGGGACGGCTGTGTTCACAAGGAGCTCGTCTACAGTACCAGGTAAATATCCCAGAAAGCAAAAAATGGATAAAGAAGTTGTGGCACGTACGTGCAATGCAATATCACTCAGCAATGAAATCTGTGTCATCAGGCCCGTAGCGGCATAGTGAGTGGATGCAGGTACGGTGATTCTACGTGAACTACGTCACACAGAAAAAGAAACATCATAAGATATCACTAATACACGGAATGTAAACTTGACTACACATGAACTGAATTACAAAACAGAACAGGGTCTCAAATTTAGAAAACCACTAGCGCTTGCTTATGGGGAAAGGTGCCTTGGGGTGCTGCATAAAACCAGAGACTGAAATTAGCACAGATAACATTCCATAAGCCAAATATGTAATAGAAAAGACCTACTCCTTGCTTAACGAAATGGACTCAACACCACATATTCAACGCCTAGGAATATACCTGACTAGGAAGAATCTTAAAACCCATAGATTTATATGTCTCCGTAAGAGAATCAAGCGTGTGTACACCGGCATAAACACAGCAGTGAAAATCCGATAAATCCCATTATCAAAATAAATTTCAAAAACAAAACACAAAGACAGTGAAATAGAGAGCAATTCTTAAATAATTCACTCAGGGCATGTGATGCAACCGGGATTGACCACATCTACACCCAGAGCTGGTTGAGACATAAGGCTGGACACTTCAGGCTGATAGCATTGGTGAGTTTCGGTGAGCAAATGCAGACCCTTTGAAGTCATACTGCATGGTACTCATTCCATGGGTCCCAACTCTCCAGGTTCAAGGGATTCTTCCTCCAGCTAAAACATGCATGGGAAACCCAGAGTATCGTCCACCGTGTGATTGGGAAATGATTTAAAATGCATCTCAGTTTTCGTATCCTGGTCCTCGGGTTCACCATTCCAGATGCTTTACTAACACTCTCCCCATTTGGAGGGTCAGTGCCTTTAAACTCCTCTTTGGCACAGCTTGCAATTTCTGTGCAAGATGAACAGGAATAGGGAGAACCAATGAGAGACTAGCTGTAGGTGTCTGCACGGGCAAATGTAACGCTCATTGCCCACCAGGAAGAGGAATTAAACAAAGGCTCAGTGTGCCCTGCTGGAAACAGATTAGGGCCTGAAGCAATCCTGCGGTTTTGTGCCCAGCTCACAAGAAAGCGAGTTGAAGAAAGGAGCTCAGGGGCACTGTAATTCACAAACCTGCAGAGTTATAAATGAGAGCTATCCTCCAAAAATATATTGAAGTAAGCCTGCGAAGGGGACTTGAAAGCGAGGCAGAATTTCAGGAAAACGATTGCAGGGGGTAGACTGGAATTGCCGTGAAAGCATAGGAAAAGAGGCAGAACGTCGACAATGATGCACTTGGCCAAAAAGGGCGTATTCGTTTTTTCCTGAATATATTCAGGAAAAAACGCATACGCCCTTTTTGGCCAACCAAGCAAGCCTGTAAAGGAAATCTGCACTACAATGAAATCTCACTGCCCCCCCCCCCCGGCAAAAGGGCCATCTGAAAAAAGTGTAAAATCCAGAAAGTTAGGACAGGATATGGAGAACAGGGAGCCTTGTTATGCTGATTGGCAGGATGTAAATTGTGAACAACCACCCTGGAGAAGTGTATGGTGTTTCCTGAAACACGTAAGAAATAAAGCAACACAGCCTATGGCAATTGCACTTATGGTCCTATTCCTTAGGGAAATTAAAATCAAAAACAGAGAGCCACCCCAAAATTTGGGACGGCTGTGTTCCCAAGAAGCTCGTCTACAGTACCAGGTAAATATCCCAGAAAGCAAAAAATGGATAAAGAAGTTGTGGCACGTACGTACAATGCAATATCACTCAGCAATGAAATCTGTGTCAACAGGCCCGTAGCGGCCTAGTGAGTGGATGCAGGTACGGTGATTCTACGTGAACTACGTCACACAGAAAAAGAAACATCATAAGATATCACTAATACACGGAATGTAAACTTGACTACACATGAACTGAATTACAAAACAGAACAGGGTCTCAAATTTAGAAAACCAACTAGTGCTTGCTTATGGGGAAAGGTGCGTTGGGGTGCTGCATAAAACCAGAGACTGAAATTAGCACAGATAACTTTCCATATGCCAAATATGTAATAGACAAGACCTACTCCTTGCTCAACGGAATGGACCCAACACCACATATTCAACGCCTAGGATTATACCTGACTAGGAAGAATCTTAAAACCCATGGATATATATGTCTCCGTAAGAGAATCAAGCCTGTGTACAGCGGCCGAAACGCAGCAGTGAAAATCCGATAAATCCCATTATCAAAATAAACTTCGAAAACAAAACACAAAGACAGTGAAATAGAGAGCAATTCTTAAATAATTCACTCAGGGCATGTGATGCAACCGGGATTGACCACATCTACACCCAGAGCTGGTTGAGACATAAGGCTGGACACTTCAGGCTGATAGCATTGGTGAGTTTCAGTGAGCAAATGTAGACCCTTTGAAGTCATACTGCATGGTACTCATTCCATGGGTCCCAACTGTCCAGGTTCAAGGGATTCTTCCTCCAGCTAAAACATGCATGGGAAACCCAGAGTATCGTCCACCGTGTGATTGGGAAACGATTTAAAATGCATCTCAGTTTTCGTATCCTGGTCCTCGGGTTCACCATTCCAGATGCTTTACTAACACTCTCCCCGCTTGGAGAGTCAGTGCCTTTAACCTCCTCTTTGGCACAGCTTGCAATTTCTGTGCAAGATGAACAGGAATAGGGAGAACCAATGAGAGACTAGCTGTAGTTGTCTGCACGGGCAAATGTAACGCTCATTTCCCACCAGGAAGAGGAATTAATCAAAGGCTCAGTGTGCCCTGCCGGAAACAGATTAGGGCCTGAAGCAATCCTGCGGTTTTGTGCCCAGCTCACAAGAAAGCGAGTTGAAGAAAGGAGCTCAGGGGCACTGTAATTCACAAACCTGCAGAGTTATAAATGACAGCTATCCTCCAAAAATATATTGAAGTAAGCCTGCGAAGGGGACTTGAAAGCGGGGCAGAATTTCAGGAAAACGATTGCAGGGGGTAGACTGGAATTGCCCAGAAAGCATTGGAAAAGAGGCAGAACGTCGACAATGGTGCACTTGGCCAAAAAGTGTGTATGCATTTTTTCTTGAATATATTCAGGAAAAAACGCATACGCCCTTTTTGGCCAACCAAGCAAGCCTGTAAAGGAAATCTGCACTACAATGAAGTCTCACTGCCCCCAGGGCAAAAGGGCCATCTGAAAAATGTGTAAAATCCAGAAAGGTAGGACAGGATATGGAGAAGAGGGAGCCTTGTTATGCTGATTGGCAGGATGTAAATTGCCAGCAGCCACCCTGGAGAAGTGTATGGTGTTTCCTGAAACACGTAAGAAACAAAGCAACACAGCCTATGGCACTTCCACTTATGGTCCTATAGCTTACGGAAATTAAAATCAAAAACAGACAGCCACCCCAATATTTGGGACGGCTGTGTTCACAAGAAGCTCGTCTACAGTATCAGGTAAATATCCCAGAAAGCAAAAAATGGATAAAGAAGTTGTGGCACGTACGTACAATGCAATATCACTCAGCAATGAAATCTGTGTCATCAGGCCCGTAGCGGCATAGTGAGTGGATGCAGGTACGGTGATTCTATGTGAACTATGTCACGCAGAAAAAGAAACATCATAAGATATCACTAATACACGGAATGTAAACTTGACTACACATGAACTGAATTACAAAACAGAACAGGGTCTCAAATTTAGAAAACCAACTAGTGCTTGCTTATGGGGAAAGGTGAGTTGGGGTGCTGCATAAAACCAGAGACTGAAATTAGCACAGATAACTTTCCATAAGCCAAATATGTAATAGACAAGACCTACTCCTTGCTCAACGAAATGGACCCAACACCACATATTCAACGCCTAGGAATATACCTGACTAGGAAGAATCTTAAAACCCATGGATATATATGTCTCCTAAGACAATCAAGCGTGTGTACAGCGCCCGAAACGCAGCAGTGAAAATCCGATAAATCCCATTATCAAAATAAATTTCGAAAACAAAACACAAAGACAGTGAAATAGAGAGCAATTCTTAAATATTTCACTCAGGGCATGTGATGCAACCGGGATTGACCACATCTACACCCAGAGCTGGTTGAGACATAAGGCTGGACACTTCAGGCTGATAGCATTGGTGAGTTTCGGTGAGCAAATGCAGACCCTTTGAAGTCATACTGCATGGTACCCATTCCATGGGTCCCAACTCTCCAGGTTCAAGGGATTCTTCCTCCAGCTAAAACATGCATGGGAAACCCAGAGTATCGTCCACCGTGTGATTGGGAAACAATTTAAAATGCATCTCAGTTTTCGTATCCTGGTCCTCGGGTTCACCATTCCAGACGCTTTCCTAACACTCTCCCCGCTTGGAGAGTCAGTGCCTTTAACCTCCTCTTTGGCACAGCTTGCAATTTCTATGCAAGATGAACAGGAATAGGGAGAACCAATAAGAGACTAGCTGTAGGTGTCTGCACGGGCAAATGTAACGCTCATTGCCCACCAGGAAGAGGAATTAAACAAAGGCTCAGTGTGCCCTGCTGAAAACAGATTAGGGCCTGAAGCAATCCTGCGGTTTTGTGCCCAGCTCACAAGAAAGCGAGTTGAAGAATGGAGCTCAGGGGCAATGTAATTCACAAACCTGCAGAGTTATAAATGACAGCTATCCTCCAAAAATATATTGAAGTAAGCCTGCGAAGGGGACTTGAAAGCGGGGCAGAATTTCAGGAAAACGATTGCAGGGGGTAGACTGGAATTGCCGTGAAAGCATAGGAAAAGAGGCACAACGTCGACAATGATGCACTTGGCCAAAAAGGGCGTATGCGTTTTTTCCTGAATATATTCAGGAAAAAACGCATACGCCCTTTTTGGCCAACCAAGCAAGCCTGTAAAGGAAATCTGCACTACAATGAAGTCTCACTGCCCCCCGGGCAAAAGGGCCATATGAAAAAAGTGTAAAATCCAAAAAGGTAGGACAGGATATGGAGAACAGGGAGCCTTGTTATGCTGATTGGCAGGATGTAAATTGCCAGCAGCCACCCTGGAGAAGTGTATGGTGTTTCCTGAAACACGTAAGAAACAAAGCAACACAGCCTATGGCACTTCCACTTATGGTCCTATAGCTTACGGAAATTAAAAGCAAAAACAGACAGCCACCCCAATATTTGGGACGGCTGTGTTCACAAGAAGCTCGTCTACAGTATCAGGTAAATATCCCAGAAAGCAAAAAATGGATAAAGAACTTGTGGCACGTACGTACAATGCAATATCACTCAGCAATGAAATCTGTGTCATCAGGCCCGTAGCGGCATAGTGAGTGGATGCAGGTACGGTGATTCTACGTGAACTACGTCACGCAGAAAAAGAAACATCATAAGATATCACTAATACACCGAATGTAAACTTGACTACACATGAACTGAATTACAAAACAGAACAGGGTCTCAAATTTAGAAAACCAACTAGTGCTTGCTTATGGGAAAAGGTGCCTTGGGGTGCTGCATAAAACCAGAGACTGAAATTAGCACAGATAACTTTCCATAAGCCAAATATGTAATAGACAAGACCTACTCCTTGCTCAACGAAATGGACCCAACACCACATATTCAACGCCTAGGAATATACCTGACTAGGAAGAATCTTAAAACCCATGGATATATATGTCTCCTAAGACTATCAAGCGTGTGTACAGCGCCCGAAACGCAGCAGTGAAAATCCGATAAATCCCATTATCAAAATAAATTTCGAAAACAAAACACAAAGACAGTGAAATAGAGAGCAATTCTTAAATATTTCACTCAGGGCATGTGATGCAACCGGGATTGACCACATCTACACCCAGAGCTGGTTGAGACATAAGGCTGGACACTTCAGGCTGATAGCATTGGTGAGTTTTGGTGAGCAGATGCAGACCCTTTGAAGTCATACTGCATGGTACCCATTCCATGGGTCCCAACTCTCCAGGTTCAAGGGATTCTTCCTCCAGCTAAAACATGCATGGGAAACCCAGAGTATCGCCCACCGTGGGACTGGGAAACGATTTAAAATGCATCTCAGTTTTCGTATCCTGGTCCTCGGGTTCACCATTCCAGACGCTTTCCTAACACTCTCCCCGCTTGGAGAGTCAGTGCCTTTAACCTCCTCTTTGGCACAGCTTGCAATTTCTATGCAAGATGAACAGGAATAGGGAGAACCAATAAGAGACTAGCTGTAGGTGTCTGCACGGGCAAATGTAACGCTCATTGCCCACCAGGAAGAGGAATTAAACAAAGGCTCAGTGTGCCCTGCTGGAAACAGATTAGGGCCTGAAGCAATCCTGCGGTTTTGTGCCCAGCTCACAAGAAAGCGAGTTGAAGAAAGGAGCTCAGGGGCACTGTAATTCACAAACCTGCAGAGTTATAAATGACAGCTATCCTCCAAAAATATATTGCAGTAAGCCTGCGAAGGGGACTTGAAAGCGGGGCAGAATTTCAGGAAAACGATTGCAGGGGGTAGACTGGAATTGCCGTGAAAGCATAGGAAAAGAGGCACAACGTCGACAATGATGCACTTGGCCAAAAAGGGCGTATGCGTTTTTTCCTGAATATATTCAGGAAAAAACGCATACGCCCTTTTTGGCCAACCAAGCAAGCCTGTAAAGGAAATCTGCACTACAATGAAGTCTCACTGCCCCCCGGGCAAAAGGGCCATATGAAAAAAGTGTAAAATCCAAAAAGGTAGGACAGGATATGGAGAACAGGGAGCCTTGTTATGCTGATTGGCAGGATGTAAATTGCCAGCAGCCACCCTGGAGAAGTGTATGGTGTTTCCTGAAACACGTAAGAAACAAAGCAACACAGCCTATGGCACTTCCACTTATGGTCCTATAGCTTACGGAAATTAAAAGCAAAAACAGACAGCCACCCCAATATTTGGGACGGCTGTGTTCACAAGAAGCTCGTCTACAGTATCAGGTAAATATCCCAGAAAGCAAAAAATGGATAAAGAACTTGTGGCACGTACGTACAATGCAATATCACTCAGCAATGAAATCTGTGTCATCAGGCCCGTAGCGGCATAGTGAGTGGATGCAGGTACGGTGATTCTACGTGAACTACGTCACGCAGAAAAAGAAACATCATAAGATATCACTAATACACCGAATGTAAACTTGACTACACATGAACTGAATTACAAAACAGAACAGGGTCTCAAATTTAGAAAACCAACTAGTGCTTGCTTATGGGAAAAGGTGCCTTGGGGTGCTGCATAAAACCAGAGACTGAAATTAGCACAGATAACTTTCCATAAGCCAAATATGTAATAGACAAGACCTACTCCTTGCTCAACGAAATGGACCCAACACCACATATTCAACGCCTAGGAATATACCTGACTAGGAAGAATCTTAAAACCCATGGATATATATGTCTCCTAAGACAATCAAGCATGTGTACAGCGGCCGAAACGCAGCAGTGAAAATCCGATAAATCCCATTATCAAAATAAATTTCCAAAACAAAACTCAAAGATAGTGAAATAGAGAGCAATTCTTAAATATTTCACTCAGGGCATGTGATGCAACCGGGATTGACCACATCTACACCCAGAGCTGGTTGAGACATAAGGCTGGACACTTCAGGCTGATAGCATTGGTGAGTTTCGGTGAGCAAATGCAGACCCTTAGAAGTCATACTGCATGGTACCCATTCCATGGGTCCCAACTCTCCAGGTTCAAGGGAATCTTCCTTCAGCTAAAACATGCATGGGAATCTCAGAGTATGGTACACCGTGAGATTGGGAAACAATTTAAAATGGATCTCAGTTTTCGTATCCTTGTCCTCGGGTTCACCATTCCAGACGCTTTACTAACACTCTCCCCACTTGGAGAGTCAGTGCCTTTAACCTCCTGTTTGGCACAGTTTGCAATTTCTGTGCAAGATGAACAGGAATAGGGAGAACCAATGAGAGACTAGCTGTAGGTGTCTGCACGGGCAAATGTAACACTCATTGCCCACCAGGAAGAGGAATTAAACAAAGGCTCAGTGTGCCCTGCTGGAAACAGATTAGGGCCTGAAGCAATCCTGCGGTTTTGTGCCCATCTCACAAGAAAGCGAGTTGAAGAAAGGAGCTCAGGGGCACTGTAATTCACAAACATGCAGAGTTATAAATGACAGCTATCCTCCAAAAATATATTGAAGTAAGCCTGCGAAGGGGACTTGAAAGCGGGGCAGAATTTCAGGAAAACGATTGCAGGGGGTAGACTGGAATTGCCCAGAAAGCATTGGAAAAGAGGCAGAACGTCGACAATGGTGCACTTGGCCAAAAAGTGGGTATGCATTTTTTCCTGAATATATTCAGGAAAAAACGCATACGCCCTTTTTGGCCAACCAAGCAAGCCTGTAAAGGAAATCTGCACTACAATGAAGTCTCACTGCCCCCCGGGCAAAAGGGCCATCTGAAAAATGTGTAAAATCCAGAAAGGTAGGACAGGATATGGAGAAGAGGGAGCCTTGTTATGCTGATTGGCAGGATGTAAATTGCCAGCAGCCACCCTGGAGAAGTGTATGGTGTTTCCTGAAACACGTAAGAAACAAAGCAACACAGCCTACGGCACTTCCACTTATGGTCCTATAGCTTACGGAAATTAAAAGCAAAAACAGACAGCCACCCCAATATTTGGGACGGCTGTGTTCACAAGAAGCTCGTCTACAGTATCAGGTAAATATCCCAGAAAGCAAAAAATGGATAAAGAAGTTGTGGCACGTACGTACAATGCAATATCACTCAGCAATGAAATCTGTGTCATCAGGCCCCTAGCGGCATAGTGAGTGGATGCAGGTACGGTGATTCTACGTGAACTACGTCACACAGAAAAAGAAACATCATAAGATATCACTAACACACGGAATGTAAACTTGACTACACATGAACTGAATTACAAAACAGAACAGGGTCTCAAATTTAGAAAACCAACTAGTGCTTGCTTATGGGAAAAGGTGCCTTGGGGTGCTGCATAAAACCAGAGACTGAAATTAGCACAGATAACTTTCCATAAGCCAAATATGTAATAGACAAGACCTACTCCTTGCTCAACGAAATGGACCCAACACCACATATTCAACGCCTAGGAATATACCTGACTAGGAAGAATCTTAAAACCCATGGATATATATGTCTCCTAAGACAATCAAGCGTGTGTACAGCGGCCGAAACGCAGCAGTGAAAATCCGATAAATCCCATTATCAAAATAAATTTCGAAAACAAAACACAAAGACAGTGAAATAGAGAGCAATTCTTAAATATTTCACTCAGGGCATGTGATGCAACCGGGATTGACCACATCTACACCCAGAGCTGGTTGAGACATAAGGCTGGACACTTCAGGCTGATAGCATTGGTGAGTTTCGGTGAGCAAATGCAGACCCTTTGAAGTCATACTGCATGGTACCCATTCCATGGGTCCCAACTCTCTAGGTTCAAGGGATTCTTCCTTCAGCTAATTCATGCATGGGAAACACAGAGTATGGTACACCGTGAGATTGGGAAACAATTTAAAATGGATCTCAGTTTTCGTATCCTTGTCCTCGGGTTCACCATTCCAGACGCTTTACTAACACTCTCCCCGCTTGGAGAGTCAGTGCCTTTAACCTCCTGTTTGGCACAGTTTGCAATTTCTGTGCAAGATGAACAGGAATAGGGAGAACCAATGAGAGACTAGCTGTAGGTGTCTGCACGGGCAAATGTAACACTCATTGCCCACCAGGAAGAGGAATTAAACAAAGGCTCAGTGTGCCCTGCTGGAAACAGATTAGGGCCTGAAGCAATCCTGCGGTTTTGTGCCCAGTTCACAAGAAAGCGAGTTGAAGAAAGGAGCTCAGGGGCACTGTAATTCACAAACATGCAGAGTTATAAATGACAGCTATCCTCCAAAAATATATTGAAGTAAGCCTGCGAAGGGGACTTGAAAGCGGGGCAGAATTTCAGGAAAACGATTGCAGGGGGTAGACTGGAATTGCCCAGAAAGCATTGGAAAAGAGGCAGAACGTCGACAATTGTGCACTTGGCCAAAAAGTGTGTATGCATTTTTTCTTGAATATATTCAGGAAAAAACGCATACGCCCTTTTTCGCAAACCAAGCAAGCCTGTAAAGAAATCTGCACTACAATGAAGTCTCACTGCCCCCTGGGCAAGAGGGCCATCTGAAAAAAGTGTAAAATCCAGAAAGGTAGGACTGGATATGGAGAACAGGGAGCCTTGTTATGCTGATTGGCAGGATGTAAATTGCCAACAGCCACCCTGGAAAACTGTATGGTGTTTCCTGAAACCCATAAGAAACAAAGCAACACAGCCTATGGCACTTCCACTTATGGTCCCAAAGATTACGGAAATTAAAATCAAAAACAGACAGCCACCCCAATGTTTGGGACGGCTGTGTTCACAAGAAGTTCGCCTACAGTACCAGGTAAATATCCCAGAAACCAAAAAATGGATAAAGAAGTTGTGGGACGTACGTGCAATGCAATATCACTCAGCAATGAAATCTGTGTCATCAGACCCGTAGCAGCATAGTGAGTGGATGCAGGTACGGTGATTCTACGTGAACTACGTCACACAGAAAAAGAAACATCATAAGATATCACTAATACACGGAATGTAAACTTGACTACACATGAACTGAATTACACAACAGAACAGGGTCTCAAATTTAGAAAACCAACTAGCTCTTGCTTATGGGGAAAGGTGCGTTGGGGTGCTGCATAAAACCAGAGACTGAAATTAGGACATATAACATTACATAAGCCAAATATGTAATAGACAAGACCTACTCCTTGCTCAACGAAATGGACTCAACACCACATATTCAACGCCTAGGAATATACCTGACTACGAAGAATCTTAAAACCCATGGATATATATGTCTCCGTAAGAGAATCAAGCGTGTGTACTGCGGCCGAAACGCAGCAGTGAAAATCCGATAAATCCCATTATCAAAATAAATTTCAAAAACAAAACTCAAAGACAGTGAAATAGAGAGCAATTCTTAAATAATTCACTCAGGGCATGTGAAGCAACCGGGATTTACCACAACTACACCCAGAGCTGGTTGAGACATAAGGCTGGACACTTCAGGCTGATAGCATTGGTAAGTTTCGGTGAGCAAATGCAGACCCTTTGAAGTCAAACTGCATGGTACCCATTCCATGGGCCCCAACTCTCCAGGTTCAAAGGATTCTTCCTCCGGCTAAGACATGCATGAGAAACCCAGAGTATCGTCCACCGTGTGATTGGGAAACGATTTAAAATGCATCTCAGTTTTCGTATCCTGGTCCTCGGGTTCACCATTCCAGATGCTTTACTAACAATCTCCCCTCTTGGAGAGTCAGTGCCTTTAACCTCGTATTTGGCACAGCTTGCAATTTCTGTGCAAGATGAACAGGAATAGGAGAAGCAATGAGAGACTAGATGTAGGTGTCTGCACGGGCAAATGTAACGCTCATTTCCCACCAGGAAGAGGAATTAACCAAAGGCTCATCGTGCCCTGCTGGAAACAGATTAGGGCCTGAAGCAATCCTGCGGTTTTGGGCCCAGCTCACAAGAAAGCGAGTTGAAGAAAGGAGCTCAGGGGCACTGTAATTCACAAACCTGCAGAGTTATAAATGACAGCTATCCTCCAAAAATATATTGAAGTAAGCCTGCGAAGGGGACTGGAAAGCGGGGCAGAATTACAAGAAAACGATTGCAGGGAGTAGACAGGAATTGCCTTGAAAGCAAAGAAAAAGAGGCAGAACGTCGACAATGATGCACTTGGCCAAAAAGTGAGTATGCGTTTTTTCCTGAATATATTCAGGAAAAAACGCATACGCACTTTTTGGCCAACCAAGCAAGCCTGTAAAGGAAATCTGCACTACAATGAAGTCTCACTGCCCCCCTGGCAAAAGTGCCATCTGAAAATAGTGGAAAATCCAGAAAGGTTTGGCAGGATATGGAGAACAGTGAGCCTTGTTATGCCGATTGGCAGGATGTAAATTGCAAACAGCCACCCTGGAGAAGTGTATGGTGTTTCCTGAAACACGTAAGAAACAAAGCAACACAGCCTATGGCACTTCCATTTATGGTCCTATAGCTTACGGAAATTAAAATCAAAAACAGACAGCCACCCCAATATTTGGGACGGCTGTGGTCACAAGAAGCTCGTCTAGAGTATCAGGTAAATATCCCAGAAAGCAAAAAATGGATAAAGAAGTTGTGGCACGTACGTACAATGCAATATCACTCAGCAATGAAATCTGTGTCATCAGGCCCGTAGCGGCATAGTGAGTGGATGCAGGTACGGTGATTCTACGTGGACTACGTCACACAGAAAAAGAAACATCATAAGATATCACTAATACACGGAATGAAAACTTGACTACACATGAACTGAATTACAAAACAGAACAGGGTCTCAAATTTAGAAAACCAACTAGTGCTTGCTTATGGGGAAAGGTGCGTTGGGGTGCTGCATAAAACAGAGACTGAAATTAGCACAGATAACATTCCATAAGCCAAATATGTAATAGACAAGACCTACTCCTTGCTCAACGAAATGGACTCAACACCACATATTCAACGCCTAGGAATATACCTGACTACGAAGAATCTTAAAACCCATGGATATATATGTCTCCGTAAGAGAATCAAGCGTGTGTACTGCGGCCGAAACGCAGCAGTGAAAATCCGATAAATCCCATTATCAAAATAAATTTCAAAAACAAAACTCAAAGACAGTGAAATAGAGAGCAATTCTTAAATAATTCACTCAGGGCATGTGAAGCAACCGGGATTTACCACAACTACACCCAGAGCTGGTTGAGACATAAGGCTGGACACTTCAGGCTGATAGCATTGGTAAGTTTCGGTGAGCAAATGCAGACCCTTTGAAGTCATACTGCATGGTACCCATTCCATGGGTCCCAACTCTCCAGGTTCAAAGGATTCTTCCTCCGGCTAAGACATGCATGAGAAACCCAGAGTATCGTCCACCGTGTGATTGGGAAACGATTTAAAATGCATCTCAGTTTTCGTATCCTGGTCCTCGGGTTCACCATTCCAGATGCTTTAATAACAATCTCCCCTCTTGGAGAGTCAGTGCCTTTAACCTCGTATTTGGCACAGCTTGCAATTTCTGTGCAAGATGAACAGGAATAGGAGAAGCAATGAGAGACTAGATGTAGGTGTCTGCACGGGCAAATGTAACGCTCATTTCCCACCAGGAAGAGGAATTAACCAAAGGCTCATCGTGCCCTGCTGGAAACATATTAGGGCCTGAAGCAATCCTGCGGTTTTGGGCCCAGCTCACAAGAAAGCGAGTTGAAGAAAGGAGCTCAGGGGCACTCTAATTCACAAACCTGCAGAGTTATAAATGACAGCTATCCTCCAAAAATATATTGAAGTAAGCCTGCGAAGGGGACTGGAAAGCGGGGCAGAATTACAAGAAAACGATTGCAGGGGGTAGACAGGAATTGCCTTGAAAGCATAGAAAAAGAGGCAGAACGTCGACAATGATGCACTTGGCCAAAAAGTGCGTATGCGTTTTTTCCTGAATATATTCAGGAAAAAACGCATACGCCCTTTCTGGCCAACCAAGCAAGCCTGTAAAGGAAATCTGCACTACAATGAAGTCTCACTGCCCCCCTGGCAAAAGTGCCATCTGAAAATAGTGGAAAATCCAGAAAGGTTTGGCAGGATATGGAGAACAGTGAGCCTTGTTATGCCGATTGGCAGGATGTAAATTGCAAACAGCCACCCTGGAGAAGTGTATGGTGTTTCCTGAAACACGTAAGAAATAAAGCAACACAGCCTATGGCACTTGCACTTATGGTCCTATAGCTTAGGGAAATTAAAATCAAAAACAGACAGCCACCCCAATGTTTGGGACGGCTGTGTTCACAGGAAGCTCGTCTACAGTGCCAGGTAAATATCCCAGAAAGCAAAAAATGCATAAAGAAGTTGTGGCACGTACGTACAATGCAATATCACTCAGCAATGAAATCTGTGTCATCAGGCCCGTAGCGGCATAGTGAGTGGAGGCAGGTACGGTGATTCTACGTGGACTACGTCACACAGAAAAAGAAACATCATAAGATATCACTAATACACGGAATGTAAACTTGACTACACATGAACTGAATTACAAAACAGAACAGGGTCTCAAATTTAGAAAACCAACTAGTGTTGCTTATGGGGAAAGGTGCCTTGGGGTGCTGCATAAAACCAGAGACTGAAATTAGCACAGATAACTTTCCATAAGCCAAATATGTAATAGACAAGACCTACTCCTTGCTCAACGAAATGTACCCAACACCACATATTCAACCCCTAGGAATATACCTGACTAAGAAGAATCTTAAAACCCATGGATTTATGTGTCTCCGTAAGAGAATCAAGCGTGTGTACAGCGGCATAAACGCAGCAGTGAAAATCCGATAAATCCCATTATCAAAATAAATTTCAAAAACAAAACACAAAGACAGTGAAATAGAGAGCAATTCTTAAATAATTCACTCAGGGCATGTGATGCAACCGGGATTTAACACATCTAAACACAGAGCTGGTTGAGACATAAGGCTGGATCTTCAGGCTGATAGCATTGGTGAGTTTCGGTGAGCAAATGCAGACCCTTTGAAGTCATACTACATGGTACTCATTGCAAGGGTCCGAACTCTCCAGGTTCAAGGGATTCTTCCTCCAGCTAAAACATGCATGGGAAACCCACAGTATGGTCCACCATGTAATTGGGAAACGATTTAAAATGCATCTCAGTTTTCGTATCCTGGTCCTCGTGTTCACCATTCCAGATGCTTTACTAACACTCTCCCTGCTTGGAGAGTCAGTGCCTTTAACCTCCTGTTTGGCACAGTTGGCAATTTCTGTGCAAGAAGAACAGGAATAGGGAGAACCAATGAGAGACTAGCTGTAGGTGTCTGCACGGGCAAATGTAACACTCATTGCCCACCAGGAAGAGGAATTAAACAAAGGCTCAGTGTGCCCTGCTGGAAACAGATTAGGGCCTGAAGCAATCCTGCGGTTTTGTGCCCAGCTCACAAGAAAGCGAGTTGAAGAAAGGAGCTCAGGGGCACTGTAATTCACAAACATGCAGAGTTATAAATGACAGCTATCCTCCAAAAATATATTGAAGTAAGCCTGCGAAGGGGACTTGAAAGCGGGGCAGAATTTCAGGAAAACGATTGCAGGGGGTAGACTGGAATTGCCCAGAAAGCATTGGAAAAGAGGCAGAACGTCGAGAATGGTGCACTTGGCCAAAAAGTGGGTATGCATTTTTTCCTGAATATATTCAGGAAAAAACGCATACGCCCTTTTTGGCCAACCAAGCAAGCCTGTAAAGGAAATCTGCACTACAATGAAGTCTCACTGCCCCCCGGGCAAAAGGGCCATCTGAAAAAAGTGTAAAATCCAGAAAGGTAGGACAGGATATGGAGAAGAGGGAGCTTGTTATGCTGATTGGCAGGATGTAAGTTGCCAGCAGCCACCCTGGAGAAGTGTATGGTGTTTCCTGAAACACGTAAGAAACAAAGGAACACAGCCTATGGCACTTCCACTTATGGTCCTTTAGCTTACGGAAATTAAAAGCAAAAACAGACAGCCACCCCAATATTTGGGACGGCTGTGTTCACAAGAAGCTCGTCTACAGTATCAGGTAAATATCCCAGAAAGCAAAAAATGGATAAAGAAGTTGTGGCACGTACGTACAATGCAATATCACACAGCAATGAAATCTGTGTCATCAGGCCCGTAGCGGCATAGTGAGTGGATGCAGGTACGGTGATTCTACGTGAACTACGTCACGCAGAAAAAGAAACATCATAAGATATCACTAACACACGGAATGTAAACTTGACTACACATGAACTGAATTACAAAACAGAACAGGGTCTCAAATTTAGAAAACCAACTTGTGCTTGCTTATGGGAAAAGGTGCCTTGGGGTGCTGCATAAAACCAGAGACTGAAATTAGCACAGATAACTTTCCATAAGCCAAATATGTAATAGACAAGACCTACTCCTTGCTCAACGAAATGGACCCAACACCACATATTCAACGCCTAGGAATATACCTGACTAGGAAGAATCTTAAAACCCATGGATATATATGTCTCCTAAGACAATCAAGTGTGTGTACAGCGGCCGAAACGCAGCAGTGAAAATCCGATAAATCCCATTATCAAAATAAATTTCGAAAACAAAACACAAAGACAGTCAAATAGAGAGCAATTCTTAAATATTTCACTCAGGGCATGTGATGCAACCGGGATTGACCACATCTACACCCAGAGCTGGTTGAGACATAAGCCTGGACACTTCAGGCTGATAGCATTGGTGAGTTTCGGTGAACAAATGCAGACCCATTGTAGTCATACTGCATGGTACCCATTCCATGGGTCCCAACTCTCCAGGTTCAAGGGATTCTTCCTTCAGCTAAGACATGCATGGGAAACACAGAGTATGGTACACCGTGAGATTGGGAAACAATTTAAAATGGATCTCAGTTTTCGTATCCTTGTCCTCGGGTTCACCGTTCCAGACGCTTTACTAACACTCTCCCCGCTTGGAGAGTCAGTGCCTTTAACTTCCTGTTTGGCACAGTTTGCAATTTCTGTGCAAGATGAACAGGAATAGGGAGAACCAATGAGAGACTAGCTGTAGGTGTCTGCACGGGCAAATGTAACACTCATTGCCCACCAGGAAGAGGAATTAAACAAAGGCTCAGCGTGCCCTGCTGGAAACAGATTAGGGCCTGAAGCAATCCTGCGGTTTTGTGCCCAGTTCACAAGAAAGCGAGTTGAAGAAAGGAGCTCAGGGACACTGTAATTCACAAACATGCAGAGTTATAAATGACAGCTATCCTCCAAAAATATATTGAAGTAAGCCTGCGAATGGGACTTGAAAGAGGGGCAGAATTTCAGGAAAACGATTGCAGGGGGTAGACTGGAATTGCCCAGAAAGCATTGGAAAAGAGGCAGAACGTCGACAATGGTGCACTTGGCCAAAAAGTGGGTATGCATTTTTTCCTGAATATATTCAGGAAAAAACGCATACGCCCTTTTTCGCAAACCAAGCAAGCCTGTAAAGAAATCTGCACTACAATGAAGTCTCACTGCCCCCTGGGCAAAAGGGCGATCTGAAAAAAGTGTAAAATCCAGAAAGGTAGGACTGGATATGGAGAACAGGGAGCCTTGTTATGCTGATTGGCAGGATGTAAATTGCCAACAGCCACCCTGGAAAACTGTATGGTGTTTCCTGAAACCCATAAGATACAAAGAAACACAGCCTATGGCACTTCCACTTATGGTCCTATAGCTTACGGAAATTAAAATCAAAAACAGACAGCCACCCCAATATTTGGGACGGCTGTGTTCACAAGAAGCTCGTCTACAGTATCAGGTAAATATCCCAGAAAGCAAAAAATGGATAAAGAAGTTGTGGCATGTACGTACAATGCAATATCACTCAGCAATGAAATCTGTGTCATCAGGCCCGTAGCGGCATAGTGAGTGGATGCAGGTACGGTGATTCTACGTGAACTACGTCACACAGAAAAAGAAACATCATAAGATATCACTAATACACGGAATGTAAACTTGACTACACATGAACTGAATTACAAAACAGAACAGGGTCTCAAATTTAGAAAAACAACTAGTGCTTGCTTATGGGGAAAGGTGCCTTGGGGTGCTGCATAAAACCAGAGACTGAAATTAGCACAGATAACTTTCCATAAGCGAAATATGTAATAGACAAGACCTACTCCTTGCTCAACGAAATGGACTCAACACCACCTATTCAACGCCTAGGAATATACCTGACTAGGAAGAATCTTAAAACCCATGGTTATATATGTCTCCGTAATAGAATCTAGCGTGTGTACAGCAGCCGAAACGCAGCAGTGAAAATCCGATAAATCCCATTATCAAAATAAATTTCGAAAACAAAACACAAAGACAGTGAAATAGAGAGCAATTCTTAAATAATTCACTCAGGGCATGTGATGCAACCGGGATTTACCACATCTACACCCAGAGCTGGTTGAGACATAAGGCTGGGCACTTCAGGCTGATAGCATTGGTGAGTTTCGGTGAGCAAATGCAGACCCTTTGAAGTCATACTGCATGGTACCCATTCCATGGGTCCCAACTCTCCAGGTTCAAGGCATTCTTCCTCCAGCTAAAACATGCATGGGAATCCCAGAGTATCGTCCACCGTGTGATTGGGAAATGATTTAAAATGCATCTCAGTTTTCATATCCTGGTCCTCGGGTTCACCATTCCAGATGCTTTACTAACACTCTCCCCGCTTGGAGAGTCAGTGCCTTTAACCTCCTGTTTGGCACACCTTGCAATTTCTGTGCAAGATGAACAGGAATAGGGAGAACCAATGAGAGACTAGCTGTAGGTGTCTGCATGGGCAAATGTAATGCTCATTGCCCACCAGGAAGAGGAATTAAACAAAGGCTCAGCGTGCCCTGCTGAAAACAGATTATGGCCTGAAGCAATCCTGCGGTTTTGTGCCCAGCTCACAAGAAAGCGAGTTGAAGAAAGGAGCTCAGGGGCACTGTAATTCACAAACCTGCAGAGTTATAAATGACAGCTATCCTCCAAAAGTATATTGAAGTAAGCCTGCGAAGGGGACTTGAAAGCGGGGCAGAATTTCAGGAAAACGATTGCAGGGGGTAGACTGGAATTGCCCTGAAAGCATAGGAAAAGAGGCAGAATGTCGACAATGATGCACTTGGCCAAAAAGGGCGTATGCGTTTTTTACTGAATATATTCAGGAAAAAACGCATACGCCCTTTTTGGCAAACCAAGCAAGCCTGTAAATGAAATATGCAATACAATGAAGTCTCACTGCCCCCCGGGCAAAAGGGCCCTCTGAAAAAAGTGTAAAATCCAGAAAGGTAGGACAGGATATGGAGAACAGGGAGCCTTGTTATGCTGATTGGCAGGATCTAAATTGCCAGCAGCCACCCTGGAGAAGTGTATGATGTTTCCTGAAACACGTAAGAAACAAAGCAACACAGCCTATGGCACTTCCACTTATGTTCCTATAGCTTACGGAAATTCAAATCAAAAACAGACAGCCACCCCAATATTTGGGACGGCTGTGTTCACAAGAAGCTCGTCTACAGTATCAGGTAAATATCCCAGAAAGCAAAAAATGGATAAAGAAGTTGTGGCACGTACGTACAATGCAATATCACTCAGCAATGAAATCTGTGTCATCAGGCACGTAGCGGGATAGTGAGTGGATGCAGGTACGGTGATTCTACGTGAACTACCTCACACAGAAAAAGAAACATCATAAGATATCACTAATACACGGAATGTAAACTTGACTACACATGAACTGAATTACAAAACAGAACAGGGTCTCAAATTTAGAAAACCAACTAGTGCTTGCTTATGAGAAAAGGTGTCTTGGGGTGCTGCATAAAACCAGAGACTGAAATTAGCACAGATAACATTCCATAAGCCAAATATGTAATAGATAAGACCTACTCCTTCCTCAACGAAATGGACCCAACACCACATATTCAACGCCTAGGAATATACCTGACTAGGAAGAATCTTAAAACCCATGGATATATATGTCTCCGTAAGAGAATCAAGCCTGTGTACAGCGGCCGAAACGCAGCAGTGAAAATCCGATAAATCCCATTATCAAAATAAATTTCGAAAACAAAACACAAAGACAGTGAAATAGAGAGCAATTCTTAAATAATTCACTCAGGGCATGTGATGCAACCGGGATTGACCACATCTACACCCAGAGCTGGTTGAGACATAAGGCTGGACACTTCAGGCTGATAGCATTGGTGAGTTTCGGTGAGCAAATGCAGACCCTTTGAAGTCATACAGCATGGTACCCATTCCATGGGTCCCAACTCTCCAGGTTCAAGGGATTCTTCTTTCAGCTAAAACATGCATGGGAAACACAGAGTATGGTACTCCGTGAGATTGGGAAACGATTTAAAATGGATCTCAGTTTTCGTATCCTTGTCCTCGTGTTCACCATTCCAGACGCTTTACTAACACTCTCCCCGCTTGGAGAGTCAGTGCCTTTAACCTCCTCTTTGGCACTGTTTGCAATTTCTGTGCAAGATGAACAGGAATAGGGAGAACCAATGAGAGACTAGCTGTAGGTGTCTGCACGGGCAAATGTAACACTCATTGCCCACCAGGAAGAGGAATTAAACAAACGCTCAGTGTGCCCTGCTGGAAACAGATTAGGGCCTGAAGCAATCCTGCGGTTTTGTGCCCAGCTCACAAGAAAGCGAGTTGAAGAAAGGAGCTCAGGGGCACTGTAATTCACAAACCTGCAGAGTTATAAATGACAGCTATCCTCCAAAAATATATTGAAGTAAGCCTGCGAAGGGGACTTGAAAGCGGGGCAGAATTTCAGGAAAACGATTGCAGGGGGTAGACTGGAATTGCCCTGAAAGCATAGGAAAAGAGGCACAACGTCGACAATGATGCACTTGGCCAAAAAGTGCGTTTGCGTTTTTTCCTGAATATATTGAGGAAAAAACGCATACGCACTTTTTGGCCAACCAAGCAAGCCTGTAAAGGAAATCTGCACTACAATGAAGTATCACTGCCCCCCGGGCAAAAGGGCCATCTGAAAAAAGTGTAAAATCCAGAAAGGTAGGACAGGATATGGAGAACAGGGAGCCTTGTTATGCTGATTGGCAGGATGTAAATTGCCAGCAGCCACCCTGGAGACGTGTATGGTGTTTCCTGAAACATGTAAGAAACAAAGCAACACAGCCTATGGCACTTCCACTTATGGTCCTATAGCTTACGGAAATTAAAATCAAAAACAGACAGTCACCCCAATATTTGGGACGGCTGTGTTCAAAAGAAGCTAGTCTACAGTACCAGGTATATATCCCAGAAAGCAAAAAATGGATAAAGAAGTTGTGGCACGTACGTACAATGCAATATCACTCAGCAATGAAATCTGTGTCATCAGGCCCGTAGCGGCATAGTGAGTGGATGCAGGTACGGTGATTCTACGTGAACTACGTCACACAGAAAAAGAAACATCATAAGATATCACTAATACACGGAATGTAAACTTGACTACACATGAACTGAATTACAAAACAGAACAGGGTCTCAAATTTAGAAAATCAACTAGTGCTTGCTTATGGGGAAAGGTGCGTTGGGGTGCTGCATAAAACCAGAGACTGAAATTAGCACAGATAACTTTCCATAAGCCAAATATGTAATAGACAAGACCTACTCCTTGCTCAACGAAATGGACCCAACACCACATATTCAACGCCTAGGAATATACCTGACTAGGAAGAATCTTAAAACCCATGGATATATATGTCTCCGTAAGAGAATCAAGCGTGTGTACAGCGGCCGAAACGCAGCAGTGAAAATCCGATAAATCCCATTATCAAAATAAATTTCAAAAACAAAACCCAAAGACAGTGAAATAGAGAGCAATTCTTAAATAATTCACTCAGGGCATGTGATGCAACCGGGATTGACCACATCTACACCCAGAGCTGGTTGAGACATAAGGCTGGACACTTCAGGCTGATAGCATTGGTGAGTTTCGGTGAGCAAATGCAGACCTTTGAAGTCATACTGCATGGTACCCATTCCTTGGGTCCCAACTCTCCAGGTTCAAGGGATTCTTCCTCCAGCTAAAACATGCATGGGAAACCCAGAGTATCGTCCCCCATGTGATTGGGAAATGATTTAAAATAAATCTCAGTTTTCGTATCCTGGTCCTCGGGTTCACCATTCCAGAGGCTTTACTAACACTCTCCCCGCTTGGAGAGTCAGTGCCTTTAACCTCCTCTTTGGCACAGATTGCAATTTCTGTGCAAGATGAACAGGAATAGGGAGAACCAATGAGAGACTAGCTGTAGGTGTCTGCACGGGCAAATGTAACGCTCATTGCCCACCAGGAAGAGGAATTAACCAAAGGCTCAGTGTGCCCTGCTGGAAACAGATTAGGGCCTGAAGCAATCCTGCAATTTTGTGCACAGCTCACAAGAAAGCGAGTTGAAGAAAGGAGCTCAGGGGCACTGTAATTCACAAACCTCCAGAGTTATAAATGACAGCTATCCTCCAAAAATATATTGAAGTAAGCCTGCGAAGGGGACTTGAAAGCGGGGCAGAATTTCAGGAAAACAATTGCAGGTGGTAGACTGGAATTGCCCTGAAAACATAGGAAAAGAGGCAGAACGTCGACAATGATGCACTTGGCCAAAAAGGGCATATGCGTTTTTTCCTGAATATATTCAGAAAAAAACGCATACGCACTTTTTGGCCAACCCAGCAAGCCTGTAAAGGAAATCTGCACTACAATGAAGTCTCACTGCCCCCCGGGCAAAAGGGCCATCTGAAAAAAGTGTAAAATCCAGAAAGGTAGGACAGGATATGGAGAACAGGGAGCCTTGTTATGCTGATTGGCAGGATGTAAATTGCCAGCAGCCACCCTGGAGAAGTGTATGGTGTTTCCTGAAACACGTAAGAAACAAAGCAACACAGCCTATGGCACTGCCACTTATGGTCCTATAGCTGACAGAAATTAAAATCAAAAACAGACAGCCACCCCAATATTTGGGACGGCTGTGTTCACAAGAGCTCGTCTACAGTATCAGGTAACTATCCCGGAAAACAAAAAATGGATAAAGAAGTTGTGGCACGTACGTACAAGGCAATATAACTCAGCAATGAAATCTGTGTCATCAGGCCCGTAGCGGCATAGTGAGTGGATGCAGGTACGGTGATTCTACGTGAACTACGTCACACAGAAAAAGAAACATCATAAGATATCACTAATACACGGAATGTAAACTTGACTACACATGAACTGAATTACAAAACAGAACAGGGTCTCAAATTTAGAAAACCAACTAGTGCTTCCTTATGGGGAAAGGTGCCTTGGGGTGCTGCATAAAACCAGAGACTGAAATTAGCACAGATAACTTACCATAAGCCAAATATGTAATAGACAAGACCTACTCCTTGCTCAACGAAATGGACCCAACACCACATATTCAACACCTAGGAATATACCTGACTAGGAAGAATCTTAAAACCCATGGATATATATGTCTCCGTAAGAGAATCAAGCGTGTGTACAGCGGCTGAAACGCAGCAGTGAAAATCCGATAAATCCCATTATCAAAATAAATTTCGAAAACAAAACACAAAGACAGTGAAATAGAGAGCAATTCTTAAATAATTCACTCAGGACATGTGATGCAACCGGGATTGACCACATCTACACCCAGAGCTGGTTGAGACATAAGGCTGGACACTTCAGGCTGATAGCATTTGGGAGTTTCGGTGAGCAAATGCAGACCCTTTGTAGTCATACTGCATGGTACCCATTCCATGGGTCCCAACTCTCCAGGTTCAAGGGATTCTTCCTCCAGCTAAAACATGCATGGGAAACCCAGAGTATCGTCCACCGTGTGATTGGGAAACGATTTAAAATGCATCTCAGTTTTCGTATCCTGGTCCTCGGGTTCACCATTCCAGATGCTTTACTAACACTCTCCCTGCTTGGAGAGTCAGTGCCTTTAACCTCCTCTTTGGAACAGCTTGCAATTTCTGTGCAAGATGAACAGGAATAGGGAGAACTAATGAGAGACTAGCTGTAGGTGTCTGCACGGGCATATGTAACGCTCTTTTCCCACCAGGAAGAGGAATTAACCAAAGGCTCAGCATGCCCTGCTGGAAACAGATTAGGGCCTGAAGCAATCCTGCGGTTTTGTGCCCAGCTCAAAAGAAAGCGAGTTGAAGAAAGGAGCTCAGGGGCACTGTAATTCACATACCTGCAGAGTTATAAATGACAGCTATCCTCCAAAAATATATTGAAGTAAGCCTGCGAAGGGGACTTGAACGCGGGGCAGAATTTCAGGAAAACGATTGCAGGGGGTAGACTGGAATTGCCCTGAAAACATAGGAAAAGAGGCAGAACGTCGAGAATATTGCACTTGGCCAAAAAGTGCGTATGCGTTTTTTCCTGAATATATTCACGAAAAAACGCATACGCCCTTTTTGGCCAACCAAGCAAGCCTGTAAAGGAAATCTGCACTACAATGAAGTCTCACTGTCCCCCGGGCAAAAGGGCCATCTGAAAAAAGTGTAAAATCCAGAAAGGTAGGACAGGATATGGAGAACAGGGAGCCTTGTTATGCTGATTGGCAGGATGTAAATTGCCAGCAGCCACCCTGGAGAAGTGTATGGTGTTTCCTGAAACACGTAAGAAATAAAGCAACACAGCCTATGGCAATTGCACTTATGGTCCTACTCCTTAGGGAAATTAAAATCAAAAACAGAGAGCCACCCCAAAGTTTGGGACGGCTGTGTTCCCAAGAAGCTCGTCTAGAGTACCAGGTAAATAAACCAGAAAGCAAAAAATGGATAAAGAAGTTGTGGCACGTACGTGCAATGCAATATCACTCAGCAATGAAATCTGTGTCATCAGGCCCGTAGCGGCATAGTGAGTGGATGCAGGTACGGTGATTCTACGTGAACTACGTCACACAGAAAAAGAAATATCATAAGATATCACTAATACACGGAATGTAAACTTGACTACACATGAACTGAATTACAAAACAGAACAGGGTCTCAAATTTAGAAAAACAACTAGCGCTTGCTTATGGGGAAAGGTGCCTTGGGGTGCTGCATAAAACCAGAGACTGAAATTAGCACAGATAACTTTCCATAAGCCAAATATGTAATAGACAAGACCTACACCTTGCTCAACGAAATGGACTCAACACCACATATTCAACGCCTAGGAATATACCTGACTAGGAAGAATCTTAAAACCCATGGATATATATGTCTCCGAAAGAGAATCAAGCGTGTGTACAGCGACCGAAATGCAGCAGTGAAAATCGGATAAATCCCATTATCAAAATAAATTTCGAAAACAAAACACAAAGACAGTGAAATAGAGAGCAATTCTTAAATAATTCACTCAGGGCATGTGATGCAACCGGGATTGACCACATCTACACCCAGAGCTGGTTGAGACATAAGGCTGGACACTTCAGGCTGATAGCATTGGTGAGTTTCGGTGAGCAAATGCAGACCCTTTGAAGTCATACTGCATGGTACCTATTCCATGGGTCCCAACTCTTCAGGTTCAAGGGATTCTTCCTCCAGCTAAAACATGCATGGGAAACCCACAGTATGTTCCACCGTGTGATTGGGAAACGATTTAAAATGCATCTCAGTTTTCGTATCCTGGTCCTCGGGTTCACCATTCCAGATGCTTTACTAACACTCTCCCCGCTTGGAGAGTCAGTGCCTTTAACCTCCTGTTTGGCACAGCTTGCAATTTCTGTGCAAGATGAACAGGAATAGGGAGAACCAATGAGAGACTAGCTGTAGGTGTCTGCACGGGCAAATGTAACACTCATTGCCGACCACGAAGAGGAATTAAACAAAGGCTCAGCGTGCCGTGCTGAAAACAGATTAGGCCTGAAGCAATCCTGCGGTTTTGTGCCCAGCTCACAAGTAAGCGAGTTGAAGAAAGGAGCTCAGGGGCACTGTAATTCACAAACCTGCACAGTTATAAATGACAGCTATCCTCCAAAAATATATTGAAGTAAGCCTGCGAAGGGGACTTGAAAGCGGGGCAGAATTTCAGGAAAACGATTGCAGGGGGTAGACTGGAATTGCCCTGAAAGCATAGGAAAAGAGGCAGAACGTCGACAATGATGCACTTGGCCAAAAAGGGCGTATGCGTTTTTTCCTGTATATATTCAGGAAAAAACGCATACGCTCTTTTTGGACAACCAAGCAAGCCTGTAAAGGTAATCTGCACTACAATGTAGTCTCACTGCCCCCCGGGCAAAAGGGACATCTGAAAAAAGTGTAAAATCCAGAAAGGTAGGACAGGATATGGAGAACAGGGAGCCTTGTTATGCTGATTGGCAGGATGTAAATTGCCAGCAGCCACCCTGGAGAAATGTATGGTGTTTCCTGAAACACTTAAGAAACAAAGCAACACAGCCTATGGCACTTCCACTTATGGTCCTATAGCTTACGGAAATTAAAATCAAAAACAGACAGCCACCCCAATATTTGGGACGGCTGTGTTCACAAGATGCTCGTCTACAGTATCAGGTAAATATCCCAGAAAGCAAAAAATGGATAAAGAAGTTGTGGCACGTACGTACAATGCAATATCACTCAGCAATGAAATCTGTGTCATCAGGCCCGTAGCGGCATAGTGAGTGGATGCAGGTACGGTGATTCTACGTGAACTACATCAAACAGAAAGAGAAACATCGTAAGATATCACTAACACACGGAATGTAAACTTGACTACTTATGAACTGAATTACAAAACAGAACAGGGTCTCAAATTAAGAAAACCAACTAGTGCTTGCTTATGGGGAAAGGTGCGTTGGGGTGCTGCATAAAACCAGAGACTGAAATTAGCACAGATAACTTTCCATAAGCCAAATATGTATTAGACAAGACCTACTCCTTGCTCAACGAAATGGACCTAACACCACATATTCAACGCCTAGGAATATACCTGACTAGGAAGAATCTTAAAACCCATGGATATATATGTCTCCGTAAGAGAATCAAGCGTGTGTACAGCGGCCGAAACGCAGCAGTGAAAATCCGATAAATCCCATTATCAAAATAAATTTCTAAAACAAAACACAAAGACAGTGAAATAGAGAGCAATTCTTAAATAATTCACTCAGGGCATGTGATGCAACCGGGATTGACCACATCTACACCCAGAGCTGGTTGAGACATAAGGCTGGACACTTCAGGCTGATAGCATTGGTGAGTTTCGGTGAGCAAGTGCAGACCCTTTGAAGTCATACTGCATGGTACCCATTCCATGGGTTCCAACTCTCCAGGTTTAAGGCATTCTTCCTCCAGCTAAAACATGCATGGGAAACCCAGAGTATCGTCCACCGTGTGATTGGGAAACGATTTAAAATGCATCTCAGTTTTCGTATCCTGGTCCTCGGGTTCACCATTCCAGATGCTTTACGAACACTCTCCCCGCTTGGAGAGTCAGTGCCTTTAACCTCCTCTTTGGCACAGCTTGCAATTTCTGTGCAAGATGAACAGGAATAGGGAGAACCAATGAGAGACTAGTTGTAGGTGTCTGCACGGGTAAATGTAACGCTCTTTGCCCAGCAGGAAGAGGAATTAAACAAAGGCTCAGTGTGCCCTGCTGGAAACAGATTAGGGCCTGAAACAATCCTGCGGTTTTGGGCCCAGCTCACAAGAAAGCGAGTTGAAGAAAGGAGCTCAGGGGCACTGTAATTCACAAACCTGCAGAGTTATAAATGACAGCTATCCTCCAAAAGTATATTAAAGTAAGCCTGCGTAGGGACTTGAAAGCAGGGCAGAATTTCAGGAAAACGATTGCAGGGGTTAGACTGGAATTGCCCTGAAAGCATAGGAAAAGAGGCAGAACGTCGACAATGATGCACTTGGCCAGAAAGGGCGTATGCGTTTTTTCCTGAATATATTCAGGAAAAAATGCATACGCCCTTTTTGGCCAAGCAAGCAAGCCTGTAAAGGAAATCTGCACTACAATGAAGTCTCACTGCCCCCAGGGCAAGAGGGCCATCTGAAAAAAGTGTAAAATCCAGAAAGGTAGGACAGGATATGGAGAACACGGAGCCTTTTTATGCTGATTGGCAGGATGTAAATTGTGAACAGCCACCCTGGAGAAGTGTATGGTGTTTCCTGAAACACGTAAGAAATAAAGCAGGGGCTTCCCTGGTGGCACAGTGGTTGAGAGTCCGCCTGCCGATGCAGGGGACACGGGTTCGTGCCCCGGTCTGGGAAGATCCCACATGCCGCGGAGCGGCTGGGCCCGTGAGCCATGGCCGCTGAGCCTGCGCGTCCGGAGCCTGTCCTCCGCAACGGGAGAGGCCACAACAGTGAGAGGCCCGCGTAACGCATAAAAAAAAAAAAAAAAAAAAAAAAAAAAAAGAAATAAAGCAACACAGCCTATGGCAATTGCACTTATGGTCCTATTCCTTAGGGAAATTAAAATCAAAAACAGAGAGCCACCCCAAAATTTGGGATGGCTGTGTTCCCAAGAAGCTCGTCTACAGTACCAGGTAAATATCCCAGAAAGCAAAAAATGGATAAAGATGTTGTGGCACGTACGTGCAATGCAGTATCACTCAGCAATGAAATCTGTGTCATCAGGCCCGTAGCGGCATAGTGAGTGGATGCAGGTACGGGGATTCTACGTGAACTACGTCACACAGAAAAAGAAACATCATAAGATATTACTAATACACGGAATGTAAACTTGACTACACATGAACTGAATTACAAAACAGAACAGGGTCTCAAATTTAGAAAACCAACTAGTGCTTGCTTATGGGGAAAGGTGCCTTGGGGTGCTGCATAAAACCAGAGACTGAAATTAGCACAGATAACATTCCATAAGCCAAATATGTAATAGACAAAACCTACTCCTTGCTCAACGAAATGCACTCAACACCACATATTCAACGCCTAGGAATATACCTGACTAGGAAGAATCTTCAAACCCATGGATATATATGTCTCTATAAGAGAAACAAGTGTGTGTACAGCGGCCGAAACGCAGCAGTGAAAATCCGATAAATCCCATTATCAAAATAAATTTTGAAAACAAAACACAAAGACAGTGAAATAGAGAGCAGTTCTTAAATAATTCACACAGGGCATGTGATGCAACCGGGATTGACCTCATCTACACCCAGAGCTGGTTGAGACATAAGGCTGGACACTTCAGGCTGATAGCATTGGTGAGTTTCGGTGAGCAAATGCAGACCCTTTGAAGTCATACTGCATGGTACCTATTCCATGGGTCCCAACTCTTCAGGTTCAAGGGATTCTTCCTCCAGCTAAAACATGCATGGGAAACCCACAGTATTGTCCACCGTGTGATTGGGAAACGATTTAAAATGCATCTCAGTTTTCGTATCCTGGTCCTCGCGTTCACCATTCCAGATGCTTTACTAACACTCTCCCCGCTTGGAGAGTCAGTGCCTTTAACCTCCTCTTTGGCACAGCTTGCAATTTCTGTGCAAGATGAACAGGAATAGGGAGAACCAATGAGAGACTAGCTGTAGGGGTCTGCACGGGCAAATGTAAGGCTCATTTCCCACCAGGAAGAGGAATTAACCAAAGGCTCAGCGTGCCCTGCCGGAAACAGATTCGGGCCTGAAGCAATCCTGCCGTTTTGTGCCCAGCTCACAAGAAAGCGAGTTGAAGAAAGGAGCTCAGGGGCACTGTAATTCACAAACCTGCAGAGTTATAAATGACAGCTATCCTCCAAAAATATATTGAAGTAAGCATGCGAAGGGGACTTGAAAGCGGGGCTGAGTTTCAGGAGAACCATTGCAGGGGGTAGACTGGAATTGCTCTGAAAGCATAGGAAAAGAGGCACAACGTCGACAATGATGCACTTGGCCAAAAATGGCGTATGCCTTTTTTCCTGAATATATTCAGGAAAAAACGCATACACGCTTTTTGGCCAACCAAGCAAGCCTGTAAAGGAAATCTGCACTACAATGAAATCTCACTGCCCCCCGGGCAAAAGGGCCATCTGAAAAAAGTGTAAAATCCAGAAAGGAAGGACAGGATATGGAGAACAGGGAGCCTTGTTATGCTGATTGGCAGGATGTAAATTGTGAACAGCCACCCTGGAGAAGTGTATGGTATTTCCTGAAACACATAAGAAATAAAGCAACACAGCCTATGGCAATTGCACTTATGGTCCTATTCCTTAGGGAAATTAAAATCAAAAACAGAGAACCACCCAAAAGTTTGCGATGGCTGTGTTCCCAAGAAGCTCGTCTACAGTACCAGGTAAATATCCCAGAAAGCAAACAATGGATAAAGAAGTTGTGGCACGTACGTGCAATGCAATATCACTCAGCAATGAAATCTGTGTCATCAGGCCCGTAGCGGCATAGTGAGTGGATGCAGGTACGGTGATTCTACGTGAACTACGTCACACAGAAAAAGAAACATCATAAGATATCACTAATACACGGAATGTAAACTTGACTACACATGAACTGAATTACAAAACAGAACAGGGTCTCAAATTTAGAAAACCAACTAGTGCTTCCTTATGGGGAAAGGTGCCTTGGGGTGCTGCATAAAACCAGAGACTGAAATTAGCACAGATAACATTCCATAAGCCAAATATGTAATAGACAAGACCTACTCATTGCTCAACGAAATGGACTCAACACCACATATTCAACGCCTAGGAATATACCTGACTAGGAAAAATCTTAAAACCCATGGATTTATATGTCTCTGTAAGAGAATCAAGCTTGTGTACAGCGGCATAAACGCAGCAGTGAAAATCCGATAAATCCCATTATCAAAATAAATTTCAAAAACAAAACACAAAGACAGTGAAATAGAGAGCAATTCTTAAATAATTCACTCAGGGCATGTGATGCAACCGGGACTTAACACATCTACACCCAGAGCTGGTTGAGACATAAGGTTGGACACTTCAGGCTGATAGCATTGGTGAGTTTCGGTGAGCAAATGCAGACCCTTTGAAGTCATACTGCATGGTACCTATTCCATGGGTCCCAACTCTCCAGGGTCAAGGGATTCTTCCTCCAGCTAAAACATGCATGGGAAACCCAAAGTATGGTCCACCGTGTGATTGGGAAACGACTTAAAATTTATCTCAGTTTTCATATCCTGGTCCTCGGGTTCACCATTCCAGATGCTTTACTAACACTCTCCCCGCTTGAAGAGTCAGTGCCTTTAACCTCCTGTTTGGCACACCTTGCAATTTCTGTGCAAGATGAACAGGAATAGGGAGAACCAATGAGAGACTAGCTATAGGTGTCTGCACGGGCAAATGTAACGCTCATTTCCCAAGAGGAAGAGGAATTAACCAAAGGCTCAGTGTGCCCTGCCGGAAACAGATTAGGGCCTGAAGCAATCCTGTGGTTTTGTGCCCAGCTCACAAGAAAGCGAGTTGAAGAATGTAACTCAGGGGCACTGTAATTCACAAACCTGCAGAGTTATAAATGACAGCTATCCTCCAAAAATATATTGCAGTAAGCCTGCGAAGGGGACTTGAAAGCGGGGCAGAATTTCAGGAAAACGATTGCAGGGGGTAGACTGGAATTGTCCTGAAAGCATAGGAAAAGAGGCAAAACGTCGACAATGATGCACTTGGCCAAAAAGTGCGAATGCGTTTTTTCCTGAATATATACAGCAAAAAACGCATACGCCCTTTTTGGCCAACCAAGCAAGCCTGTAAAAGAAATCTGCACTACAATGAAGTCTCACTGCCCCCAGGGCAAAAGGGCTATCTGAAAAAAGTGTAAAATCCAGAAAGGAAGGACAGGATATGGAGAACAGGGAGCCTTGTTATGCTGATTGGCAGGATGTAAATTGCCAGCAGCCACCCTGGAGAAGTGTATGGTGTTTCCTGAAACACTTAAGAAACAAAGCAACACAGCCTATGGCACTTCCACTTATGGTCCTATAGCTTACAGAAATTAAAATCAAAAACAGACAGCCACCCCAATATTTGGGACGGCTGTGTTCACAAGAAGCTCGTCTACAGTATCAGGTAAATATCCCAGAAAGCAAAAAATGGGTAAAGAAGTTGTGGCACGTACGTACAATGCAATATCACTCAGCAATGAAATCTGTGTCATCAGGCCCGTAGCGGCATAGTGAGTGGATGCAGGTACGGGGATTCTAGGTGAACTACGTCACACAGAAAAAGAAACATCATAAGATATCACTAATACACGGAATGTAAACTTGACTACACATGAACTGAATTACAAAACAGAACAGCGTCTCAAATTTAGAAAACCAACTAGTGCTTGCTTATGGGGAAAGGTGCGTTAGGGTGCTGCATAAAACCAGAGACTGAAATTAGCACAGATAACTTTCCATAATCCAAATATGTAATAGACAAGACCTACTCCTTGCTCAACGAAATGGACCCAACACCACATATTCAACGCCTAGGAATATACCTGACTAAGAAGAACTTAAAACCCATGGATTTATATGTCTCCGTAAGAGAATCAAGCGTGTGTACAGCGGCATAACCGCAGCAGTGAAAATCCGATAAATCCCATTATCAAAATAAATTTCAAAAACAAAACACAAAGACAGTGAAATAGAGAGCAATTCTTAAATAATTCACTCAGGGCATGTGATGCAACCGGGATTTAACACATCTACACCCAGGGCTGGTTTAGACATAAGGCTGGACACTTCAGGCTGATAGCATTGGTGAATTTCGGTGAGCAAATGCAGACCCTTTGAAGTCATACTGCATGGTACCTATACCATGGGTCCCAAATCTCCAGGGCCAAGGGATTCTTCCTCCAGCTAAAACATGCATGGGAAACCCACAGTATGGTCCACCGTGTGATTGGGAAACGATTTAAAATGCATCTCAGTTTTCGTATCCTGGTCCTCGGGTTCACCATTCCAGATGCTTTACTAACACTCTCCCCGATTGGAGAATCAGTGCCTTTAACTTCCTATTTGGCACAGCTTGCAAATTCTGTGCAAGATGAACAGGAATAGGGAGAACCAATGAGAGACTAGCTATAGGTGTCCGCACGGGCAAATGTAACGCTCATTTCCCACCAGGAAGAGGAATTAACCAAAGGCTCAGCGTGCCCTGCCGGAAACAGATTAGGGCCTCAAGCAATCCTGCGGTTTTGTGCCCAGCTCACAAGAAAGCGAGTTGAAGAAATGAGCTCAGGGGCACTGTAATTCACAAACCTGCAGAGTTTTAAATGACAGCTATCCTCCAAAAATATATTGAAGTAAGCCTGAGAAGGGGACTTGAAAGCGGGGCAGAATTTCAGGAAAACGATTGCAGGGGGTAGACTGGAATTGCCCTGCAAGCATAGGAAAAGAGGCAGAACGTCGACAATGATGCACTTGGCCAAAAAGCGCGTATGCGTTTTTTCCTGAATATATTCAGGAAAAAACGCATACGCCCTTTTTGGCCAACCAAGCAAGCCTGTAAATCCTTCACTACAAGCCTTCACTACAATGAAATCGCACTGCCCCCCGGGCAAAAGGGCCATCTGAAAAATGTGTAAAATCCAGAAAGTTAGGACAGGACATGGAGAACAGGGAGCCTTGTTATGCTGATTCGCAGGATGTAAATTGCCAGCAGCCACCCTGGAGAAGTGTATGGTGTTTCCTAAAACACGTCAGAAACAAAGCAACACAGCCTATGGCACTTCCACTTATGGTCCTATTGCTTAGGGAAATTAAAATCAAAAACAGAGAGCCACCCCAAAGATTGGGACGGCTGTGTTCCCAAGAAGCTCGTCTAAAGTACCAGGTAAATATCCCAGAAAGCAAAAAATGGAAAAAGAAGTTGTGGCACGTACGTGCAAGGCAATATCACTCAGCAATAAAATCTGTGTCACCAGGCCCGTAGCGGCATAGTGAGTGGATGCAGGTACGGTGATTCTACGTGAACTACATCACACAGAAAAAGAAACATCATAAGATATCACTAATACACGGAATGTAAACTTGACTACACATGAACTGAATTACAAAACAGAACAGTGTCGCAAATTTAGAAAACCAACTAGTGCTTGCTTATGGGGAAAGGTGCCTTGGGGTGCTGCATAAAACAGAGACTGAAATTAGCACAGATAACTTTCCATAATCCAAATATGTAATAGACAAGACCTACTCCTTGCTCAACGAAATGGACCCAACACCACATATTCAACGCCTAGGAATATAACTGACTAGGAAGAATCTTAAAACCCATGGATATATATGTCTACATAAGAGAAACAAGCATGTGTAGAGCGGCCGAAATGCAGCAGTGAAAATCCGATAAATCCCATTATCAAAATAAATTTCAAAAACAAAACACAAAGACAGTGAAATAGAGAGCAATTCTTAAATAATTCACTCAGGGCATGTGATGCAACCGGGATTGACTACATCTACACCCAGAGCTGGTTGAGACATAAGGCTGGACACTTCAGGCTGATAGCATTGGTGAGTTTCGGTGAGCAAATGCAGACCCTTTGAAGTCATACTGCATGGTACCCATTCCATGGGTCCCAACTCTCCAGGTTCAAGGGATTCTTCCTCCAGATAAAACATGCATGGGAAACCCAGAGTATCGTCCACCCTGAGATTGGGAAACGATTTAAAATGCATCTCAGTTTTCGTATCCTGGTCCTCGGGTTCACCATTCCAAATGCTTTACTAACACTCTCCCCGCTGGGAGAGTCAGTGCCTTTAACCTCCTTTTCGGCACAGCTTGCAATTTCTGTGCAAGATGAACAGGAATAGGGAGAACCAATGAGAGACTAGCTGTAGGTGTCTGCACGGGCATATGTAATGCTCATTTCGCACCAGGAAGAGGAATTAACCAAAGGCTCAGCGTGCCCTGCTGGAAACAGATTAGTGCCTGAAGCAATCCTGCGGTTTTGTGCCCAGCTCACAAGAAAGCGAGTTGAAGAAAGGAGCTCAGGGGCACTGTAATTCACAAACCTGCAGAGTTAAAAATGACAGCTATCTTCCAAAAGTATATTGAAGTAAGCCTGCGAAGGGGATTTGAAAGCGGGGCAGAATGTCAGGAAAACGATTGCAGGGGGTAGACTGGAATTGCCCTGAAAGCATAGGAAAAGAAGCACAACGTCGACAATGATGCACTTGGCCAAAAAGTGCGTATGCGTTTTTTCCTGAATATATTCAGGAAAAAACGCATACGCACTTTTTGGCCAACCAAGCAAGCCTGTAAAGGAAATCTGCACTACAATGAAATCTCACTGCCCCCGGGCAAAAGGGCCATCTGAAAAAAGTGTAAAATCCAGAAAGGTAGGACAGGATATGGAGAACAGGGAGCCTTGTTATGCTGATTGGCAGGATGTAAATTGCCAGCAGACACCCTGGAGAAGTGTATGGTGTTTCCTGAAACACATAAGAAATAAAGCAACACAGCCTATGGCAATTGCACTTATGGTCCTATTGCTTAGGGAAATTAAAATCAAAAACAGAGAGCCACCCCAAAGTTTGGGACGGCTGTGTTCCTTAGAAGCTCGTCTACATTACCAGGTAAATATCCCAGAAAGCAAAAAATGGATAAAGAAGTTGTGGCACGTACGTGCAATGCAATATCACTCAGCAATGAAATCTGTGTCATCAGGCCCGTAGCGGCATAGTGAGTGGATGCAGGTACGGTGATTCTACGTGAACTACGTCACACAGGAAAAGAAACATCATAAGATATCACTAATACACGGAATGTAAACTTGACTACACATGAACTGAATTACAAAACAGAACAGGGTCTCAAATTTAGAAAACCAACTAGTGCTTGCTTATGGGGAAAGGTGCGTTGGGGTGCTGCATAAAACCAGAGACTGAAATTAGCACAGATAACTTTCCATAAGCCACATATGTAATAGACAAGACCTACTCCTTGCTCAACGAAATGGACTCAACACCATATATTCAACGCCTAGGAATATACCTGACTAGGAAGAATCTTAAAACCCATGGATTTATATGTCTCCGTAAGAGAATCAAGCGTGTGTACAGCGGCCGAAACGCAGCAGTGAAAATCCGATAAATCCCATTATCAAAATAAATTTCAAAAACAAAACACAAAGACAGTGAAATAGAGAGCAATTCTTAAATAATTCACTGAGGGCATGTGATGCAACCGGGATTTAACACATCTACACCCAGAGCTGTTTGAGACATAAGGCTGGACACTTCAGGCTGATAGCATTGGTGAGTTTCGGTGAGCAAATGCAGACCCTTTGAAGTCATACTGCATGGTACCTATTCCATGTGTCCCAACTCTCCAGGTTCAAGGGATTCTTCCTCCACCTAAAACATGCATGGGAAACCCAGAGTATGGTCCACCGTGTGATTGGGAAACGACTTAAAATTTATCTCAGTTTTCATATCCTGGTCCTCGTGTTCACCATTCCAGATGCTTTACTAACACTCTCCCCGCTTGGAGAGTCAGTGCCTTTAACCTCCTGTTTGGCACACCTTGCAATTTCTGTGCAAGATGAACAGGAATAGGGAGAACCAATGAGAGACTAGCTATAGGTGTCTGCACGGACAAATATAACGCTCATTTCCCAAGAGGAAGAGGAATTAACCAAAGGCTCAGTGTGCCCTGCCAGAAACAGATTAGGGCCTGAAGCAATCCTGTGGTTTTGTGCCCAGCTCACAAGAAAGCGAGTTGAAGAATGTAACTCAGGGGCACTGTAATTCACAAACCTGCAGAGTTATAAATGACAGCTATCCTCCAAAAATATATTGCAGTAAGCCTGCGAAGGGGACTTGAAAGCGGGGCAGAATTTCAGGAAAACGATTGCAGGGGGTAGACTGGAATTGTCCTGAAAGCATAGGAAAAGAGGCAAAACGTCGACAATGATGCACTTGGCCAAAAAGTGCGTATGCGTTTTTTCCTGAATATATACAGCAAAAAACGCATACGCCCTTTTTGGCCAACCAAGCAAGCCTGTAAAAGAAATCTGCACTACAATGAAGTCTCACTGCCCCCAGGGCAAAAGGGCTATCTGAAAAAAGTGTAAAATCCAGAAAGGAAGGACAGGATATGGAGAACAGGGAGCCTTGTTATGCTGATTGGCAGGATGTAAATTGCCAGCAGCCACCCTGGAGAAGTGTATGGTGTTTCCTGAAACACTTAAGAAACAAAGCAACACAGCCTATGGCACTTCCACTTATGGTCCTATAGCTTACAGAAATTAAAATCAAAAACAGACAGCCACCCCAATATTTGGGACGGCTGTGTTCACAAGAAGCTCGTCTACAGTATCAGGTAAATATCCCAGAAAGCAAAAAATGCGTAAAGAAGTTGTGGCACGTACGTACAATGCAATATCACTCAGCAATGAAATCTATGTCATCAGGCCCGTAGCGGCATAGTGAGTGGATGCAGGTACGGTGATTCTAGGTGAACTACGTCACACAGAAAAAGAAACATCATAAGATATCACTAATACACGAAATGTAAACTTGACTACACATGAACTGAATTACAAAACAGAACAGCGTCTCAAATTTAGAAAACCAACTAGTGCTTGCTTATGGGGAAAGGTGCGTTAGGGTGCTGCATAAAACCAGAGACTGAAATTAGCACAGATAACTTTCCATAATCCAAATATGTAATAGACAAGACCTACTCCTTGCTCAACGAAATGGACCCAACACCACATATTCAACGCCTAGGAATATACCTGACTAAGAAGAACTTAAAACCCATGGATTTATATGTCTCCGTAAGAGAATCAAGCGTGTGTACAGCGACATAAACGCAGCAGTGAAAATCCGATAAATCCCATTATCAAAATAAATTTCAAAAACAAAACACAAAGACAGTGAAATAGAGAGCAATTCTTAAATAATTCACTCAGGGCATGTGATGCAACCGGGATTTAACACATCTACACCCAGGGCTGGTTTAGACATAAGGCTGGACACTTCAGGCTGATAGCATTGGTGAATTTCGGTGAGCAAATGCAGACGCTTTGAAGTCATACTGCATGGTACCTATACCATGGGTCCCAAATCTCCAGGGCCAAGGGATTCTTCCTCCAGCTAAAACATGCATGGGAAACCCACAGTATGGTCCACCGTGTGATTGGGAAACGATTTAAAATGCATCTCAGTTTTCGTATCCTGGTCCTCGGGTTCACCATTCCAGATGCTTTACTAACACTCTCCCCGATTGGAGAATCAGTGCCTTTAACTTCCTATTTGGCACAGCTTGCAAATTCTGTGCAAGATGAACAGGAATAGGGAGAACCAATGAGAGACTAGCTATAGGTGTCCGCACGGGCAAATGTAACGCTCATTTCCCACCAGGAAGAGGAATTAACCAAAGGCTCAGCGTGCCCTGCCGGAAACAGATTAGGGCCTCAAGCAATCCTGCGGTTTTGTGCCCAGCTCACAAGAAAGCGAGTTGAAGAAATGAGCTCAGGGGCACTGTAATTCACAAACCTGCAGAGTTTTAAATGACAGCTATCCTCCAAAAATATATTGAAGTAAGCCTGAGAAGGGGACTTGAAAGCGGGGCAGAATTTCAGGAAAACGATTGCAGGGGGTAGACTGGAATTGCCCTGCAAGCATAGGAAAAGAGGCAGAACGTCGACTAGGATGCACTTGGCCAAAAAGCGCGTATGCGTTTTTTCCTGGATATATTCAGGAAAAAACGCATACGCCCTTTTTGGCCAACCAAGCAAGCCTGTAAATCCTTCACTACAAGCCTTCACTACAATGAAATCGCACTGCCCCCCGGGCAAAAGGGCCATCTGAAAAAAGTGTAAAATCCAGAAAGTTAGGACAGGACATGGAGAAGAGGGAGCCTTGTTATGCTGATTCGCAGGATGTAAATTGCCAGCAGCCACCCTGGAGAAGTGTATGGTGTTTCCTAAAACACGTCAGAAACAAAGCAACACAGCCTATGGCACTTCCACTTATTGTCCTATTGCTTAGGGAAATTAAAATCAAAAACAGAGAGCCACCCCAAAGATTGGGACGGCTGTGTTCCCAAGAAGCTCGTCTACAGTACCAGGTAAATATCCCAGAAAGCAAAAAATGGAAAAAGAAGTTGTGGCACGTACGTGCAAGGCAATATCACTCAGCAATAAAATCTGTGTCACCAGGCCCGTAGCGGCATAGTGAGTGGATGCAGGTACGGTGATTCTACGTGAACTACGTCACACAGAAAAAGAAACATCATAAGATATCACTAATACACGGAATGTAAACTTGACTACATATGAACTGAATTACAAAACAGAACAGGGTCGCAAATTTAGAAAACCAACTAGTGCTTGCTTAAGGGGAAAGGTGCCTTGGGGTGCTGCATAAAACAGAGACTGAAATTAGCACAGATAACTTTCCATAATCCAAATATGTAATAGACAAGACCTACTCCTTGCTCAACGAAATGGACCCAACACCACATATTCAACGCCTAGGCATATAACTGACTAGGAAGAATCTTAAAACCCATGGATATATATGTCTCCATAAGAGAATCAAGCATGTGTAGAGCGGCCGAAATGCAGCAGTGAAAATCCGATAAATCCCATTATCAAAATAAATTTCAAAAACAAAACACAAAGACAGTGAAATAGAGAGCAATTCTTAAATAATTCACTCAGGGCATGTGATGCAACCGGGATTGACTACATCTACACCCAGAGCTGGTTGAGACATAAGGCTGGACACTTCAGGCTGATAGCATTGGTGAGTTTCGGTGAGCAAATGCAGACCCTTTGAAGTCATACTGCATGGTACCCATTCCATGGGTCCCAACTCTCCAGGTTCAAGGGATTCTTCCTCCAGATAAAACATGCATGGGAAACCCAGAGTATCGTCCACCCTGAGATTGGGAAACGATTTAAAATGCATCTCAGTTTTCGTATCCTGGTCCTCGGGTTCACCATTCCAGATGCTTTACTAACACTCTCCCCGCTGGGAGAGTCAGTGCCTTTAACCTCCTCTTTGGCACAGCTTGCAATTTCTGTGCAAGATGAACAGGAATAGGGAGAACCAATGAGAGACTAGCTGTAGGTGTCTGCACGGGCATATGTAATGCTCATTTCCCACCAGGAAGAGGAATTAACCAAAGGCTCAGCGTGCCCTGCTGGAAACAGATTAGTGCCTGAAGCAATCCTGCGGTTTTGTGCCCAGCTCACAAGAAAGCGAGTTGAAGAAAGGAGCTGAGGGGCACTGTAATTCACAAACCTGCAGAGTTAAAAATGACAGCTATCTTCCAAAAGTATATTGAAGTAAGCCTGCGAAGGGGATTTGAAAGCGGGGCAGAATGTCAGGAAAACGATTGCAGGGGGTAGACTGGAATTACCCTGAAAGCATAGGAAAAGAAGCACAACGTCGACAATGATGCACTTGGCCAAAAAGTGCGTATGCGTTTTTTCCTGAATATATTCAGGAAAAAACGCATACGCACTTTTTGGCCAACCAAGCAAGCCTGTAAAGGAAATCTGCACTACAATGAAATCTCACTGCCCCTGGCTAAAAGGGCCATCTGAAAAAAGTGTAAAATCCAGAAAGGTAGGACAGGATATGGAGAACAGGGAGCCTTGTTATGCTGATTGGCAGGATGTAAATTGTGAACAGCCACCCTGGAGAAGTGTATGGTGTTTCCTGAAACACATAAGAAATAAAGCAACACAGCCTATGGCAATTGCACTTATGGTCCTATTGCTTAGGGAAATTAAAATCAAAAACAGAGAGCCACCCCAAAGTTTGGGACGGCTGTGTTCCCAAGAAGCTCGTCTACATTACCAGGTAAATATCCCAGAAAGCAAAAAATGGATAAAGAAGTTGTGGCACGTACGTGCAATGCAATATCACTCAGCAATGAAATCTGTGTCAACAGGCCCGTAGCGCATAGTGAGTGGATGCAGGTATGGTGATTCTACGTGAACTACGTCACACAGAAAAAGAAACATCATAAGATATCACTAATACACGGAATGTAAACTTGACTACACATGAACTGAATTACAAAACAGAACAGGGTCTCAAATTTAGAAAACCAACTAGTGCTTGCTTATGGGGAAAGGTGCGTTGGGGTGCTGCATAAAACCAGAGACTGAAATTAGCACAGATAACTTTCCATAAGCCACATATGTAATAGACAAGACCTACTCCTTGCTCAACGAAATGGACTCAACACCATATATTCAACGCCTAGGAATATACCTGACTAGGAAGAATCTTAAAACCCATGGATTTATATGTCTCCATAAGAGAATCAAGCGTGTGTACAGCGGCATAAACGCAGCAGTGAAAATCCGATAAATCCCATTATCAAAATAAATTTCAAAAACAAAACACAAAGACAGTGAAATAGAGAGCAATTCTTAAATAATTCACTGAGGGCATGTGATGCAACCGGGATTTAACACATCTACACCCAGAGCTGTTTGAGACATAAGGCTGGACACTTCAGGCTGATAGCATTGGTGAGTTTCGGTGAGCAAATGCAGACCCTTTGAAGTCATACTGCATGGTACCCATTCCATGGGTCCCAACTCTCCAGGTTCAAGGCATTCTTCCTCCAGCTAAAACATGCATGGAGAACCCACAGTATGGTCCACCATGTGATTGGGAAACGATTTAAAATGCATCTCAGTTTTCGTATCCTGGTCCTCGGGTTCACCATTCCAGATGCTTTACTAACACTCTCCCGGATTAGAGAGTCAGTGCCTTTAACCTCCTCCTTGGCACAGCTTGCAATTTCTGTGCAAGATGAACAGGAATAGGGAGAACCAATGAGAGACTAGCTATAGGTGACTGCACGGGCAAATGTAACGCTCATTTCCCACCAGGGAGAGGAATTAAGCAAAGGCTCAGTGTGCCCTGCCGGAAACAGATTAGGGCCTGAAGCAATCCTGCGGTTTTGTGTCCAGCTCACAAGAAAGCAAGTTGAAGAAAGGAGCTCAGGGGCACTGTAATTCACAAACCTGCAGAGTTATAAATGACAGCTATCCTCCAAAAATATATTGAAGTAAGCCTGCTAAGGGGACTTGATACCGGGGCAGAATTACAGGAAAACGATTGCAGGGGGTAGACTGGAATTGCCCCGAAACAAAGGAAAAGAGGCACAACGTCGACAATGATGCACTTGGCCAAAAAGTGCGTATGCGTTTTTTCCTGTATTCAGGAAAAAACTCATACGCCCTTTTTGGCCAACCAAGGAAGCCAGTAAATCCTTCACTACAAGCCTTCACTACAATGAAGTCTCACTGCCCCCGGGCAATAGGTCCATCTGAAAAAAGTGTAAAATCCAGAAAGGTAGGACAGGTTATGGAGAACCGGGAGCCTTGTTATGCTGATTGGCACGATGTAAATTGACAGCGGCCACCCTGGAGAAGTGTATGGTGTTTCCTGAAACACGTAGGAAACAAAGCAACACAGCCTATGGCACTTCCACTTATGGTCCTATAGCTTACAGAAATTAAAATCAAAAACAGACAGCCACCCCAATATTTGGGACGGCTGTGTTCACAAGAAGCTCGTCTACAGTATCAGGTAAATATCCCAGAAAGCAAAAAATGGATAAAGAAGTTGTGGCACGTACGTACAATGCAATATCACTCAGCAATGAAATCTGTGTCATCAGGCCCTTAGCGGCATAATGAGTGGATGCAGGTACGGTGATTCTACGTGAACTACGTCACACAGAAAAAGAAACATCATAAGATATCACTAATACACGGAATGTAAACTTGACTACACATGAACTGAATTACAGAACAGAACAGGGTCTCAAATTTAGAAAACCAACTAATGCTTGCTTATGGGGAAAGGTGTCTGGAGGTGCTGCATAAAACCAGAGTCTGAAATTAGCACAGATAACATTCCATAAGCCAAATATGTAATAGACAAGACCTACTCCTTGCTGAAAGAAATGGACTCAACACCACATATTCAATGCCTAGGAATATACCTGACTAGGAAAAATGTTAAAACCCATGGATTTATATGTCTCCATAAGAGAATCAAGCGTGTGTACAGCGGCATAAACGCAGCAGTGAAAATCCGATAAATCCCATTATCAAAATAAATTTCAAAAACAAAACACAAAGACAGTGATATTGAGAGCAATTCTTAAACAATTCACTCAGGGCATGTGATGCAACTGGGATTGACCACATCTACACCCAGAGCTGGTTGAGACATAAGGCTGGACACTTCAGGCTGATAGCATTGGTGAGTTTTGTTGAGCAAATACAGACCCCTTGCAGTCATACTGCATGGTACCCATTCCATGGGTCCCAACTCTCCAGGTTCAAGGGATTCTTCCTTCACCTAAAACATGCATGGGAAACCCAGAATATGGTCCACCATGTGATTGGGAACGGATTTAAAATGCATCTCAGTTTTGGTATCCTGGTCCTCGGGTTCACCATTCCAGACGCTTTACCAACACTCTCCCCACATGGAGAGTCAGTGCCTTTAACCTCCTGTTTGGCACAGCTTGCAATTTCTGTGCAAGATGAACAGGAATAGGGAGAACCAATGAGAGACTAGCTGTAGGTGTCTGCACGGGCAAATGTAACGTTCATTTCCCACCAGGAAGAGAAATTAAACAAAATCTCAGCGTGCCCTACCAGAAACAGATTAGGGCCTGAAGCAATCCTGCGATTTTGTGCCCGCTCACAAAAAAGCGAGTTGAAGAAAGGAGCTCAGGGACACTGTAATTCACAAACCTGCAGAGTTATAAATGACAGCTATCCTCCAAAAATATATTGAAGTAAGCCTGCGAAGGGCACTTGAAAGCGGGGCAGAATTTCAGGAAAACGATTGCAGGGGGTAGACTGGAATTGCCCTGAAAGCATAGGAAAAGAGGCAGAACGTCGACAATGATGCACTTGGCCAAAAAGGGCGTATGCGTTTTTTCCTGAATATATTCAGGAAAAAACGCATACGCCCTTTTTGGCCAACCAAGCAAGCCTGTAAAGGAAATCTGCACTGCAATGAAGTCTCACTGCCCCCCAGGCAAAAGGTCCATCTGAAAAAAGTGTAAAATCCAGAAACGTAGGACAGGATATGGAGAACAGGGAGCCTTGTTATGATGATGGGTGTGATGTAAATTGCCAAAAGACACTCTGGAGAAATATATGGTGTTTCCTGAATACCTAAAAAACAAAGCAACAGAGCCAACGCACTTCCACTTATTGTCCTATAGGTTAGGAAAATTAAGATCAAAACACACATCCACCCCAAAGTTTCGGACGGCTCTGTTTCCAAGCACCTCGTCTACGCTACAAGTTATATATGCCAAAAGGCGAAAAATAGACAATGATATTGCAGTACGTACGTACAATGGAATATCACCCAGCAAAGAAATCTATGTCATCAGGCCCGTCGCGGCATAATGACTGGATTCAGGTACGATGATAATACGTGAAATAAGTCACACAGAAAGAGAAACATCATAAGATGTCACTAATACAGGGAATGTAAACTTGGCTATACATGAACTGAATTACAAAAGAGGAGAGTGTCTCAAATTAAGAAGACCAAGTTATGCTTGCTTAATGGGAAAGGTGAGGTGGGGTTCTGCATAAAACCGGAGATTGAAATTAGCACAGATACCGTTCTAAAACCCAAATATGTAATAGAGAAGACCTATTCCTTGCTCAACGAAATGGACTCAACACCCCATATTCAACGCCGAGGAATATACCTGACTAGGAAAATTCTTAAAACACATGGATTTATATGTCTCTGTAAGAGAATCAAGCGTGTGTACAGCGGCATAACCTCAGCAGTGAAAATCCGAAAAATCTCATTATCAAAATAAATTTCAAAAACAAACACAATGACAGTGCAGTAGAGAGCAATCCTTAAATAATTCACTCAGGGCTTCTCATGCAACCTGGATTTACCACATCTACACCCAGAGCTGGGTGAGACATAAGGCTGGACACTTCGGGCTGAGAGCATTGGTGACGTTCGGTGCGCAAATGCAGACACTTTGTAGTCATACTGCATAGTACCCATTCCATGGGTCCCAACACTCCAGGTTCAAGGGATACTTCCTTCAGCTAAAACATGAATGAGAAAACCAGAGTATGGTCCACAGTATGACTGGGAAATGTTTTTAAACGCATCTCAGTTTTTATCCCCTGGCACTTGTGTTAACTATTCCAGATGCTTGACTAACACTCTCCCCACTTGGAGAGTCAGTGTCTTTAACCTCCTGTTTGGCAGAGTTCGAAATTTCTGTACAAGATGAACAGTAATAGGGAGAACCAATCAGAGACTAGCCGTAGGTGCCTGCTCGGGCAAATGTAATGCTCATTTCACACCAGGAAGAGGAATTAACCAAAGGCTCAACATGCCATGTCAGAGCCAGAGTAGCACCTGAAGCAATCCTCCAGATTTTCAGCCAGCTGCAAGAAAGCGAGTTGAAGAAAGGAGCTCAGGGGCACTGTAATTCACAAACCTGCAGAGTTATAAATCACAGTTATCGTCCAAAAATATACTGAAGTAAGTCTGTGAAGAGGACTTGAAAGCGGGGCAGAATTTCAGGAAAAGGATTTCAGGGCGTAGAGCGCAATTTCATTTAAAGCATAGGAAAAGAGGCAGAATGTCGACAATGATGCACTTGGCCAAAAAGGGCGTATGCGTTTTTTCCTGAATATATTCAGGAAAAAACGCATACGCCCTCTTTGGCCAACCAAACAAGCCTGTAAAGGAAATTTGCATTTCAATGAAGTCTCACTGCCCCCCGGTCAAAAGAGCCATCTGGAAAAAGTGTAATATCCAGAAAGGCAGGACAGGCCATTGAGAACAGGGAGCCTTGTCATGCTGATGGTCGGGATGTAAATTGCCAACAGCCACTCTGGAGAAGTGTATGGTGTTTCCTGAAATACGTAAGAAACGAAGCAACACAGCCTATGGCACTTAAACTTTTGGTCCTATAGCTTAGGGAAATTAAAATGAAAAACACACAGGCACCCCAAGGTTTGGGACGGCTCTTTCTACAAGAACCTTGTCTATGGTACAAGTTAAATATCCCAGAAAGCGAAAAATGGATAAAGAAGTTGTGGTACGTACGTACAATGGAATATCACTCAGCAATGAAATCTATGTCAACAGGCCTTAGTGGCATACTGAGTGGATTCAGGTACGGTGATTCTACGTGAAATAAGTCACACAGAAAAAGAAACATCATAAGATATCACTAATACACGGGATATAAACTTGACTACACATGAACTGAATTGCAATAGAGAACAGGGTCTCAACTTTAGAAAACCAACTTGTGCTTGCTTATGGGGAAAGGTGAGTTCCGGTGCTGCATAAAGCCAGAGATTAAAATTAGCACAGATACCGTTCCGTAAGCCAAATATGTTATAGACAAGACCTAATCTTTGCTCAAGGAGATGGACTTAGCACCACATATTCAACGCTTAGGAATACACCTGACTGGGAAGAATCTTAAAACCCATGAATTTATATGTCTCCGTAAGAGAATCAAGTGTGTGTACAGCAGCATAAATGCAGCAGTGAAAATCCGATAAAACCCATTATCAAAATAAATTTCAATAACAAAACACAATGACAGTGAAATAGAGAGCAATTCTTAAATAATTCACTCAAGGCTTGTGATGCAACCTGGATTTACCACATCTACAACCAGAGTTGGGTGAGACATAAGGCTGGACACTTCGGGCTGATAGCATTGGTGAGTTTCGGTGAGCAAATGCAGACCATTTGAAGTCATACTGCATGGTACCCATTCCAAGAGTCCCAACTCTCCAGGTTCAAGGGATTCTTCCTTCAGGTAAAACATGCATGGGAAACACAGAGTATGGTCCACCGTGTGATTGGGAAACGTTTTTAAATGCATCTCAGTTTTCGTCCCCTGTTTTTCGTGTTCACCATTCCAGACGCTTTACTAACACTCTCCCCACTTGGAGAGTCAGTTCCTTTAACCTCCTGTTTGGCACAGCTTGCAATTTCTGCGCAAGATGAACAGGAATAGGGAGAACCAATTATAGACTAGCTGTAGGTGTCTGCACGGGTAAATGTAACGCTCATTTCCCACCAGGAAGAGGAATTAACCAAAGGCTCAGCGTGCCCTGCCGTAACCAGATTAGGTCTTGAAGAAATTCTGTGGTGTTGTGCCCAGCTCACAAGATAGTGAGTTGAAGAAAGGAGTTCAAGGTCTCTGTAATTCACAAACCTGCAGAGTTATAAATGACAGCTATCGTCCAAAATTGTATTTAAGTAATCCTGCGAACAGGACTTGAAAGCGGGGCAGAATTTCAGGAAAACAATTTCAGGGGATAGACTGGAATTGCACTTAAAGCATAGGAAAAGAGGCAGAACGTCGACAATGATGTACTTGGCCAAAAAGGACATATGCGTTTTATCCAGAGCCCTCATTAACGAGGGTAGGATGCTCCCAGCATGCTCCAGGGGCCAACAGAGTCCCCACATCGCCAAGGCGACATGAGGCAGTCAGGCAGGATTGACCTCACATAAGAGGGCACACCTCACAGAAGTTTAAGGTACCCAGCCAGGATCAGACTCTCACCAGAGGGCCCACATCACCAAGGGGATGGGAACCAGGTAGCAGTGTCCTCACACCCATGAGGCCACAAAATCGAAGTTGAGGTACCCAGAATATGTGGCCTCAAACCAGAGGACCCACATCACCATGGGTCTCGATGTGAGGCAGGCAGGTTTAACCTTAAAACACATGGCCCATTGTATAAAAAAGGTGAGGAATACAGCAGTTGGAGCTTCCCAGCAGGCAGCCCAGATCACCATGGCTATGGGATCCAGGCCACAGTGAACTCACAGCAGAGGGCCCTCATCATGAAACTGTGAGCAACCCAGGCATTGGGAACTCAGAGCAGAAGGCCCACATTCCCATGGGGTTGGGAACCTTGCAGGAGTGTACTCGCACCACAGGGTGCACATCAAAAAATTTTGGGAGCCCAGGAGTTAAGGCCTGACGCCAGAGAGCCCTCATTACCGAGGGGAGGAGACTCCCAGCAGTCACCAACACCCAGCTGAGGTACAACGTCCCCAAGGTGACGAGTGCCAGTCAGGCAGGAGTGACCTCACAGCAGAGGGCCTACCTCACAGAAGGGTGAGGAGCCTAGCCAGAATAAGACTCTCATCAGAGTGCCCACATGACCAATGGGATACGATCCAGGCAGGAGTGTCCTCACACCAGTGTGGCAACATCATAGAAAGGTGAGGAACCCAGCACATGTGGCCTAAACCAGAGAACCCACATCTCAAATGGGCTCAGAGTGAGGCAGGCAGGAGTAGCCTCACAACTCAGAGCCCATAGAATAAAAAAGTTGAGGAATCCAGGTGGGAACCTCCCAGCAGGCGGCCCAGAGCACCCAATCTATGTGATCCAGGCCTCAGTAAACTCACAGCAGAGGACCCACAACATGAAACTGTGAGCAACCCAGTCTTTGGGACTTCACAGTAGAAGGCCCAAACCCCATGGGGATGGGAACCTGGCAGGAGTGTCATCGCACCAGTGGGCACACATCAGAAAATGTGGGGAGCCCAGTACTTAGGGCCTGACGCAAGGGGACCCTCATCACCGAGGGGAGGAGGCTCCCAGCATGTTCCTCACAGCAGAGGGCCTTCCTCTCAGAAGTGTGATGAATCCAGCCAGGATCTGACTCTCAGCAGAGGGCCCACATCACCAAGGGGATGGGAACCAGGCAGGAGTGTCCTCACACCCATGGGGCCACATCATCGAAAGTTGAGGTACTCAGAACATGTGGCCTCAAACCAGAGGACCCACATCACCATGGGTCTCGGAGTGAGGCAGGCAGGATTAACCTCACAACACATGACCCATTGTATATAAAAGGTGAGGAATCCAGCAGTTGGAACTTCCCAGGAGGTGGCCCAGAGGACCGAGGCTATCGGATCCAGGCCACAGTGAACTCACAGCAGAGGGCCCTCATCGTGATACTGTAAGCAACCCAGCCGTTGTGACCTCAGAGTACAAGGCCCACATCCCCATGGGGAAGGGAACCAAGCAGGAGTGTCATCGCACCAGTGGGCACACATCAAAAAATATGGGGAGCCCAGCAGTTAGAGCCGGACGCCAGAGGACCCTCATCACTGAGGAGAGGAGGCTCCCAGCAGGCTCCAAATGCCACCAGAGGGCCGACGTCACAAAGGCAATGGGAGCAAGCTAGACAGGAGTTACCTCACAGCACAGGGCCCACCTCACAGAAGGGTGAAGAACCCATCCAGGATAAGAATCTCACCAGAGAGCCCACATCACCAAGGGGATCGGAACAACACAGGAGTACCCTCACACCATTGTGGCCACATTATCAAAAGGTGAGGAACCCAGAACATGTGGCTAAACCAGAGGACCCACAATTCAAAGGGGCTCAGAGTGAGGCAGTCAGGAGAAGCCTCACAACACAAGGCCCATAGAATAAAAAAGCTGAGTAATCCAGCAGTTTGAACCTCCCAACAGGTGGCCCAGAGCACCCAGTCTATGGGATCCAGGCTGCAGTGAACTCACAGCAGAGGGCCCACATCATGAAACTATGAGCAACCCAGATAGTGGGACCTCAGAGCAGAAGGCCCACAACCCCATGGGGATGGGAACCTCGCAGGAGTGTCCTCGCACCACTTAGCATGTATCCGAAAATGTGGGAACCCAGCTGTTAGGGCCTGATGCCACAAGGCCCTCATCACCGAGGGGAGGAGGCTACCAGCAGGCTGCAATTTCCACCAGACGGCCGATGTTGCCAAGGAGGTGTGTGCCAGCCAGGCAGGAATGACCACAGAGCAGACGGCTCACCTCACAGAAGTGTGAGGAACCCAAACAGGATCAGACTCTCACCAGAGGGCACACATCACCAAGGGGATTGAAACCAGGCAGGAGTGTCCTCAAACCAGTGGGGCCACATCAGTGAAAGATGAGGAACACAACACATGTGGCCTCAAACAAGGGGACACACATCACGAAGGGGCTGGGAGTGAGGCATGCAGGAGGAGATTCACAACAGAGGGCCCATAGAATAAAAAAGGTGAGGAATCCAGGAGTTGGAAACTCCAGGCTGGTGGCCCAGAGCACCGACGCTATGGGATACAGAACAGAGTGAATACACAGCAAAGGGCCCACGTCATGAAACTGTGAACAACCCAGCCGTTGGGACCACAGAACAGAAGTCCCACACGCCCATGGGGATGGGAACCTGTGAGGAGTATCCTCGCACCACTGGGCACACATCAGAAAATGTGTGGAGCCCAGCACTTAGGGCCTGACACCAGAGGGCCCTCATCACTGAGGGGAGGAGGCCCCAGCACGCTCCAACTGCCACCAGAGTGCCCATGTCGCCAAGGCGACGTGTGCCAGCCAGGCAGGATTGACCTCACAGCAGAGGGCGCACATCATGAAAGTGTGAGCAACCCAGCCGTTGGGAGCTCAGAATAGAAGGCCCACATCCCCATGGGGATGGGAACCTGGCAGGAGTGTCATCGCACCACTAGGCGCACATCTGAAAATGTGGGGAGCCCAGCAGTTAGGGCCTGACGCCACTGGGTCCTCATCACCGAGGGGAAGAGGCTCCCAGCACGCTCCATCTGCAACCAGTGGACCCATGTGGCCAAGGCAACGTGTGCCAGCCAGGCAGGAGTGACCTCACAGCAGAGGCCCCACCTCCCTGAAGTTTGAGGAGTTCAGCCAAGGTCAGACTCTCAGCAGAGGGCCCACATCACCAAGGGGATGGGAACCAGGCAGGAGTGTCCTCACACCAGTGGGGCCACATCATCGAAAAGTGAGGGACCCAGCACACGTGGCCTCAAACCAGAGGACACACATCACCATGGGGCTCGGAGTGAGGAAGGCAGGAGGAGTCTCACAACACAGGGCCCATAGAATAAAAAAGGTGAGGAATCCCGCAGTTGGAAACTCCAAGCAGGTGGCACAGAGCACCGAGGCTATGGGATCCATGCCGGAGTGAACTCACAGCAGAGGGCCCACATTCTGACACTGTGAGCAACCCAGCCGTTGGGACCTCAGAGCAGAAAGCCCACATCCCCATGGGGATGGGAACCTGGCAGGAGTGTTGTCGCACCACAGGGCGCACCTCAGAAAATTTGTGTATCCCAGGACTTAGGGCCTGACAGCAGAGGGCCCTCATCACTGAGGGGAGGAGGTTCCCAGCAGGCTCCAAATGCCACCAGTGACCTGACGTCACCAAGGCAACGCGAGCTAGCCAGGCAGGATTGACGTCACCGCAGAAGGCCCACCTCACAGAATGGTGAGGAACCCAGCCAGGATCAGACTCTCACTGGAGGGCCCACATCACCAAGGGGATGGGAACCAGGAAGGAGTGTCCTCACACCAGTGGGGCCACATTATCGAAAGGTGAGGGACCCAGCACACGAGGATTCAAACCAAAGGATACACATCACCAAGGGGCTGGGTGTGAGGCAGGAAGGAGGAGCCTCAAAACAGGCGTGCATTGAATAAAAAAGGTGAGGAATCCCAGAGTTGGAACCTCCCATCAGGCACCAGGAGCAGCGAGTCTATGGGGTCCAGGCCAGAGTGAACTCACACCAGAGGGCCTTCAACATGAAACTGTGAGCAACCCAGCAGTTGGGACCTCAGAGCAGAAAGCCCACATCCCCATGGGGATGGGACACTGGCAGGAGTGTACTCGCACTACAGGGCGCACATCAGAAACTTCTGGAAGCCCATGAGTTAGGGCCTAATGCCAGAGGGTCCTCATTACCGAGGGGAGGAGACTCCTAACAGGCACCAACTCCCAACTGAGGGCCCACATCGCCAAGGTGACGTGTGCCAGCCAGGCAGGAGTGACCTCACAGCAGCGGGCCCACCTCCCAGAAGTGTGAGGAATGCAGCCAGGATCAGACTCTCAACAGAGGGCCCACATCACCAAGGGGATGGGAACCAGGCAGGAGTGTCCTCACACCAGTGGGGCCACATCAATAAAGGTGAGGAAACTGGCACATGTGGCCTCAAACCAGAGGACCTACATCAAAAAGGGGCTGGGAGTGAGGCAGGCAGGAGGAGCCTGAAAACAGAGGGCCCAAAGAATAAAAAAGGTGGGAATCCAGCAGTTGGAACCTACCAGCAGGCGGCTCAGAGCACAGAGTCTATGGGATCTAGGCCTGAGTGAACTAACACCAGAGAGCCAACGTCATTAAACTGTGAACAACACAGGCGTTGGGACCTTAGAGCAGAAGGCCCACATGCCCATGTGAATGGGAACCTGGCAGGAGTGCCCTCGCACCACTTAGCACATATCAGAAAATGTGGGAACCCAGCAGTTAGGTCCTGACGCCAGAGTGTCTCATCACAGAGGGGACGAGGCTCCCATCAGGCTCCAACTGCCACCAGAGGGCCGAAGTCACCAAAGCGGTGTGTGCCAGCCAGGCAGGAGTGACCTCAGAGAAGAGGGCCCACCTCACAGAAGTGTGAGGAAACCAACCAGGCTCAGACTCTCACCAGAGGGCCCACATCACCAAGGGGCTGGGAGTGAGGCAGATGTCTGGACGGGCACATTTAACTATAATTTCCCACCAGGAAGAGGAATAAACCAAAGGGTCAGAGTGCCGTGCCAGACCCTGATTATGGCCTGAAGGAAACCTACGGTTTTGTGGCCAGCTTACAAGGAAGTGAGTTAAGAAAGGAAATCACGGGCACTGTAATTCACACACCTGCAGAGTTATAAATGACAGCTATTGGCAAAAATATATTGAAGTAAGTCTGCGAAGAGGACTTGTAAACGAGGCAGAATTGCAGGAATCATATTTCAGGAGGTAGATCGGATTTGCATTTAAAGCATATGAAATGCGGCAGATCTTTGACAGTGATGCACTTGGACAAAAAGTGCGTATACATTTTTTCCTGATTATATTCAGGAAAAAAACGCATATGCCCTTTTTGGCCAACCAAGCACTCGAGCAATGGAAATCTGCACTAAAATGAAGTCTCATTTCCCATTCGTCAAAAGGGCCATCTGAAAAACGTGTAAAATCCAGAAAGGCAGGACAGGCCATGGAGAACAGGGAGCCTTGTTATGCTGATGGGCGGATTGTAAATTGCCAACAGACACTCTGGAGATGTTTATGGTGTATCCTGAAACATCTAAAAAACAAAGCTACAAAGCCTAGGGCACTTCCATTTATGGCCCTATAGCTTAGGAATATTAAAATCAACAAGACACAGCCAACACAAAATTTAAGGCTGCTGTGTTTACAAGAATCTCGAGTCCAGTACAAATTAAGTATCCCCGAAAGAAATAAATGGATAAAGAATTTGTGCTACTTACGTACATCGGAATATCACTCAGCAACGAAATCAATGTCATCAGGCCTGTAGCAGCAAATTGAGTGGATTTAAGTATGATGATTCTAAGAGATATATGTTGCATAGAGAAAGATAATTATCATAAGATATCACTAATAGAGGGCGTGTAAACTTGGCTACACATAAACTGAATTACAAAACCGAACAGTCTCACATTTAGATAAACACTTATGCCTGCTTAAGGGGAAAGTTGAGTTGGGCTGCTGTATAAAACCAGAGATTGAAATTAGCACACATACCGTTCCATAAGCCAAATATGTAATAGACAAGACCTACTCTTTGCTCAACGAAATGGACCCATCCATGGTGTATCATCTCACACCTGTTAGAATGGGCATCATCAGAAAATCTACAAACAACAAATGCTGGAGAGTGTGTGGATATAAGGAACCCTCTTCCACTATTGTTGGGAATGTAAATTGATACAGTCACTGTGGAGAGCATTATGGAGTTTCTTATAAAACTAACGATAGAATTACCATACGATACAGCAATCCCACTACTGGGCATATACCCAGACAAAACCATAAATCAAAAAGAGACATTCACCGCAATGTTCATTGCATCACTATTTACAATATCCAGGTAATGGAAGCAACCTAAATGCCCACAGACAGACGAATGCATAAAGATGTGGTACATATATAAAATGGAATATTACTAAGCCATAAAAAGGAATGAAATTGGGTCATTTGTAGAGACGTTGATGGACCTAGAGAGTGTCATACAGAGTGAAGTAAGTCAGAAAGAGAAAAACAAAACAAATCTTGTATATTAATGCATATATGTGGAACGTAAAAAAATTGTACAGATGAACCGTTTTGCAAGGCAGAAATAGAGCAACAGATGTAGACAACAAACGCATGGACACCAAGGGAGGAAAGCTGTTGCGGGGGTGGTGGTGGGAGGAGTTGAGAGATTGGGATTGGCATGTATACATTTATATGTATAAAATAGATAACCAATAAGAACCTGCTCTACAAAAAATAAAATAAAATTAAAAAAAATAAAATTAAAAAAAGTAAAACAGAAAAAATATTCTGCCCTTCACATACATGTATTTATATGAATAAATTATTTCCATGCATATATCTGTAAATACAGAAAAGAGGAATAAAATCTACCTTGAACCAAAAATGATAAAAAGAAAAATGAAAACAGAACCCACCAGTTACACAGAGGAAAATCATATCAGGGCACTTGCTCCAGTTGTAAACAATTCTGAAGTTGGTCAGTGGTGGGGAATCATCTCCCATTCAGCCAGCAGGCCCCACGCAACAAGCGTCCTCATCCAAAGCTAAGGGACCATGCCGAGGCATCTGTGAGTAAACATGGGCCGAGCCCCAGGCCAGCTGCTGCTGCAATGTTCCCACCCTTCCCAGGTAAAACACCTGAATATGTACAAGGACTTGAAAGCCTAGAGGAAGGGCCATGGAACCACATGAGCGACAGCATGCCAGCCGACTTGGTGCCTGCAGGTCAGCCAGGATGGTCCTGGCCCTGGGTGCTCTTCTGGAAGCTTTCCATTTCCCTGCCTGAGATACCCCTGCTGTCCCGGCCCCCACTGCATTCTTCCTTCCTCACCTCTGCCCAGGGAGAAATTCCAGCAGCAGCTACGGGTGACACATCCTCTTCTTTAGCAGGTGGCATCTTGGCAACTGCTGCAGAAAGTCCAGCAGAGCCCCACTCACACTGGGACACCCACAAAGCCGTGGCCTCTCACTCCCTCCCACCAGCCCAGCCCCGAGACTGCTGACAGGGCAGAGAAAATGGCGTCAGGCACAGCTGCAGGGGCTCTTGCTGCCTGGGGCGGTATTTATATTGATCTGAACCCAGGCACACCTGGGGAGGGCTGGCCGGCACGGTCAGGTTTCCCAGGCCAGCCAATAATCACCCCTCAGGGGCTCACAGTTGCAGAAAATGGAACTTGCTGAATCGGCCAGCTCCAAGGAACAGGTGTGGGCTCCTGAGAGTCAGGATAGACAAGGGGCTGCAGCTCTGGCTTGTTTTCTAATCATATTATCTGGCTCGTGAGTGGGAGGCAACTTCAAGAAAACCCTCTCCTAATGAGAGGAACCCAGGTGTCAGGGAGAGGATGGGTGGGTGGTGGGTGGAGACAGAGGCCTGGTGCCCCGGGTGCAGTGGAAGTCTCTGGAAGACCAGGTGGAGGGAGGCCGCACAGAGTGATGCCCAGGGTCACAGACCTGTTGGAGCTGCTGTTTGTTAGTTCAAGTCCTGCTCTGAGGTGCTCTGTGTCAGATCTGAGCGACAGGTGAGCTGGGAGTGCTCTGCAATGAGGGCTATGTGCACGGTTCCTGTGTGCCCAGCCCTGCCAAGGTACCTGCAAGGGTAGCTCTGTATCCTGGGAGGGGCCTGACCACGAGAGCCCCATGGGCTGCAGGGGACTTGCCCAGGGAACCCCATGTCCTGGGAGGGACCTGACCACGAGAGCCCCGTGGGCTGCGGTGGGGGTGGGGTACCTGCTCGGGTGAGCTCCATATCCTGCGATTGGCCTGACCTCGATAGCCCCATGGGCTGCTGGAGTCCTGGTAATAGATGTAAGGACAGTCGGTGAAGCCACCGAGGATATACCTCCACTAGTTCCTAAATCCTACACCCTGCTGGTCATTCTACCAACCACCAGGACTTGGTATTCTGTATTAGTCTTCACTGATGCCTTCTTTTGTATTCCATTAGTCCCAGAGTCACAAGAAATTTTGGCTTGTGAGTGACAGGACTCAACATACAACTAAAACAATACTTCCAGGCTGTCTTGCACCAAGGGTTCAAAAATTCCCACACCATCTTTGGGGAAAGCTCAGCTAAAGACCTAAAAGTTCTACTTCTGGAAAAGGAAACACTCCTTCAATATGCAGACGACATTCTGATCATCAGCCCTACTAAGGAGGCCTCTGAACTACCAAGCCAATAAAGGATAGAAGTTGTCCAAGAAGAAGCTCAGATAGCACAGACTACAGTGACCTGCCTGGGCTTAATTCTCACAGAAGGTTGGAGAAGCCCATCCCAGGAAAGGGAAGAAACAATTTACAGCCTTACCCCTTTCTAAAACTAGAAGACAGCTTAGGGGTTCCTGGGGAGGCCAGGGTTTGCTGCTTCTGGATCCCTAACTACAGTCTACTAGCTGGGCCTCTATATGAAACACTGAAAGGAAAAGTTGATGATTCTTTTGAATAGAATCCAGAAGTGGCCTTTCAAGAATGGAAAGAGCAGTCAATTCAGACCCTTGCCCTGGAACTCCCTAATTTAGCTAAACCCTTTGACCTTTACATTCCTGGTGAAAGGTGAATCGCCATTGGAGTATTAGTGCAAAAACTGGGACCACTTGAAATGGAACAATGCAAGAATGCCATCCAGGTAGGATAAACTACGGTCACCAAGGGACTTGGCCCACCGCCACATCTGGCCAAGATACTGGCAGTATCTAAAAACCTGGAAATCAGCAGCCCAAAAGGCCACCTCCCTCCTAAGAGTAAAGGACCCCACGTGGTGATCCTAACCCCCAACCATGCCCTGAAGTTGCAGGGTTTGCTCCGTGAGCACACTGACCTCGAGTGTGGAGGCCCTCCAACTCCAACCTCCAGAGAGATAACCGGGAGCAACGGGGCACCATGACAACTCGTGTGATCATCATTTGACCTGGAGTTTCTCTCATAAAACAACAAGAGTGTGTCTCAAAAGAGTAGACTACTGCTTGCAGGACTTACTGCACCCGGAGGGGAGCTAATAGTCTTGGCGGGGGAACCGTATATCATGCTGTCACCATAGAAAAGCCTACAGACACCGTGATGATGGTGGCCAATAAGACCGGCTGGACTCCTGTTTACTTCAAAAGGCTGTTGACTCAGTGGCCATCATGGTCCTTCATCACCACTGACCCTGGACTGTCTGGGAGTTGAGCGGGCAGGGTCCTGACACCTGGTGCTGTTTTTACGTTAATTCAGGGGCCTAATTGAAGAAAGTGCAGACTACTGGTCAGAGCATCTAGGCTGGCAGAAACGGTCAGCCTAAGGTGGCCCAACAAATGTGGGGCGGGGTGAAACTGGACCTCACAGCGTCACTGCACATCTCCTTCCTGGACCCTTAAAGATCATTAGAATCTATAACACTTCCAATACTGGTGCTCAGGCGGACGAGCACGGAGGCAGGAGACCTGGGGACAATCAACGTCACCTGGAGACTGCTGGGAAGAAGTTCTGACCCTCGCCCACAAGTGTGAGGGCTCCTAACTCAGCACTGAGCAGTTACAGAAGAAAGGTCTGCACCCTCAGCACTCCAAGAATGAGGAAGGGGACAAAAGGCAGAAGAGAGGTTTGTCCCAGGCAAAGCCCCTTAAAAATCCCTGGGAGATAAAAATAGAATCTGGGCAATAAAATAAAGTCTAACCATTTTTATCCTTTGTGCTTTGTCTAATTTCACGTGCTCCTAGGGTCCCGCATACAGAGGTTCCACACCCGGCACTTCAGACCAGATTTCCTAGAGCAGAATGGCTCGATGACACTTCAGCTCCTGGGGCCCAGTTCAGACTCCGTGGCATAGAGCCTGAGCTGCAGCCAACCAGGTCCTCGAGAGCTCAGCACCCTCCCTCCCAGTGACTCTGACAGGATCTCTACACAGCAGCCCAGCCCACAGACCACAGGGTAGCACCTCTCCATTCTCTGATCAAAATATAAAGTTTCCTTTGCTTTTGAACCAAACTCAGTCTCGATCTATTGGCTCCAATGACACTGGGCAGGGGGACACTTGTTGGCGTCCACTCTGGAGGATCAGTAACAGAAATTGAGAACATTGTAACTTCAATGAACAGATGTGTGAGCCAAACTGTAATTAACATAGAACAGTGTATAAGGCTCGGGTAAAATAAGATGTTTCAAACACTTCCATTTGATATTTCCATCACTTTCTTATAAGCAAGTTCAGTGAAAAGGTTTGTCTTCTTTGTCAGGTCAATATTAGAGAAACAAAGTGATTTCTTTCCAAGGATGTACATCTAATAATCTTGGTTAAAGCTTCAATCTTGTTTTAAATGCTTTTGCATTGAAAATGATACCTCTCTTTCAGCTCCCCCATTTCTGAGAAGCATAAAATCTTATAATTTATTATTACCAAAGGGAAATGGTAGGAGGAGGGATAAATTAACAGTTTGGCATTAACACATACACAATGCTATGTATAAAATCGATCATCAACAAGGAACTACTGTATAGCACAGGGAACTACACTCAATATTTTTCAATAACCTATAAGGGGAAATGATCTGAAAAAGAATAGATATTTTTATTGACATCATCTATCACTGACAGTTAAAATCGAACCTAAGGGAAGCCGGTGGTGAGTGTTTCTGACCCTGAAGACTTCAATCATCTAAAGTTTGGACTCTGCCTACTTCTCAAGGCCCTTAATGAACATATGTGTAGCCATAGCTTAAAAAATCCCCCAGTTTGGGTTGCGGAGAGACACTGATTTTGAAAAAGCCCTGGTGTTCTCCTCACATGAATGGGACCCTTCCTACAGCTAAAACATGCCTGTCACACACAGAGGATGGTATACCGTCTGATCGGGAAGAGTTTGGAAAAGGAATCTCATCTCCTCATCACCTGGTGCTCGGGTTCACCCCTCCAGAGTCTTTACTAACAGTCTCCCCACTTGGAGATGTCAGCACTGTCAACATCCTGTTGTGCACAGTTTGGAATTTGTCCAGAGGATGAATCTGAAGGAGGAGGAACAATGAGAGACAAGTCCTAGGTGTTCAGACAGGCACATGTCACTCTAATTTCCAATCAGGAAGACGAATTAACCAAAGGCTAGGGTTGCCCATGGAAACAGAATAGGGCTTGAGGAAATCCCGCTGCTTTGTGGCCAGTTCCCATAAACACAAGTGGAAAAATGGAACTCAGGGGCACAAAATTCACGAAACTGCAGAGCTCAAAATATCTATCACTGAAAAATGTCTTGAGGAAGGTCAGAAAAAAGGACTTGTAAGCAACAGAGAATGGCAGGAAAGGGATTGGAAGAGGTAGAAAGGACTCGACATTAAGCACAAGAAAAGGGGCTGAACATTGCCAACATTGCAGTTGGCCAAAAAGGGTGTATGCATCTTTTTCTGTATAAATTCAAGAAAAGGGCATACACATTTTTAGCCAACCAAACAGGTGGGCACTGGAAATCAATACTACAAAACACATCACTTTGCATCAGTCAGAAGAGCCGTCCTCATAAAGTGTAAACACCAGAAATGCAGGACAGGGCAAGGAGAAAAGGGAGCACTGTGAGGCTTATAGTGGAAATGTATGTTGCCAACGTTCACTCTGGATAAGTGTATTGTGTTTACTAAAGCATCTAAAAAATGAGCTACAGAGCACAGGGCACTTGCACTCATGGACGTATATCTTGGGAAAAACAAAAATGGGGAGGACACAGGCACGCCAAAGTTTACCGCCTCTCTGTTTAAAAGATCCTCGACTAGGATATAACATAAATGTCTCTGGAGGGAAAAAATGGATAGAGATGAGGTACTTAGGTAGAGTGGAATATTACTCAGCCCGGAAAATAATGAAATATTGCCATTTGTAACAACTCCAGAGGACTTAAGTATGATCATAAAAAGTCACAAAATACTAAAAGAAAAACACATAAGATATCACTAATACATGGAATATAAACTTGGCTACACATGCACTGAATTACAAAACAGAACAGGGTCTCAAATTAAGGAAACCAACTTATGCTTTCTTATGGAGAAAGGTGAGTTGGGGTGCTGCATAAAACCAGAGATTGAAATTAGCACAGATACCGTTCCAAAAGCCAAATATGTAATAGACAAGACCTACTCCTTGCTCAACGAAGTGGACTCAACACCACATATTCAACACTTAGGAATATACCTGACTGGTAACAACCTTAAAACCCATGGATTTATATGTCTCCATAAGAGAATCAAGCATGTGTACAGCGGCAAAAACACAGCAGTGAAAATCCGATAAATCCCATTACCAAAATAAATTTTAAACACAAAACAAAATGACAGTGAAATAGACAAGAATTCTTAAATAATTCACTCAGGGCTTGTGATGCAACATGGATTTCCCACATCGACACCCAGAGCTGGTGAGACATAGGGCTGGACACTTCGGGCTGATAGCACTGGTGAGGATTGGTGAGCAAATGCAGACCGTTTGAAGTCATACTGCATGATACCCATTCCATGGGTCCCAACTCTCCAGGTTTAAGCGAATCTTCCGTCAGTTAAAACATACATGGGAAACACAGAGTATGGTCCACCATGTGATTGAGAAAAGTTTTTAAATGCATCTCAGTTTTTGTCCCCTGGTATTCAGGTTCACCATTCCAGACGCTTTACTAACACTCTCCCCACTTGGAGAGTCAGTGCCTTTAACCTCCTCTTTGGCACAGTTTGCGATTTCTGCACGAGATGAACAGGAATAGGGAGAACCAAAGAGAGACTAGCTGTAGGTGTCTGCACAGGCAAATGGAATGCTCATTTCCCACAAGGAAGAAGAATTAGCCAAAGGCTCAGCATGCCTGCCGGAACCAGATTAGGGCCTGAAGCAATCCGGTGGTTTTGCGGCCAGCTCACAAGAAAGCTAGCTGAAGAAAGGAGCTCAGGGGCACTGTAAATCACAAACTTACAGAGTTGTAAATGACAGCTATCTTCCAGAAATATATTGAAGTAAGCCTGCAAAGAGGACTTGAAAGCGGGGCAGAATTTCAGGAAAGCTATTTCAGGGGATAGACTGGTATTGCACTTAAAGCATAGGAAAAGAGGCAGATCGTCGACAATGATGCACTCGGCCAAAAAGTGCGTATGCGTTTTTTCCTGAATATATTCAGGAAAAAACGTATACGCACTTTTTGGCCAACAAAGCAAGCCTATGAAGGAAATCTGCACTACAATGAAGTCTCACTGCCCCCCGGTCAAAAAGGCCATCTGAAAAAAGTGTAAAATCCAGAAAGGCAGGACAGGCCATGGAGAACAGGGAGCCTTGTTATGCTGATGGACGGGATGTAAATTGCCAACAGCTTCTCTGGAGACCTGTATGGTGTTTCCTGAAACACGTAAGAAACGAAGCAACACAGCCTATGGCACTTACACTTATGGTTCTATAGCTTAGGGAAATTAAAATCAAAAACACACAGCCACCCCAAGGTTTGCGACGGCTCTGTTTACAAGAACCTCGTCTACGGTACAAGTTAAATATCCCAGAAAGCGAAAAATGGATAAAGAAGTTGTGGTATGTACGTAAAATGGAATATCACTGAGCAATGAAATCTATGTCATCAGGCCCGTAGCGGCATAGTGGCTGGATTCGGGTACGGTGATTCTACGTGAAATAAGTCACACAGAAAGAGAAACATCATTAGGTATGACTAATACACGGGATGTAAACTTGACTACACATGAACTGAATTACAATAGAGAACAGGGTCTCAAATTTAGAAATACAACTTGTGCTTGCTTATGGGGAAAGGTGAGTTGGGGTGCCGGATGAAACCAGAGATTTAAATTAGCACAGATAACGTTCCATAAGCCAAATTTCTAATACACAAGACCTACCCCTTGCTTAAAGAAATGGACTCAACACCACATATTCAACGCCTAGGAATATATCTGAATAGGAAGAAACTTAAAACCAATGGATTTATATGTCTCAGTAAGTGAATCAAATGTGTGTACAGACGGATAAACGCAGCAGTGAAAATCCGATAAATCCCAGTATCAAAATAAATTTCGAAAACAAAACACAATGACAGTGAAATAGAGAGCAATTCTTAAATAATTCAATCAGGGCTTGTGATGCAACCTGGATTTACCACATCTACACACAGAGCTGGGTGAAACATAAAGATGGATACTTCGGGATGATAGAATTGATGAGGTACAGTGAGCAAATGCAGACCTTTTGGTCATACTGCATGGTACCCATTCCATGGGTCCCAACTCTCCAGGTACAAGGGATTCTTCCTTCAGCTAAAACATGCATGGGAAACCCAGAGCATGGTCCACCGTGTGATTCAGAAACGTTTCTAAATGCATCTCAGTTTTCGTCCCCTGGTATTCGGGTTCACCATTCCAGACGCTTTACTAACTCTCTCCCCACTTGGAGAGTCAGTGCCTTTAACCTCCTGTTTGGCACAGCTTGCAATTTCTGCGCAAGATGAACAGGAATAGGGAGAACCAATAAGAGACTAGCTGTAGGTGTCTGCACTGGTAAATGTAACGCTCATTTCCCACCAGGAAGAGGAATTAACCAAAGGCTCAGCGTGCGCTGCCATAAACACATTAGGCCTTGAAGCAATAATGGGATTTGTTGCCCAGCTCACAAGAAAGCGAGTTGAAGAAAGAGCTCAGGGGCACTGTAATTCACAAACCTGCAGAGTTATAAGTGACAGCTAACGTCCAAAAATATATCGAAGTAAGCCTGCGAAGAGGACTTGAAAGCGGGGCAGAATTTCAGGGACACGATTTCAGGGGGTAGACTGGAATTGCACTTAAAGCATAGGAAAAGAGGCAGAACATCGACAATGATGCACTTGGCCAAAAAGGGCGTATGCGTTTTTTCCTGAATATATTCAGGAAAAAACGCATACGCCCTTTTTGGCCAACCAAGCAAGCCTGTAAAGGAAATCTGCACTACATTGAACTCTCACTACCCCCCGGTCAAAACGGCCATCTGAAAAAAGTGTAAAATCTAGAAAGGCAGGACAGGCCATGGAGAAGAGGGAGCATTGTTTTGCTGATGGGCGGGATGTAAATTGCCAACAGCCACTCTGGAGAAGTGTATGGTGTTTCCTGAAACACGTAAGAAACGAAGAAACACAGCCTATGGCACTTACACTTATGGTCCTATAGCTTAGGGAAATTAAAATCAAAAACACACAGCCGCCCCAAAGTTTGGGACGGCTCTGTTTACAAGAACCTCGTCTACGGTACAAGTTCAATATCCCAGAAAGCGAAAAATGGATAAAGAACTTGTGGTACGTACGTACAATGGAATATCATTCAGCAATGAAATCTCTGACATCAGGCCCGAAGCGGCATACTGAGTGGCTTCAGGTACGGTGATACTACGTGAAATACATCACAGAGAAAAAGAAACATCATAAGATATGACTAATACACGAGATGTAAACTTGATTACACATGAACTGAATTACAATAGAGAACAGGGTTTCAAATTTAGAAAAACAACTTTCGCTTGCTTATGGGGAAAGGTGAGTTAGGGTGCCGCATAAAACCAGAGATTGAAATTAGCACAGACTCCGGCCCATATGCCAAATATATAATAGAAAAGACATACACTAACCTTTACCCGAAGCCTTAACCTAACCCGTTCCCTAATCCTAACCCATACGCTAACACTAACCCGTACGTTAACACGTACGCTCACACTAAACCGTTGTCGTACGGTAAATTGTCCCCTAAATCGTCCTCATCCCTTAACCCTAACCCTAACCATAACCCGTACCCTAAAACCTACACTCACCCTAAACCGTTGCTGTACCCTAAACTGTCACCTAAATCTTCCTCGTCCCCTAACCCTAACACTAAACATAACCCTAAACCTAACCCTTACCCGAAGTCTTATGCTAAACCGTCACCTAATCCTAAACCGTACGCTAACACTAACCCGTACCCTAACACGTACGCTCAACCTACACTGTTGTCGTATCCTAATCTGTATCCTAAACCGTCACCGTCCCCTAAACATAACCCTAACCCTAACCCTTACTCGAAGCCTTCCACTAACACGTCCCCAATCCTAACACGTATGCTAACACTATCCCGTACCCTAACACGTACGCTCAACCTAAACCATTCTCCTAAACTAACCTGTCCGTTAAAACGTCCCCGTCCCCTAACACTAACCCTAACCCTAACCCTAACACTAACCCCTACCCAAAGCCTTACACTTACCCGTCCCTTTATCCTAACCCGTAGGCTATCACTAACCCATACACTAACATGTACGCTCACACTAAACGGTTGTCGTACCCAAACCTGTCCCCTAAACCGTCCCGTCCCCTAACCCTAACCTTAACCATAACCCTAAACCTTACGCGAAGCCTTAAACTAACCCGTCCCCTATTCCTAACCCTACGCTAACACTAACATGTACCCAAACACGTACGCTAACCCTAAACCATTGTCGTACCCTAAACTGTCCCCTAAACGGTCCCCGTCCCATAACCCTAACCCTAGCCCTAACGCTAACACTAACCCTAACCCAAACACTTACCTGAAGCCTTAACCTAACCCATCCCATAATCCTAACACGTACGCTAACACTAACCCATATCCTAACACGTACGCTCACCCTAAACCGTTGTCGTACCCTAACCTGTCCCCTAAACCGTCGCCGTCACCTAAACCTAACCCTTATCCTAACCCTTACCCGAAGGCTTAACCTAACCCGTCCCCTAATCCTATCCCATACGCTAACAGTAAACCGTACCCAAACATGTACGCTCACCCTAAACCGTTGTCGTACCCTAACATGTCCCCTAAACCGTCCCCGTTCCCTAACCCTAACCCTAAATCTTACCCGAAGCCTTACCCTAACCCGTCCCCTAATACTAACCCGTACGCTAACACTAATCCATACCCTAATTTGTACGCTCACACTAAACTGTTGTCATACGCTAACCTGTACCCTAAACCGTCCCCGTCCCCTAACCCTAAACGTAACCCTAACCCTAACCCTTACCCGAAGCCTTACCCTAACCTGTCCCCTAATCCTAACTTGTACGCTAACACTAAACTGTACCCTAACACCTACGCTCACCCTAAACTGTTGTTGTACAATAACCTGTCCCCTAAACCATCACGGTCCCCTAACCCTAACCCTAACCCTAACCCTAACCCTAACCCTTACCCGAAGCCTTACCCTAAACCCTCCCCTAATCCTAACACGTACGCTAACACTAACCAGTACCCTAACACATACAATCACCCTAAAACATTGTCGTACCCTAAACTGTCCCCTAAAACGTCCCCAACACCTAACCCTAACACTAACCCTAACCGTAACCCTAACCCTTACCCGAAGCCTTACCCTAACCAGTCACCTAATTCTAACCCGTACGCTAACACTAACTAGTACCCTAACAGGTACCCTCACCCTAAACCGTTGTCGTACCCTAAACTGTCGCCTAAACCGTCCCCGTCCCTTAACCCTAACCCTAAACCTAACCCTAACCCTAACCCTAGCCCTTACCCGAAGCCTTACCCTAACCCGTCCCCTAATCTTAACGTGTACGCAAAAAGTAACCCATACCCTAACACGTACGCTCACCCAAAACCGTTGGCGTACCCTAACCTATCCCCTAAACCATCCCCGTCCCCTAAACCTAACCCTAATCCTAACCCTAACCCTTACCCGAAGCCTTATCCTAACCCGTCCCCTAATCCTAAACCGTATGCTAACATTAACACGTACCCTGACACGTACGCTCACACTAAACCGGTGTCGTACCCTAACCTGTCTGCTAAACCGTCCCTGTCCCCTAACCCTAACCCTAACCCTAAACCAACCCTAACCCTTACCCGAAGCCTTAACCTAACACATTCCCTAATCCTAACCCGTACGCTAACAGTAACACGTACCCTAGCTCGTACGCTCACCCTTAACCGTTGTCGTACCCTAACATGTTCCATAAACCGTCCCCGTCCCCTAACCCTAACCCTAACCCTACCCCTTACCCGAAGCCTTACGCTAACCCTTCCTTTAATCCTAACCTGTACGCTAAAACTAACCCATACCCTAACACGTACGCTCACCCTAAACCGTTGTCGTACCCTAACCTATCCACTAAACCGTCCCCGTCCCCTAACCCTAACCCCAACCCTAACACTAACCCTTACCCGCAGCCTTACCCTAACCCGTTCCCTAAACCAAACCGGTACACTAACACTAACAAGTACCCTAACACGTACGCTTAACCTAAAACCTTGTCGTACACTAACCTGTCCCCTAAACTGTCCCTGTCCTCTAACCCTAACCCTAACCCTAATCCTAACCCTAGCCCTTACCCTAAGCCTTACGCTAACCCGTCCCCTAAACCTAACGCGTACGCTAACAGTAACCCGTACCCTAACACGTACGCTCACCCTAAACCGTTGTCATAACCTAACCTGTCCCCTAAACCGTTCCCGTCCCCTAACCCTAACCCTAAACCTAAACCTAACCATAACCCTTACCCGAAGCCTTACCCTAGCCCGTCACCTAAACCTAACCTGTATGCTAACACTAACCCGTACCCTAACACGTACGCTCACCCTAAACCATTGTCGTACTCTAACCTGTCCCCTAAACCATCCGCGTCCCCTAACCCTAACCCAAACCCTAACCCTAACCCTAACCCTAACTCTTACCCGAAGCCTTAAAATAAGCCGTCCCCTAATCCTAACACGTACGCTAACACTAACCCGTAACCTAACATGTACGCTCACCCTAAACCATTGTCGTACCATAACCTGTTCCCTAAACCGTCCCCGTCACCTAACCCTAACCCTAACCCTAACCCAAACCCTAACCCTTACCCGAAGCCTTACCCTAACCCATCCCCTAATGCTAACACGTACGCTAACACTAACCCGTACCCTATCACGTAGGCACACCCAAAACTGTTGTCGTACACTAACCTGTCCCCTAAACCATCCCCGTCCCCTAACCCTAACCCTAACCCTAACCCTTACCCTTACCCAAAGCCTTACTCTAACCCGTCCACTAATCCAAATGCGTACGCCAAAACTAACCCATACCCTAACACGTACGCTCACCTTAAACTGTTATCGTACCCTAACCTGTCCCCTAAACCTCCCCATCACCGTCCCCTAACCCTAACCCTATCCCTAAACCTAACACTTACCCGAAGCCTTTCCCTAACCCGTTACCTAATCCTACTCTGTACGTTAACACTAACCCATACCCTAACACGTACGCTCACCCTAAACCGCTGCTGTACCCTAAACTGTCCCCTAAACCGTCCCCGTCCCCTAACCCTAAACCTAACAATAACCCTAAACCTTACCCGAAGCCTTACCCTAACCCATCCCCTAATCCTAAACCGTACGCTAACAATAACCCGTACCCTAACACGTATGCTCACACTAAACCTTTGTCGTGCCCTAACCTGTCCCCTAAACCATCCCCGTCCCCTATCCCTAACCCTAACCCTAACCCTAACCCTTACCCGAAGCCTTACACTAACCCGTCCCCTAATCCTAACGCGTCTGCTAACACTAACCAGTACCCTAACACGTACGCTCACCCTCAACCGTTGTCGTACCCTAACCTGTCCCCTAAAACGTCCCCATCCCCTAACCCTAAACCTAGCCCTAACTCTAACCCTCACCCTTACCCGAAGCCTTACCCTAACCTGTCCCCTAATCCTAACGCGTACGCGAACACTAACCAGTACCCTAACACGTACGACCACCCTAAACCGTTGTCGTGCCCTACCCTGTCCCCTAAACCGTCCCCATCCCCTAACCCTAACTCTAACCCTAACACTTACCTTAAGCCTTACCCTAACCCGTCCACTAATCCTAACCTGTACGCTAACACTAACCCATACCCTAACACGTACGCTCACCCTAAACCTTTGTCTTACCCTAACCTGTCCCCACAACCGTCCCCGTAGCCATCCCCATCCCCTAACCCTAACCCTAACCCTACCCCTAACCCTTACCCAAAGCCTTAACCTAACCCGTCCCCTAATCCTAAACCGTACGCTAACACTAACCCGTACCTTAACACGTACACTCACCCTAAACCATTGTCGTAACCTAACGTGTCCCCTAAACCGTCCCCGTCCCCTAACCCTAACCCTAACCCTAACCCTAACCCTTACCCGCAGCCTTACCCTAACCCGTGCCCTAAACCTAACCCGTAAACTAACACTAACCAGTACCTTAACACTTACGCTTAACCTAAACCATTGTCGTACACTAACCTGTCCTCTAAACTGTCCCCGTCCTCTAACCGTAACCCTAACCCTAACCCTAACCCTAAACCTAGCCCTTACCCTAAGCCTTACGCTAAACCGTCCCCGAATTCTAACCCGTACGCTAACAGTAACCCGTATCCTAACACGTACGCTCACCCTAAACCGTTGTCATACACTAACCTGTCCCCTAAACCGTCCCCGTCCCGTAACCCTAACCCTAACCCTAACCCTAAACCTAACCCTTACCCGAAGGCTTACACTAACCCGTCCCCTAATCCTAATCCGTACGCTAACACTAACCCGTACCCTAACACGTACACTCACCCTAAACCGTTGTCGTACCCTAACCTTTCCCCTAAACCGTCCCCGTCCCCTAACCATAACCCTAACCCTAACCCGAACCCTAACCCTTACCCGAGGGCTTACCCTAACCCGTCCCCTAATCCTAACTCGTACGCTAACACTAACCCTTACCCTAACACGTACGCTCACCCTAAACCCTTGTCGTACCCTAACCTGTCCCCTAAACCGTGCCCGTCCCCTAACCCTACCCCTAACCCTAAACCTAACCCTAACCATAACACTTACCCGAAGCCTTACCCTAACCCGTCCCCTAATCCTAACCCGTTCACTAACACTAAACCGTACCCTAACACGTACGCTCACCCTAAACCGTTGGCATACCCTAACGTGTCCCCTAAACCGTCCCCGTCCCCTAATCATAACCCTAACCCTAACCCTAACCCTAACCCTAACCCTAACACTTACCCGAAGCCTTATCCTAACCCGTCCCCTAATCCTAACCCTTACGCTAACACTAACCCATACCCTAACACGTACGCTCACCCTAAACCGTTGTCGTACCCTAACCTGTCCCATAAAATGTCTCCGTACCCTAACCCTAACCCTAACCCTAACCCTTACCCGAAGCCTTACCCTAACCCGTCCCCTAATCCTAACCCGTACACTAACACTAACCAGTACCCTAACACGTACGCTCACCCTAAATCGTTGTCGTACACTAACCAGTCCCCTAAACCGTCCCCATCACGTAACCCTAACCCTAACCCTAACCCTAACACTAACCCTTACCCGAAGCCTTACCTTAACCCGTCCCCTATTCCTAACCCATACGCTAACACTAACTCGTACCCTCACACGTACGCTCACCCTAAACCATTGTCATACCCTAACCAGTCCCCTAAACCGTCCCCGTCCCTTAACCCTAACCCTAACCCTAAACCTTACCCGAACCCTTAACCTTACACCTCCCCTAATCCTAACCCGTACGCTAACACTAACCCGTACCCTAACACGTACGCTCACCCTAAACTGTTGTCGTACACAAACCTGTCCCCTAAACCGTCCCCGTCGCCTAATCCTAACTCTAACCCTAACGCTAACACTTACCCGAAGACTTACCATAACAAGTCTCCTATTCCTAACCCGTACCCTAACACTAACTCGTACCCTAACACGTACACTCACCCTAAACCGTTGTCGTACCCTAACCTGTCCCCTAAACCGTCCCCATCCCCTAACCCTAAACCTAACCCTAACCCTAACCCTTACACGAAGCCTTACCCTAACCCGTCCCCTAGTCCTAAACCGTACGCTAAAACTAACCCGTACCCTAACACGTACGCTCAGGCTAACCGTTGTCGTACCCTAAACTGTCCCCTAAACCATTGCCGTCCCCTAAACTTAACCCTAACAATAACACTAACCCTAACCCTAAACCTTACCCGAAGCCTTACCCTAACCCGTCCCCTAATCGTAACCCGTACGCTAACACTAACCCATACCCTAAAACGTACGATCACCCTAAACCATTGTCGTACCCTAACCTGTCCCCTAAAACGTCCCCGTCCCCTAACCCTAACCCTAAACTTTACCCTAAACCTAACCCTTACCCGAAGGCTTACCCTAACCCGTCCCCTAATACTAACCCATACGCTAACACTAACCCGTACCCTAACACGTACGCTCACCCTAAACCGTTGTCGTACCCTAACCTGTCCCCTAAACCGTGCCCATCCCCTAACCCTAACCCTAACCCTAAACCTAACCCTAACCCTAACCCTTACCCGAAGCCTTACCATAAACCGTCCCCTAATCCTAACCCGTGCGCTAACACTAACCCGTATCCTAACACGTACGCTCACCCTAAACCGTTGTCGTACACTAACCTGTCCCCTAAACCGTCCCCGTCCCGTAACCCTAACCCTAACCCTAACCCTAAACCTAACCCTTACCCGAAGGCTTACACTAACCCGTCCCCTAATCCTAACTCGTACGCTAACATTAACCCGTACCCTAACACGTACACTCACTCTAAACCGTTGTCGTACACTAACGTGTCCCCTAAACCGTCCCAGTCCCCTAACCATAACCCTAACCCTAACCCTAACCCTAAACCTTACCCGAAGCCTTATCCTAACCGGTCCCCTAGTCCTAACCCTTACGCTAACACTAACTCGTACCCTAACACTTACGCTCACCCTAAACCGTTCTCGTACACTAACCTGTCCCCTAAACCGTCCCCATCCCGTAACCCTAACCCTAACCCTAACCCTAAACCTAACCCTTACCCGAAGGCTTACACTAACCCGTCCCCTAATCCTAACCCGTACGCTAACATTAACCCGTACCCTAACACGTACAATCACCCTAAACCGTTGTCGTACCCTAACCTTTCCCCTAAACCGTCCCCGTCACCTAACCATAACCCTAACCCTAACCCTAACCCTAACCCTTACCCGAAGGCTTACCCTAACACGTCCCCTAATCCTAACTCGTACGCTAACACTAACCCTTACCCTAACACGTACGCTCACCCTAAACACTTGTCATGCCCTAACCTGTCCCCTAAACCGTTCCCGTCCCCTAACCCTACCCCTAACCCTAAACCTAACCCTAACCATAACTCTTACCCGAAGCCTTACCCTAATCCGTCCCCTAATCCTAACCCGTTCACTAACACTAACCGGTACCCTAACACGTACGCTCACCCTAAACCGTTGTCGTACCCTAACCTGTCCCCTAAACCGTCCCCGTCCCCTAACCATAACCCTAACCCTATCCCTAACCCTAACTCTTACCCGAAGCCTTATCCTAACCCGTCCCCTAATCCTAACCCTTACGCTAACAATAACCCGTACCCTAACACATACGCTCACCCTAAACCGTTGTCGTACCCTAACCTGTCCCCTAAACCGTCCCCGTCCCCGTCCCCTAACCCTAACCCTAACCCTAACCCTTACCCGAAGCCTTACCCTAACACGTCCCCGAATCCTAACCCGTACGCTAACACTAACCCGTACCCTAAAACGTACGCTCACCCTAAACCGTTGTCGTACCATAACCTGTCCCCTAAACCATCCCCGTCCCCGTCCCCTAACCCTAACCCTAACCCTTACACGAAGCCTTACCCTAACTCGTCCCCTAATCCTAACCCGTACGCTAATACTCACCCATACCCTAACACGTACGCTCACCATAAACCGTTGTCTTACACTAACCTGTCCCCTAAACCATCCCCGTCCCTTAACCCTAACCCTAACCCTAACCCTAACACTTACCCGAAGCCTTACCCTAACCCGTCCCCTAATCCTAACCCCTACGCTAACACTAACCCGTACCCTAACACGTACGCTCACCCTAAACCGTTGTCGTACCATAACCTGTCGCCTAAACCGTCCCCGTCCCCGTCCCCTAAACCTAACCCTAACCCTAACCCTTACCCGAAACCTTGCCCTAACCCGCCCCTAATCCTAAACCGTACGCTACCACTAACCCATACCCTAACACGTACAGTCACCATAAACCGTTGTCCTACCCTAACCTGTCCCCTAAACCGTCCCTGTCCCCTAACCCTAACCCTAACCCTAAACCTAATCCTAACCCTTACCCGAAGCCTTACCCTAACCCGTCTCCTAATCCTAACACGTACGCTAACACTAACCCGTACCCTAACACGTACGCTCACACTCAACCGTTGTTGTACCCTAACCTGTCCCCTAAACCGTCCCCGTCCCCTAACCCTAACCTTAACCCTAACCCTAACCCTAAACCTTACCCGAAGCCTTAACATAAACCGTCCCCTAATCCTAACCCATACGCTAAAACTAACACGTACCCTAACACATTCGCTCACCCTAAACCGTTGTCATACCCTAACCTGTCCCCTAAAACGTCCCCGTCCATTAACCCTAACCCTAACCCTAACCCTAAGCCTTACCCGAAGGCTTACCCTAACCCGTCCCCTAATCCTAACCCGTACGCTAACACTAACCCATACCCTAACACGTACGCTCAACCTAAACCGTTGTTGTACCCTAACCTGTCCCCTAAACCGATCCAGTCCCCTAACCCTAACCCTAACCCTAACCCTTACCTGAAGCCTTACCTTAACCTGTCCCCTAATCTTAACACGTACGCTAACACTAAACCGTACCCTAATACGTACGCTCCCCCTACACCGTTGTCGTACTCTAACCTGTCCCCTAAACCGTCCCCGTCCCCTAACCCAAACCCTAACCCTAAACCTAACCCTAACACTTACCCTAAGCCTTACCCTATCCCGTCCCCTAATCCTAACCCGTACGCAAACACTAACCCGTACCCTAACACGTACGCTCACCCTAAACCGTTGTTGTAACCTAACCTCGCCACTAAACTGTCCCCGTCCCCTAACCCTAACCCTAACCCTAACCCTAAACCTAACACTTACCCGAAGCCTTACCCTAACTCGTCCCCTAATCCTAACACGTACACTAACACTAACCCGTACCCTAACATGTACGCTCACCCTAAACCGTTGTCGTACCCTAACCTGTCCCCTAAATCGTCCCCGTCCCCTAACCCTAACCCTAAACCTAACCCTAACCCTAACCCGAAGCCTTACCCTAACCCGTCCCCTAATCCTAAAGCGTACGCTGACACTAACCCATACCCTAACACATACGCTCACTCTAAACAGTTTGCGTACCCTAACCTGTCCCCTAAACCGTCCCGGTCCCCTAACCCTAACCCTAACCCTAACTCTAAACCTAACCCTTACCCGAATCCTTACCCTAACCCGTCCCATAATCCTAACCCGTACGCTAACACTAACACGTACCCTAACACGTACGTTCAACCTAAACCATTGTCGTACACTAACCTGTCCCCTAAACCGTCCCCGTCCCCTAACCCTCACCCTAACCCTTACCCGAAGCCTTACCCTAACCCGACCCCTAATCCTAACCCGTACGCTAACACTAACCCGTACCCTAATACGTACGATCAACCTAAACCGTTGTTGTACCCTAACCTGTCCCCTAAACCGTCCCCGTATCATAACCCTAACCCTAACACTAACCCTAAACCTAACCCTTACCCGAAGCCTTACACTAACCCGTCCCCTAATCCTAACCCGTACCCTAACTCTAACCCATACCCTAACACGTACGCTCAGCCTAAACAATTGTCGTACCCTAACATGTCCCCAAAATTGTCCCCGTCCCCTAACCCTAACCCTAACCCTAATCCTTACTCGAAGCCTTACCCTAACCCGTCCCCTAATCCTAACTGGTACGCTAACACTAACACGTACCCTAACACGTACACTCACCCTAAAACGTTGTTGTACCCTAACCTGTGCCCTAAACCATCCCCGTCCCCTAACCCTAACCATAACCCTAACCCTAACCCTAATCCTTACCCGAAGCCTTACCCTAACCCCTCCCTAATCCTAACCTGTAACCTAACACTAACCCGTACCCTAACACGTACGCTCACCCTAAACCGTTGTCATACCCTAACATGTCACCTAAACTTTCCCCGTCCCCTAACCCTAACCCTAACCATAACCCTAACCCTTACCCGAAGCCTTACACTAACCCGTCCCCTAATCCTAACCCGTAAGCTAACACTAACCCGTACCCTAACACGTACGCTCACTCTAAACAGTTGTCGTACACTAACCTGTCCCCTAAACCGTGCCCTAACCCTAACCCTAACCCTAACCCTAACCCTAACTCTAAACCTAACCCTTACCCGAAGCCTTACACTAACCCGTCCCCTAATCCTAACCCGTACGCTAACACTAACCCGTACCCTAACACGTATGCTCACCCTAAACAGTTGTCGTACACTAACCTGTCCCCTAAACCGTCCCGGTCCCCTAAACCTAACCCTAACCCTAACCCTAAACCTAACCCTTACCCGAAGCCTTACCCTAACCCGTCCCTTAATCCTAACACATACGCTAACACTAATCCGTACCCTTACACGTACGCTCACCCTAAACCTTTGTCATACCAAAATCTGTCCCCTAAACCGTCCCCGTCCACTAACCCTAACCATAACCCTAACCCTAACCCTAACCCTAACCCTAACCCTAACCCTTACCCGAAGCCTTACACTAACCCGTCCCTTAATCCTAACCCGTACGCTAACACTAATCCGTACCCTAACACGTACGATCACCCTAAACCCTTGTCGAACACTAACCTGTCCCCTAAAACGTCCCCGTCCCCTAACCCTAACCCTAACCCTAACCCTAACCCTTACCCGAAGTCTTACCCTAACCTGTCCCCAAACCCTAACCCATACGCTAACACTAACCCGTACCCTAACACCTACGCTCACCCTAAACCGTTGTCGTACCATAACCTGTCCCCTAAACCGTCCCCGTCCCCGTCCCCTAACCCTAAACCTAACCCTAACACTTACCCGAAGCCTTACCCTAACCCGTCCCCTAATCCTAACCCGTACGCTACCACTAACCCATACCCTAACACGTACGCTCACCCTAAAACGTTATCCTACCCTAACCTGTCCCCTAAACCGTCCCCGTCACCTAACACTAACCCTAAACCTAACCCTAAACCTAACCCTTACCCGAAGCCTTACCCTAACCCGTAACCTAATCCTAACACGTACGCTAACACTAACCCATACCCTAACACGTACGCTTACCCTAAACCGTTGTTGTACCCTAACCTGTCCCCTAAACCGATCCCGTCCCCTAACCCTAACCCTAACACTAACCCTTACCCGAAGCCTTACCTTAACTTGTCCCCTAATCTTAACCCGTACGCTAAAACTAAACCGTACCCTAATACGTACGATCAACCTAAACCGTTGTTGTACCCTAAGCTGTCCCCTAAACCATCCCCGTATCATAACCCTAACCCTAACCCTAACCCTAACCCTTACCCGAAGCCTTACCCTAACCCGTCACATAATCCTAACCCGTACCCTAACTCTAACCCGTACCCTAACATGTACGCTCAGCCTAAACCATTGTCGTACCCTAACATGTCCCCTAAACTGTCCCCGTCCCCTAACCCTAAGCCTAACCCTAAACCTAACCCCTACTCAAAGCCTTACCCTAACCCGTCCCCTAATCCTAACCCGTACGCTAACACTAACCCGTACCCTAACACGTACACTCACCCTAAACCGTTGTCGTACCCTAACCTGTGCCCTAAACCATCCCTGTCCCCTAACCCTAACCCTAACACTAACCCTAACCCTAATCCTTACCCGAAGCCTTACCCTAACCCATCCCTAATCCTAACCCGTAACCTAACACTAACCCGTACCCTAACACGTACGCTCACCCTAAACCGTTGTCATACCCTAACATGTCCCCTAAACTGTCCCCGTCCCCTAACCCTAAACCTAACCCTAACCCTAACCCTTACCCGAACCCTTACCTTAACCTGTCCCATAAATTTAACCCGTACGCTAACACTAACACGTACCCTAACACGTACGCTCACCCTAAACCGTTGTTGTAACCTAACCTTGCCCCTAAACTGTCCCCGTCCCCTAACCCTAACCCTAACACTTACCCGAAGCCTTACCCTAACCCGTCCCCTAATCCTAACACGTACGCTAACACTAACCCGTACCCTAACACGTAAGCTCACACTAAACCGTTGTCGTACCCTAACCTGTCCCCTAAATCATCCCCGTCCCCTAACCCTAACCCTAAACCTAACACTAACCCTTACCCGAAGCCTTACCCTAACCCGTCCCCTAATCCTAACGCGTACGCTGACACTAACCCGTACCCTAACACGTACGCTTACTCTAAACAGTTGTCGTACCCTAAGCTGTCCCCTAAACCGTCCTGGTCCCCTAACCCTAACCCTAAACCTATCCCTAAACCTAACCCTTACCCGAATCCTTACCCTAACCCGTCCCCTAATCCTAACCCGTACGCTAACACTAACCCGTACCCTAACACGTACGATCAACCTAAACCGTTGTCGTACACTAACCTGTCCCTTAAACCGTACCCGTCCCCTAACCCTAACCCTAACCCAAACCCTAACCCTAACCCTTACCCGAAGCCTTACACTAACCCGACCCCTAATCCTAACCCGTACGCTAACACTAACCCGTACCCTAATACGTACGATCAACTTAAACTGTTGTTGTACCCTAACCTGTCCTCTAAACCGTCCCCGTAACATAACCCTAACCCTAACCCTGTCCCTAAACCTAACCCTTACCCAAAGTCTTACACTAACCCGTCCCCTAATCCTAACCCGTACCCTAACACTAACCCGTACCCTAACACGTACGCTCACCCTAAATCATTGTCGTACCCTAACCTGTCCCCTAAACCGTCCCGGTCCCCTAACCCTAACCCTAACCTTTACCCTAAACCTAACCCTTACCTGAAGCCTTACCCTAACCCGTCCCTTAATCCTAACCCGTACGCTAACACTAATCCATACCCTAACACGTATGCTCACCCTAAACATTTGTTGTACCCTAACCTGTCCCCTAAACTGTCCCCGTCCCCTAACCCTAACCCTAACCCTAACCCTAACCCTTACCCGAAGCCTTACACTAACCCGACCCTTAACCCTAAACCGTACGCTAACACTAACACGTACCCTAACACGTATGCTCACCCTAAACCGTTGTCGTACCCTAACCTGTCCCCTAAACCGTCCCGGTCCCCTAACCCTAACCCTAACCCTTACCCTAAACCTAACGCTTACCCGAGGCCTTACACTAACCCGTCCCCTAATTTTAACCCGTACGCTAACACTAATCCGGACCCTAACACGTACGCCCACCCTAAACCGTTGTCGAACCCTAACCTGTCCCCTAAACCGTCCCCGTCCCCGTCTCCTAACCTTAACCCTGACCCTAACCCTAACCCTTACCAGAAGACTTACCCTAACCCGTCCCCAATCCTAACCCGTACGCTGACACTAACCCGTACCCTAACACGTACGCTCACCCTAAACCGTTTTCGTACCATAACCTGTCCCCTAAACCGTCCCCGTCCCCGTCCCCTAACCCTAACCCTAACCCTTACACGAAGCCTTACCCTAACCCGTCCCCTAATCCTAACCCGTACGCTACAACTAACCCATACCCTAACACGTACGCTCACCCTAAACCGTTGTCCTACACTAACCTGTCCCCTAAACCTTCCCCGTCCCCTAACCTTAACCTTAACCGTAACCCTAAACCTAAGCCTTACCCGAAGCCTTACCCTAACCCGTCCCCTAATCCTAACACGTACGCTAACACTAACCCGTACCCTAACACATACGCTCACCCTAAATCGTTGTCGTACCCTAACCTGTCCCCTAAAACGTCCCCGTCCCCTAAACCTAACCCTAACCCTAACCTAAACCTAACCCTTTCCCGAAGGCTTACCCTAACCCATCCCCTAATCCTAAACCGTACACTAAAACTAACCCATACCCTAAAACGTACGTTCACCCTAAACCGTAGTCGTACCCTAACCTGTCCCATAAACCGTCCCCGTCCCTGTCCCCTAACCCTAACCCTAACCCTACGCTAACACTAACCCGTACCCTAATACGTACGATCAACTTAAACCGTTGTTGTACCCTAACCTGTCCCCTAAACCGTCCCCGTAACATAACCCTAACCCTAACCCTATCCCTAAACCTAACCCTTACCCAAAGTCTTACACTAACCCGTCACCTAATCCTAACCCGTACCCTAACACTAACCCGTACCCTAACACGTACGCTCACCCTAAATCATTGTCGTACCCTAACATGTCCCCTAAACTGTCCCCGTCCCCTAACCCTAACCCTATCCCTAACCCTAACCCTTTCCCGAAGTCTTACACTAACCCGTCCCCTAATCCTAACCCGTACCCTAACTCTAATCCATACCCTAACACGTACGCTCAGCCTAAACAATTGTCGTACCCTAACATGTCCCCTAAACTCTCCCCGTCCCCTAACTCTAACCCTAACCCTAACCCTAACCCTAATCCTTACTCGAAGCCTTACCCTAACCCGTCCCCTAATCCTAACCCGTATGCTAACACTAACACGTACCCTAACACGTACGCTCACCCTAAACCGTTGTCGTACCCTAACCTGTGCCCTAAACCATCCACATCCCCTAACCCTAACCCTAACCCTAACCCTAACCCTAATCCTTACCCGAAGCCTTACCCTAACCCCTCCCTAATCCTAACCTGTAACCTAACACTAACCCGTACCCTAACACGTACGCTCACCCTAAACCGTTGTCATACCCTAACATGTCCCCTAAACTTTCCCCGTCCCCTAACCCTAACCCTAACCCTAACCCTAACCCTAACCCTAACCCTAACCCTTACCCGAAGCCTTACCCTAACCCGTCCCTTAATCCTAAACCGTACGCTAACACTAACCTGTACCCTAACACGTATGCTCACCCTAAACAGTTGTCGTACCCTAACCTTTCCCCTAAACCGTCCCGGTCCCCTAACCCTAACCCTAACCCTTACCCTAAACCTAACACTTACCCGAAGCCTTACACTAACCCCTCCCCTAATCCTAACCCGTACGCTAACACTAATCCGTACCCTAACACGTACGCTCACCCTAAACCGTTGTCGAACACTAACCTGTCCCCTAAAACGTCCCCGTCCGCTAACCCTAAGCCTAACCCTTACCCGAAGCCTTACCCTAACCCGTCCCCTAACCCTAACCCATACGCTAACACTAACCCGTACCCTAACACCTACGCTCACCCTAAACCGTTGTCGTACCATAACCTGTCCCCTAAACCGTCCCCGTCCCCTAACCCTAACCCTAACCCTAACCCTAACACTTACCCGAAGCCTTACCCTAACCCGTCCCCTAATCCTAACCCGTACGCTACCACTAACCCATACCCTAACACGTACGTTCAACCTAAACCGTTGTCCTACACTAACCTGTCCCCTAAACCGTCCCCGTCACCTAACACTAAACCTAAACCTAACCCTAAACCTAACCCTTACCCGAAGCCTTACCCTAACCCGTAACCTAATCCTAACACGTACGCTAACACTAACCCGTACCCTAACACGTACGCTCACCCTAAACCGTTGTTGTACCCTAACCTGTCCCCTAAACCGATCCCGTCCCCTAACCCTAACCCTAACACTAAACCTTACCCGAAGCCTTACCTTAACCTGTCCCCTAATCTTAACCCGTAAGCTAACACTAACCCGTACCCTAATACGTACGCTCACCCTAAACCGTTGTCGTAATCTATCCTGTCCCCTAAACCGTCCCCGTCCCCTAACCCAAACCCTAACCCTAACCCTAACCCTAAACCTTACCCGAAGCCTTACCCTTTCCCGTCCCCTAATACTAACCCGTACGCTAACACTAACCCGTACCCTAACACGTACGCTCACCCTAAACCGTTGTTGTAATCTAACCTCGCCCCTAAACTGTCCCCGTCCCCTAACCCTAACCCTAACCCTAACCCTAACCCTAACACTTACCCGAAGCCTTACCCTAACTCGTCCCCTAATCCTAACACGTACACTAACACTAACCCGTACCCTAACACGTACGCTCACCCTAAACCGTTGTCCTACACTAACCTGTCCCCTAAACCTTCACCGTCCCCTAACCTTAACCCTAACGGTAACCCTAAACCTAACCCTTACCCGAAGCCTTACCCTAACCCGTCCCCTAATCCTAACGCGTACGCTGACACTAACCCGTACCCTAACACGTACGCTTACTCTAAACAGTTGTCGTACCCTAAGCTGTCCCCTAAACCGTCCTGGTCCCCTAACCCTAACCCTAAACCTATCCCTAAACCTAACCCTTACCCGAATCCTTACCCTAACCCGTCCCCTAATCCTAACCCGTACGCTAACACTAACCCGTACCCTAACACGTACGATCAACCTAAACCGTTGTCGTACACTAACCTGTCCCTTAAACCGTACCCGTCCCCTAACCCTAACCCTAACCCAAACCCTAACCCTAACCCTTACCCGAAGCCTTACACTAACCCGACCCCTAATCCTAACCCGTACGCTAACACTAACCCGTACCCTAATACGTACGATCAACTTAAACTGTTGTTGTACCCTAACCTGTCCTCTAAACCGTCCCCGTAACATAACCCTAACCCTAACCCTGTCCCTAAACCTAACCCTTACCCAAAGTCTTACACTAACCCGTCCCCTAATCCTAACCCGTACCCTAACACTAACCCGTACCCTAACACGTACGCTCACCCTAAATCATTGTCGTACCCTAACATGTCCCCTATACTGTCCCCATCCCGTAACCCTAACCCTAACCCTAACACTAAAACTTACCCGAAGCCTTACACTATCCCGTCCCATAATCGTAACCCGTACGCTAACACTAACACGTACCCTAACACGTATGCTCACCCTAAAGAGTTGTCGTACCCTAACCTGTCCCCTAAACCGTCCCGGTCCCCTAACCCTAACCCTAACCTTTACCCTAAACCTAACCCTTACCTGAAGCCTTACCCTAACCCGTCCCTTAATCCTAACCCGTACGCTAACACTAATCCGTACCCTAACACGTATGCTCACCCTAAACATTTGTTGTACCCTAACCTGTCCCCTAAACTGTCCCCGTCCCCTAACCCTAACCCTAACCCTAACCCTAACCCTTACCCGAAGCCTTACACTAACCCGACCCTTAACCCTAAACCGTACGCTAACACTAACACGTACCCTAACACGTATGCTCACCCTAAACCGTTGTCGTACCCTAACCTGTCCCCTAAACCGTCCCGGTCCCCTAACCCTAACCCTAACCCTTACCCTAAACCTAACGCTTACCCGAGGCCTTACACTAACCCGTCCCCTAATTTTAACCCGTACGCTAACACTAATCCGGACCCTAACACGTACGCCCACCCTAAACCGTTGTCGAACCCTAACCTGTCCCCTAAACCGTCCCCGTCCCCGTCTCCTAACCTTAACCCTGACCCTAACCCTAACCCTTACCAGAAGACTTACCCTAACCCGTCCCCAATCCTAACCCGTACGCTAACACTAACCCGTACCCTAACACGTACGCTCACCCTAAACCGTTTTCGTACCATAACCTGTCCCCTAAACCGTCCCCGTCCCCATCCCCTAACCCTAACCCTAACCCTTACACGAAGCCTTACCCTAACCCGTCCCCTAATCCTAACCCGTACGCTACAACTAACCCATACCCTAACACGTACGCTCACCCTAAACCGTTGTCCTACACTAACCTGTCCCCTAAACCTTCCCCGTCCCCTAACCTTAACCCTAACCGTAACCCTAAACCTAAGCCTTACCCGAAGCCTTACCCTAACCCGTCCCCTAATCCTAACACGTACGCTAACACTAACCCGTACCCTAACACATACGCTCACCCTAAATCGTTGTCGTACCCTAACCTGTCCCCTAAAACGTCCCCGTCCCCTAAACCTAACCCTAACCCTAACCTAAACCTAACCCTTTCCCGAAGGCTTACCCTAACCCATCCCCTAATCCTAAACCGTACACTAAAACTAACCCATACCCTAAAACGTACGTTCACCCTAAACCGTAGTCGTACCCTAACCTGTCCCATAAACCGTCCCCGTCCCTGTCCCCTAACCCTAACCCTAACCCTACGCTAACACTAACCCGTACCCTAATACGTACGATCAACTTAAACCGTTGTTGTACCCTAACCTGTCCCCTAAACCGTCCCCGTAACATAACCCTAACCCTAACCCTATCCATAAACCTAACCCTTACCCAAAGTCTTACACTAACCCGTCACCTAATCCTAACCCGTACCCTAACACTAACCCGTACCCTAACACGTACGCTCACCCTAAATCATTGTCGTACCCTAACATGTCCCCTAAACTGTCCCCGTCCCCTAACCCTAACCCTATCCCTAACCCTAACCCTTTCCCGAAGTCTTACACTAACCCGTCCCCTAATCCTAACCCGTACCCTAACTCTAATCCATACCCTAACACGTACGCTCAGCCTAAACAATTGTCGTACCCTAACATGTCCCCTAAACTCTCCCCGTCCCCTAACTCTAACCCTAACCCTAACCCTAACCCTAATCCTTACTCGAAGCCTTACCCTAACCCGTCCCCTAATCCTAACCCGTACGCTAACACTAACACGTACCCTAACACGTACGCTCACCCTAAACCGTTGTCGTACCCTAACCTGTGCCCTAAACCATCCACATCCCCTAACCCTAACCCTAACCCTAACCCTAACCCTAATCCTTACCCGAAGCCTTACCCTAACCCCTCCCTAATCCTAACCTGTAACCTAACACTAACCCGTACCCTAACACGTACGCTCACCCTAAACCGTTGTCATACCCTAACATGTCCCCTAAACTTTCCCCGTCCCCTAACCCTAACCCTAACCCTAACCCTAACCCTAACCCTAACCCTTACCCGAAGCCTTACCCTAACCCGTCCCTTAATCCTAAACCGTACGCTAACACTAACCTGTACCCTAACACGTATGCTCACCCTAAACAGTTGTCGTATCCTAACCTTTCCCCTAAACCGTCCCGGTCCCCTAACCCTAACCCTAAACCTTACCCTAAACCTAACACTTACCCGAAGCCTTACACTAACCCCTCCCCTAATCCTAACCCGTACGCTAACACTAATCCGTACCCTAACACGTACGCTCACCCTAAACCGTTGTCGAACACTAACCTGTCCCCTAAAACGTCCCCGTCCGCTAACCCTAAGCCTAACCCTTACCCGAAGCCTTACCCTAACCCGTCCCCTAACCCTAACCCATACGCTAACACTAACCCGTACCCTAACACCTACGCTCACCCTAAACCGTTGTCGTACCATAACCTGTCCCGTAAACCGTCCCCGTCCCCTAACCCTAACCCTAACCCTAACCCTAACACTTACCCGAAGCCTTACCCTAACCCGTCCCCTAATCCTAACCCGTACGCTACCACTAACCCATACCCTAACACGTACGTTCAACCTAAACCGTTGTCCTACACTAACCTGTCCCCTAAACCGTCCCCGTCACCTAACACTAAACCTAAACCTAACCCTAAACCTAACCCTTACCCGAAGCCTTACCCTAACCCGTAACCTAATCCTAACACGTACGCTAACACTAACCCGTACCCTAACACGTACGCTCACCCTAAACCGTTCTTGTACCCTAACCTGTCCCCTAAACCGATCCCGTCCCCTAACCCTAACCCTAACACTAAACCTTACCCGAAGCCTTACCTTAACCTGTCCCCTAATCTTAACCCGTAAACTAACACTAACCCGTACCCTAATACGTACGCTCACCCTAAACCGTTGTCGTAATCTATCCTGTCCCCTAAACCGTCCCCGTCCCCTAACCCTAACCCTTACCCGAAGCCTTACCCTAACCCGTCCCCTAATCCTAACCCGTACGCTAACACTAAACCGTACTCTAAAACGTACGCTCACCTTAAACAGTTGTCGTACACTAACCTGTCCCATAAACCGTGCCGGTCCCCTAACCCTAACCCTAACCCTAACCCTAAACCTAACCCTTACCCGAATACTTACCCTAACCCGTCCCCTAATCCTAACACGTACGCTAACACTAACACGTACCCTAACACGTACGCTCACCCTAAACCGTTGTCGTACCCTAACCTGTACCCTAAAACGTCCCCGTCCCCTAACCCTAACCCTAACCCTAAACCTAAACCTAACCCTTACCCGAAGCCTTACCCTAACCCGTCCCCTAATCCTAACCCGTACGCTAACACTAACACGTACCCTAACACGTACGCTCACCTTAAAACGTTGTCGTACCCTAACCTGTCCCCTAAACCGACCCCGTCCCCTAACCCTAACCCTAACCCTAACCCTTATCCGAAGCCTTACCTTAACAGGTCCCCTGATCCTAAACCGTACGCTACCACTAACCCGTACCCTAACACGTACGCACACCCTAAACCGTTGTCGTACCCTAACCTGTCCCCTAAAACGTCCCCGACCCCTAACACTAACCCTAACCCTAACCCTAACCCTAACCCTTACCCGAAGCCTTACCCTAAACCGTCCCCTAATCCTAACCCGTACGCTAACACTAACTCGTACCCTAACACGTACGCTCACACTAAACCGTTGGTATACCCTAACCTGTCCCCTAAACCGTCCCCTTCCCCTAACCCTAACCCTAACCCTAAACTTAATCCATACTCGAAGCCTTACCCTAACCCGTACCTTAATCCTAACCCGTACGCTAACACTAACCCGTACCCTAACAGGTACGCTCACCCTAAATCGTTGTCGTAGCCTAACCTGTCCCCTAAACCGTCCCCATCCCCTAACCCTAACCCTAACCCTAACCCTAACCCTAACACTTACCCGAAGCCTTACACTAACCCGTCCCGTAATCCTAACCCCTACGCTAACACTAACCCGTACCCTAACACGTACGCTCACCCTAAACAGTTGTCATACACTAACCTGTCCCCTAAACCGTCCCCATCCCCTAACCCTAACCCGAAACTAACCCTAACCCTTACCCGAAGCCTTACCCTAACCCGTCCCCTAATCCTAACGCGTACGCTACCACTAACCCATTCCCTAACACGTACGCTCACCCTAAACCGTTGTCCTACCGTAACCTTGCCCCTAAACCCTCCCCGTCCCCTAACCCTAACCCTAACAATTACCCGAAGCCTTACCCTAACCCGTCCCCTAATCCTAACCCGTAGGCTAACACTAACCCGTACCCTAATACGTACGCTCACCCTAAACAGTTGTCGTACCCTAATCTCTCCCCTAAACCGTCCCCTTCACCTAACACTCACCCTAACCCTAACAATAACCCTAACCCTTAGCCGAAGCCTTAACCTAACCCTTCCCCTAATCCTAAACCGTATGCTAACACTAACCCGTACCCTAACACGTACGCTCACCCTAAACCGTTGTCGTACACTAACCTGTCTGCTAAACCTTCCCCATCCCCTAACCCTAACCCTAAACCTAACCCTAACCCTAATCCTTACCCGAAGCCTTACCCTAACCCGTACCCTAATCCTAATCCGTACGCTAACACTAACACGTATTCTAACATGTATGCTCACCCCAAACTGTTGTTTTACCCTAACCTGTCCCCTAAACCGTCCCCGTCCCCTAACCCTAAACCTAACCCTAACCCTAAACCTAAACCTTACCCGAAGCCTTACCCTAACCCATCCCCTAATCCTAACCCGTACGCTAACACTAACACGTACACTAACACGAACGCTCACCCTAAACCGTTGTCGTACACTAACCTGTCCCCTAAACCGTCCCCATCCCCTAACCCTAACCCTAACCCTAACCCTAACCCTTACCCGAAGCCTTACCCTAACCCGACCACTAATCCTAGCTGTACGCTAACACTAACCCATACCCTAACACGTACGCTCACCCTAAACCGTTGTCGTACCCTAACCTGTCCCCTAAAGCGTCCCCGTCCCATAACCCTAACCCTAAACCTAACCCTAACCCTAACCCTTACCCGAAGCCTTACCCTAACCCGTCCCCTAATCCTAACCCGTACGCTAACACTAAACCGTACCCTAACACGTACGGTCACCCTAAACCGTTGTCGTACCCTAACCTGTCCCCTAAACCGTCCCCGTAACCTAACCCTAACCCTAACCCTAACCCTAACCCTAACTCTTACCCGAAGCCTTACCTTAAACTGTCCCCTAATCCTAACCCGTACGCTAACACTTACCCATACCCCAACATGTACGCTCACTCTAAACCGTTGTCGTACCCTAACCTGTCCCCTAAACCGTCCCCTAAACCTAACCCTAACCCTAAGCCTAACCCTAACACTAACCCTTACCCAGAGCCTTACACTAACCCGTCCCCTAATCCTAAACCGTACGCTAACACTAACCCGTACCCTAACACGTACGCTCACCCTAAACCGTTGTCGTACACTAACCTGTTCCCTAAACCGTCCCCGTCCCCTAACCCTAACCCAAACACTAACCCAGCCCTAACCCTTACCCAAAGCCTTACCCTAACCCGTCCCATAATCCTAACCCGTACGCTAACACTAACCCATACCCTAAAACGTACGCTCACCTTCAAAAGTTGTCGTACCCTAACCTGTCCCCTAAACCGACCCCGTCCCCTAATTCTAACCCTAACCCTCACCCTCACCCTTACCCGAAGCCTTACCCTAACCCATCCCCTAATCCTAACCCGTACGCTTCCACGAACCCGTACCCTAAAACATATGCACACCCTAAACCGTTGTCGTACCCTAACCTGACCCCTAAACCGTCCCTGACCCCTAAGCCTAACCCTAACCCTAACCCTAACCCTAACCCTAACCCTTACCCGAAGCCTTACCCTAACCCGTCCCCTAATCCTAACCCTTATGCTAACACTAAACCGTACCCTAACACGTACGCTCACCCTAAACCGTTCTCGTACCCTAACCTGTCCCCTAAACCGTCCCCGTCCCCTATCCCTAACCCAAACCCTAACCCTAACCCTAATCCTAAACCTAACCCTTACCCTAACCCTAACCCTAAACCTAACCCTAACCCTAACCCTAACCCTAACACTTATCCGAAGCCTTACGCTAACCCGTCCCCTAAACCTAAACCGTACGCTAACACTAACTTGTACCCTAACACGTACGCTCACCCTAAACCGCTGTCGTAACCTAACCTGTCCCCTAAACCGTTCCCGTCCGCGTCCCCTAACCCTAACACTAACCCTAACCCTAACCCTTACCCGAAGCCTTACCCTAACCCGTCCCCTAATCCTAACCCGTACGCTAACACTAACCCGTACCCTAACACATACACTCACCCTAAACCGTTGTCGTACCCTAACCTGTCCCCTAAACCGTCCCAGTCCCATAAACCTAACCCTAACCCTAACCCTTACCCGAAGCCTTACCCTAACCCGTCCCCTAATCCTAACCCGTACGCTAACACTAACCCGTACCCTAACATGTACGCTCACCCTAAACCGTTGTCGTACCCTAACCTGTCCCCTAAATCGTCCCCGTCGCCTAACCCTAACCCTAACCCTAACCCTTACTCGAAGCCTTACCATAACCCGTCCCATAATCCTAACGGGTACGCTAACACTAACCCGTACCCTAACACGTACGCTCACCCTAAACAGTTGTCATACACTAACCTGTCCCATAAAGCGTCCCAGTCCCCTAACCCTCATCCTAACCCTAACCCTAAACCTAACCCTTACCCGAATACTTACCCTAACCCGTCCCCTAATCCTAACACGTACGCTAACACTAACCATTACCCTAACACGTACGCTCACCCTAAACCGTTGTCGTACCCTAACCTGTACCCTAAAACGTCCCCGTCCTCTAACACTAACCCTAACCCTAACCGTAACCCTAACCCTTACCCGAAGCCTTACCCTAACCCGTCCCCTAATCCTAACCCGTACGCTAACACTAACACATACCCTAACACGTACACTCACCCTAAACCGCTGTCGTACCCTAACCTACCCCTAAACCGTTCCCGTACCCGTCCCCTACCCCTAACTCTAACCCTAATCCAAACCCTTACCCGAAGCCTTACACTAACCCTTCCCCTAATCCTAAACCGTACGCTAACACTAACCCGTTCCCTAACACATACGCTCACCCTAAACAGTTGTCATACACTAACCTGTCCCCTAAACAGTCCCAGTCCCCTAACCCTAACCCTAACCCTTACCCGAAGCCTTACCCTAACCCGTACCCTAATCATAACCCGTAGGCTAACACTAAACCGTACCCTAACACGTACGCTCACCCTAAACCTTTGTCGTACCCTAACCTGTCCCCTAAACCATCCCCGTCCCCTAACCCTAACCCTAACCCTAACCCTAACCCTAACCCTTACCCGAAGCCTTACACTAACCCGTCCCCTAATCCTAACCCGTACGCTAACACTAACCCGTACACTGACACGTACGCTCACCCTAAACCGTTGTCATACCCTAACCTGTCCCCTAAACTGTCCCCGTCCCCTAACCCTAACCCTAACCCTAACCCTATACCTAACTCTTACCCGAAGCCTTACCCTAACCCGTCCCGTAATCCTAACCCGTACGCTAACACTAACCCGTACCCTAACACGTACGCTCATCCTAAATCTTTGTCGTACCCTAACCTGTCCCCTAAACTGTTCCCGTCCCCTAACCCTAACGCTAACCCTAACCCTAACCCTTACCCAAAGCCTTACCGAAACCCGTCCCCTAATCCTAACCCGTACGTTAACACTAAACAGTACGCTAACACGTACGCTCACCCTAAACCATTGTCGTACACTAACCTGTCCCCTAAACCATCCCCGTCCCCGTCCCCTAACCCTAACCCTAAACCTAAACCTTACCCGAAGCCTTACCCTAACCCATCCCCTAATCCTAACCCGTACGCTAACACTAACCCGTACCCTAACACGTACGCTCACCCTAAATCGTTGTCATACCCTAACCTGTCCCCTAATGCGTCCCCGTCCCCGTCCCCGTCCCCTAACCCTAACCCTTACTCTAACCCTTACCCGAAGCCTTACCCTAACACGTCCCCTAATCCTAACCCGTACGCTAACAATAACCAGTACCGTAACACGTACGCTCACCCTTAACCGTTGTCGTACCCTAACCTGTCCCTTAAACCGTCCCCGTCCCCTAAGCCTAACCCTAACCCTAACCCTAACCCTAAACCTAACCCTTACCCGAAGCCTTACCTTAACCCGTCCCCTAATCCTAACCCATACGCTAACTCTAACCCGTACCCTAACACGTACGCTCACGCTAAACTGTTGTCGTACCCTAACCTGTCCCTTAAACCGTCCCCGTCCCCTAAGCCTAACCCTAACCCTAACCCTAACCCTAAACCTAACCCTTACCCGAAGCCTTACCCTAACCCGTCCCCTAATCCTAACCTGTACGCTAACACTAAACCGTACCCTAACACGTACGCTCACCCTAAAATGTTGTCGTACACTAACCAGTCCCCTAAACCGTCCCCGTCCCCTAACCCTAACCCTAACCCTAACCGTAACCCTAACCCTTACCCGAAGCCTTACCCTAACCCGTCCCCTAATCCTAACCCGTACGCTAACACTAACCCGTACCCAAACACGTACGCTCACCCTAAACCGTTGTCGTACCCTAACCTGTCCCCTAAACCGTCCCCGTCCCCTAACCCTAACCCTAACCCTAGCCCTTACCCGAAGCCTTACCCTAACCCGTCCCCTAACCGTAACCCGTACGCTAACACTAACACGTACCCTAACACATACGCTCACCCTAAACCATTGTCGTACACTAACCTGAGCCCTAAACCGTCCCCGTCTCCATCCCCTAACCCTAACCCTAACCCTAACCCTAACCCTAACCCTAACCCTTACCCGAAGCCTTATCCTAACCCGTCCCCTAATCCTAACCCGTACGCTAACACTAACCCGTACCCTAACACGTATGCTCACCCTAAACCGTTGTCGTACCATAACCTGTCCCCTAAACCGTCACCGTCCCCTAACCCTAACCCTAACCCTAACCCTAAACCTAACCCTTACCCAAAGGCTTACCCTAACCCGTCCCCTAATCCTAACCCGTACGCTAACACTAAACTGTACCCTAACACGTACGCTCACCCTAAACCGTTGTCGTACACAAACCGGTTCCTTAAACTGTCCCCGTCCCCGTCCCCGTCCCCTAACCCTAACCCTAACCCTAACCCTTACCCGAAGCCTTACCCTAACCCGTACCCTAATCCTAAACCGTACACTAACACTAACCCGTACCCTAACACGTACGCTCACCATAAACAGTTGTTGTACCCTAAACTGTCCACTAAACCGTCCCCGTCCCCTAACCCTAACCCTAACCCTAACCCTAACCCTTACCCGAAGCCTTACCCTAACCTCTCCCCTAATCCTTACCCGTACGCTAACACTAAACCGTACCCTAACACATACACACACCCTAAACCGTTGTTGTACACTAACCTGTCCCCTAAACCGTCCCTGTCTCCTAACCCTAACCCTAACCCTAACCCTAACCCTAACCCTAACCCTTACCCGAAGCCTTACCCTAACACGTCCTCTAATCCTAACCCGTACAATAACACTAAACCATACCCTAACACGTACGCTCACCCTAAACTGTTGTCGTACCATAACCTATTCCCTAAACCCTCCCCATCCCCTAACCCTAACCCTAACCCTAAACCTAACCCTAAACCTTACCCGGAGCCTTACCCTAACCCGTCACCTAATCCTAACCCGTACGCGAACACTAACCCGTACCCTAACACGTATGCTCACCCTAAACCGTTGTCGTACCCTAACCTGTCCCCTAAACCGTCCCCGTCCCCGTCCCCTAACCCTAACCCTAACCCTAACCCTAACCCTTACCCGAAGCCTTACCCTAACACGTCCTCTAATCCTAACCCATACGCTAACACTAACCCGTACCCTAACACGTACGCTCACCCTAAACCGTTGTCGTACCCTAACCTGTCCCCTAAACCGTCCCCGTCCCCTAAACCTAACCCTAACCCTAACCCTAACCCTGACCCGAAGCCTTACCCTAACCCGTCCCCTAATCCTTACCCGTACGCTAACACTAAACCGTACCCTAACACATACACACACCCTAAACCGTTGTTGTACACTAACCTGTCCCCTAAACCGTCCCCGTCTCCTAACCCTAACCCTAACCCTAACCCTAACCCTAACCCTAACCCTTACCCGAAGCCTTACCCTAACACGTCCTCTAATCCTAACCCGTACAATAACACTAAACCATACCCTAACACGTACGCTCACCCTAAACTGTTGTCGTACCCTAACCTGTTCCCTAAACCCTCCCCATCCCCTAACCCTAACCCTAACCCTAAACCTAACCCTAAAACTTACCCGAAGCCTTACCCTAACCCGTCCCCTAATCCTAACACGTACGCTAACACTAACCCATACCCTAACACGTACGCTCACCCTAAACCATTGTCGTACCCTAACCTGTCCCCTAAACCGTCACCGTCCCCTCACCCTAACACTAACCCTAACCCTAACCCTAACCCGAACCCTTACCCGAAGCCTTACCCTAAACCGTCCCCTAATCCTAACCCGTACGCTAAAAGTAACCCGTACCCTAACACGTACGCTCACCCTAAACCTTTGTCGTACCCTAACCTGTCCCCTAAACTGTCCCCGTCCCCTAACCCTAACACTCACCCTAACCCTAACGCTTACCCGAAACCTTACCCTAACCCGTCCGCTAATCCTAACCCATACGCTAAAACTAACCCGTACCCTAACACGTACACTCACCCTAAACCGTTGTCGTACCCTAACCTGTCCCCTAAACCATCCCCGTCCCCTAACCCTAACCCTAACACTAACCCTAACCCTAAACCTAACCCTTACCCAAAGTCTTACACTAACCCGTCCCCTAATCCTAACCCGTACACTAACACTAACCCGTACCCTAACACGTACGCTCACCCTAAACCGTTGTCGTACCCTAACCTGTCCCCTAAACCGTCCCGGTCCCCTAACCCTAACCATAACCCTTAACCTAAACCTAACGCTTACCCGAAGCCTTACACTAACACGTCCCCTAATCCTAACCCGTACGCTAACACTAATCCGGACCCTAACACGTACGCTCACCCTAAACCGTTGTCGAACCCTAACCTGTCCCCTAAACCGTCCCCGTCCCCGTCTCCTTACCCTGACCCTAACCCTAACCCTAACCCTTACCCGAAGACTTACCCTAACCCTTCCCCAATCCTAACCCGTACGCTAACTCTAACCCGTACCCTAACACGTACGCTCACCCTAAACCTTTGTCGTACCCTAACCTGTCCACTAAACTGTCCCCGTCCCCTAACCCTAACCATAACCCTAACCCTAACCCTAACCCTAACCCTTACCTGAAGCCTTACCCTAACCCGACCCCTAATCCTAAACCGTACGCTAACACTAATCCATACCCTAACACGTATGCTCACCCTAAACAGTTGTCGTACCCTAACCTGTCCCCTAAACCGTCCTGGTCCCCTAACCCTAACCCTAACCCTTAACCTAAACCTAACGCTTACCCGAAGTCTTACACTAACCCGTACCCTAATTTTAACCCGTACGGTAACACTAACCCGTACCCTAACACGTACGCTCACCCTAAACCGTTTTCGTACCATAACCTGTCCCCTAAACCGTCCCCGTTCCCATTCCCTAACCCTAACCCTAACCCTTACCCGAAGCCTTACCCTAACCCGTCCCCTAATTCTAACCCGTACGCTAACACTAACCCATACCCTAACACGTACGCTCACCCTAAACCGTTGTCCTACCCTAACCTGTCCCCTAAACCTTCCCCGTCCCCTAACCTTAACCCTAACCGTAACCCTAAACCTAACCCTTACCCGAAGCCTTACACTAACCCGTCCCCTAATCCTAACATGTATGCTAACACTAACCCGAACCCTAACACACACGCCGACCCTAAATCGTTGTCGTACCCTAACCTGTCCCCTAAAACGTCCCCGTCCCCTAAACCTAAACCTAAACCTAACCTAAACCTAACCCTTTCCCGAAGGCTTACCCTAACCCATACCCTAATCCTAAACCATACACTAACACTAACCCATACCCTACCACGTACGTTCACCCTAAACTGTAGTCATACCCTAACCTGTCCCCTAAACCGTCCCCGTTCCCGTCCCCTAACCCTAACCATAACCCTAACCGTAACCCTTACCCGAAGCTTTACCCTAACCCGTCCCGTAATCATAACCCGTACGCTAACACTAATACGTACCGTAATACGTACACTCAACCTAAACCGTTGTTGTACCCTAACCTCTCCCCTAAACGGTCCCCGTCCCCTAACCATAACCCTAACCCTAACCCTAACCCTTACCCGAAGCCTTACCCTAACCCGTCCCCTAATCCTAACCCGTACGCTAACACTAACCCGTACTCTAACACGTACGCTCACCCTAAACAGTTGTCGTACACTAACCTGTCCCGTAAACCGTCCCGGTCCACTAACCCTAACCCTAAACCTAAACCTAACCCTTACCCGAATACTTACCCTAACCCGTCCCCTAATCCTAACCCGTACGCTAACACTAACCCGTACCCTAACATGTACGCTCACCCTAAACCGTTGTCGTACCCTAACCTGTACCCAAAACGTCCCCGTCCCCTAAACCTAACCCTAACCCTAAACCTAAACCTAACCCTTACCCGAAGCCTTACCCTAACCCGTCCCCTAATCCTAACCCGTACGCTAACACTAACCCGTACCCTAACACGTACGCTCACACTAAACCGTTGTCGTACCCTAACCTGTCCCCTAAACCGTCCCCTTCCCCTAACTCTAACCCTAACCCTAACCTTAATCCATACTCGAAGCCTTACCCTAACCCGTACCTTAATCCTAACCTGTACGCTAACACTAACGCGTACCCTAACACGTACGCTCACCCTAAATCGTTGTCGTACCCTAACCTGTCCCGTAAACCGTCCCCATCCCCTAACCCTAACCCTAACCCTAACCTTAACCCTAACACTTACCCGAAGCCTTACACTAACCCGTCCCGTAATCCTAAACCGTACGCTAACACTAACTGATACCCTAACACGTACGCTCACCCTAAACCGTTGTCGTACACTAACCTGTCCCCTAAACCGTCCCCGTCCCCGTCCCCTAACCCTAAACCTGACCCTAACCCTAACCCTTACCCGAAGCCTTACCCTAACCCGTCCCGTAATCCTAACCCGTACGCTAACACTAACCCGTACCGTAATATGTACACTCACCCTAAACCGTTGTTGTACCCTAACCTGTCCCCTAAACCGTCCCCGTAACCTAACCCTAACCCTAACCCTAACCCTAACCCTAACCCTAAACCTAACCTAACCCGTCCCCTAATCCTAACCCGTAGGCTAACACTAAACTGTACCCTAACACGTACGCCCACCCTAAACCGTTGTCGTACCCTAACCTGTCCCCTAAACCGTCCCCGTCCCCTAACCCTAACCCTAACCCTAACACTAACCCTTACCCGAAACCTTACCCTAACCCGTCCCCTAATCGTAACCCGTACGCTAACACTAACACGTACCCTAACACGTACGCTCACCCTAAATCGTTCTCGTACACTAACCTGTCCCCTAAACGGTCCCCGTCCCCATCCCCGAACCCTAACCCTAACCATAACCCTAACCCTTACCCGAAGCCTTACCCTAACCCGTCCCCTAATCCTAACCCGTACGCTAACACTAACCCGTACCCTAACACGTACGCTCACCCTAAACCGTTGTCATACCCTAACCTGTACCCTAAACCGTCCCCGTCCCCTAACCATAACCCTAACACTAACCCTTATCCGAAGCCTTACCCTAACCCGTCCCCTAATCCTAACCCGTACGCTAACACTCACCCGTACCCTAACACGTACGCTCACCCTAAACTGTTGTGGTACCCTAACCTGTCCCCTAAACAGTCCCCATCCCCTAACCCTAACCCTAACCCTAAGCCTAACCCTTACCCGAAGCCTTACACTAACCCATCCCCTAATCCTAACCCGTACGCTAACACTAACCCGTAGCCTAACACGTACGCTCACCATAAACCGTTGTCGTACCATAACCTGTCCCCTAAACCGTTCCCATCCCCTAACCCTAACCCTAACCCTAACCCTAACCCTAACCCTTACCCGAAGCCTTACCCTAACCCGTCCCCTAATCCTAACCCGTACGCTAAAACTAACCCTAACCCTAACACGTACGCTCACCCTAAACCGTTGTCGTATCCTAACCTGTCCCCTAAACCGTCACTGTCCGCTAAACCTAACCCTAACCCTAACCCTAACGCTAAACCGAACCCTTACCCGAAGCCTTACACTAAACCGTCCCCTAATCCTAACCCGTATTCTAACTCTAACCCGTACCCTAACACGTACGCTCACCCTAAACAATTGTCGTACCCTAACCTGTCCCCTAAACCGTCCCCGTTCCCTAACCCTAACCCTAACCCTAACCCTAACCCTAACCCTTACCCGAAGCCTTACCCTAACCCGTCCCCTAATCCTAACCCATACGCTAACACTAACCCATACCCTAACACGTACGCTCACCCTAAACCGTTGTCGTGCACTAACCTGTCCCCTAAACCGTCCCTGTCCCCTAACCCTAACCCCAACCCTAACCCTAACACTAACCCTTACCCGAAGCCTTACCCTAACCCGTCCCTTAATCCTAACCCATACGATAACACTAACCTGTACCCTAACACGTACGCTCACCCTAAACCGTTGTCATACACTAACCTGTCCCCTAAACTGTCCCCGTCACCTAACCCTAACCCTAACCCTAACCCTAAACCTAAACCGTTGTCGTACCCTAACCTGTCCCCTAAACCGTCCCCGTCCCCTAACCCTAACCCTAACCCTAACCCTAACCCTAACCCTTACCCGAAGCCTTACCCTAACCCAACCCCTAATCCTAAACCGTACGCTAACACTAACCCATACCCTAACACGTACGCTCACCCTAAACCGTTGTCATACACTGACCTGTCCCCTAAACCGTCCCCGTCCCCGTCCCCTAACCCTAACCCTAACTCTAACCCTAAGCCTTACCCGAAGCCTTTCCCTAACCCGTCCCCTAATCCTAACCCGTACGCTAACACTAACCCGTACCCTAACACGTACGCTCACCCTAAACCGTTGTCGTACCCTAACCTGTCCCCTAAACCATTCCCATTCCCTAACCCTAACCCTAACACTAACCTTAAACCTAACCCTTATCCGAAGCCTTACACTAACCCGTCCCCTAATCCTAACTTGTACACTAACACTAACCCGTACCCTAACACGTACGCTCACCCTAAACCGTTGTCGTACTCTAACCTGTCCCCTAAACCGTCCCCGTCCCCTAACCCTAACCCTAACCCTAACCCTAACCCTAACACGTTCGCTCACCCTAAACCGTTGTCGTACCCTAACCTGTCCCCTAAACCGTCCCCGTCCCCTAACCCTAACCCTAACCCTAACCCTAACCCTTACCCGAAGCCTTACCCTAACCCGTCCCCTAATCCTAAACCGTACGCTAACACTAACCCGTACCCTAACACGTACGCTCACCCTAAACCGTTGTCATACACTGACCTGTCCCCTAAACCGTCCCGGTCCCCGTCCCATAACCCTAAACCTAACCCTAACCCTAACCCTTACCCGAAGCATTACCCTAACCCGTCCCCTAATCCTAACCCGTACGCTAACACTAACCGGTACCCTAACATGTACACTCACCCTAAACAGTTGTCGTTCCCTAACCTGTCCCCTAAACCGTCCCCGTCCCCTAACCCTAACCCTAACCCTAACCCTAACCCTTTCCCGAAGCGTTACCCTAACACATCCCCTAATGCTAACCCGTACGCTAACACTAACCCGTAGCCTAACACATACGCTCACCATAAACCGTTGTCGTACCGTAACCTGTCCCCTAAACTGTCCCCGTACCCTAACCCTAACCCTAACCCTAACCCTAACCCTAACCCTTACCCGAAGCCTTATCCTAACCCGTCCCCTAATCCTAACCCGTACGCTAACACTAAACCGTACCCGAACACATACGCACACCCTAAACCGTTGTCGTACCCTAACCTGTCCCCTAAACCGTCCCCGTTCCCTAACCCTAACCCTAACCCTAACCCTAACCCTAACCCTTACCCGAAGCCTTACCCTAACCCGTCCCCTAATCCTAACCCTTACGCTAACATTAACCTGAACCCTAACACGTAGGCTCACCCTAAACCGTTGTCGTACAATAACCTGTCCCCTAAACCATCACCGTCCCCTAAACCTAACCCTAACCCTAACCCTAACCCGAACACTTACCCGAAGCCTTACACTAAACCGTCCCCTAATCCTAACCCGTATGCTAACTCTAAACCGTACCCTAACACGTACGCTCACCCTAAACCGTTGTCGTAACCTAACCTGTCCCCTAAACCGTCCCCATTCCCTAACCCTAACCCTAACCCTAATCCTTACCCTAACCCTTACCTGAAGCCTAACCCTAACCCGTCCCCTAATCCTAACCCGTACGCTAACACTAACCCGTACCCTAACACGTACGCTCACCCTAATCCGTTGTCGTACCCTAAACTATCCCCTAAACCGTCCCCGTCCCCTAACCCTAACCATAACCCTAACCCTAACCCTAACCCTTACCCGAAGCCTTACCCTAAACCGTCCCCTAATCCTAACCCATACGATAACACTAACCTGTACCCTAACACGTACGCTCACCCTAAACTGTTATCATACACTAACCTGTCCCCTAAACTGTCCCCGTCCCCTAACCCTAACCCTAACCCTAACCCTAACCCTAACCCTAACCCTTACCCGAAGCCTTACCCTAACCCGTCCCCTAATCCTAACCCGTACCATAACACTAACCCGTACCCTAACACGTACGCTCACCCTAAACTGTTGTCGTACACTAACCTGTCCCCTAAACCGTCCCCTAACCCTAACCCTAACCCTAACCCTAACCCTTACCCGAAGCCTTACCCTAACAAGTCCCCTAATCCTAACCCGTAGGCTAACACTAACCCATACCCTAACACGTATGCTCACCCTAAACCGTTGTCGTACCCTAACCTGTCCCCTAAACCGTCCACGTCCCCTAACCCTAACCCTAACCCTAACCCTAACCCTTACCCGAAGCCTTACCCTAACCCGTCCCCTAATCCTAACCCTTACGCTAACACTAACCTGAACCCTAACACGTAGGCTCACCCTAAACCGTTGTCGTACACTAACCTGTCCCCTAAACCGTCACCGTCCCCTAAACCTAACCCTAACCCTAACCCTAACCCGAACACTTACCCGAAGCCTTACCCTAAACCGTCCCCTAATCCTAACCCGTATGCTAACTCTAAACCGTACCCTAACACGTACGCTCACCCTAAACCGTTGTCGTAACCTAACCTGTCCCCTAAACCGTCCCCATTCCCTAACCCTAACCCTAACCCTAATCCTTACCCTAACCCTTACCTGAAGCCTAACCCTAACCCGTCCCCTAATCCTAACCCGTACGCTAACACTAACCCGTACCCTAACACGTACGCTCACCCTAATCCGTTGTCGTACCCTAAACTATCCCCTAAACCGTCCCCGTCCCCTAACCCTAACCCTAACCCTAACCCTAACCCTAACCCTTACCCGAAGCCTTACCCTAAACCGTCCCCTAATCCTAACCCATACGATAACACTAACCTGTACCCTAACACGTACGCTCACACTAAACTGTTATCATACACTAACCTGTCCCCTAAACTGTCCCCGTCCCCTAACCCTAACCCTAACCCTAACCCTAACCCTTACCCGAAGCCTTACCCTAACCCGTCCCCTAATCCTAACCCGTACCCTAACACTAACCCGTACCCTAACACGTACGCTCACCCTAAACCGTTGTCGTACACTAACCTGTCCCCTAAACCGTCCCCTAACCCTAACCCTAACCCTAACCCTAACCCTTACCCGAAGCCTTACCCTAACAAGTCCCCTAATCCTAACCCGTAGGCTAACACTAACCCATACCCTAACACGTATGCTCACCCTAAACCGTTGTCGTACCCTAACCTGTCCCCTAAACCGTCCACGTCCCCTAACCCTAACCCTAACCCTAACCCTTACCCGAAGCCTTACCCTAACCCGTCCCCTAAAGCTTACCCGTACGCTAACACTAACACGTAGCCTAACACGTACGCTCACCCTAAACCGTTGTCGTACCCTAACCTGTCCCCTAAACCGTCCCCGTCCCCTAACCCTAACCCTAACCCTAACCCTAACCCTAACCCTTACCTGAAGCCTTACCCTAACCCGTCCCGTAATCCTAAACCGTACGCTAACACTAAACCGTACACTAACACGTATGCTCACCCTAAACCGTTGTCGTACCCTAACCTGTCCCCTAAACCATCCCCATCCCCGACCCCTAACCCTAACCCTAACCCTAACGCTAACCCATACCCGAAGCCTTACCCTAAACCGTCCCCTAATCCTAACCCGTACGCTAACAATAACCCGTACCCTAACACGTACGCTCACCCTAAATCGTTGTCGTACCCTAACCTGTCCCCTAAACCGTCCCTGTCCCCAACCCTAACCTTAACCCTAACCCTAACCCTAAACCTTACCCGAAGCCTTACCCTAACCGGTGCCGTAATCCTAACCCGTACGCTAACACTAACCGGTACCCTAACACGTACACTCACCCTAAACAGTTCTCGTTCCCTAACCTTCCCCTAAACCGTCGCCGTCCCCTAACCCTAACCCTAACCCTAACCCTAACCCATACCTGAAGCCTTACCCTAACCCGTCCCTTAATCCTAACCCGTACGCTAACACCTACCCGTAACCTAACACGTACGCTCACCCTAAACCGTTGTCGTACACTAACCTGTCCCCTAAACCATCCCCGTCCACTAACCCTAACCCTAATCCTAACCCTAACCCTAAACCTTACCCGAAGCCTTACCCTAAACCGTCCCCTACACCTAAACCATACGCTAACACTAACCCGTACCCTAACACGTACGCTCACCCTAAACCGTTGTCGTACCCGAAACTGTCCCCTAAACCGTCCCCATCCCCTAACCCTAACGCTAACCCCAACCCTAACCCTTACCAGAAGCCTTACCCTAACCCGTCCCCTAATCCTAACCCGTACGCTAACACTAACCAGTATCCTAACACGTACGCTCACCCTAAACCGTTGTCGTACCCTAACCTGTCCCCTAAACCGTCACCGTCCCCTAATCCTATCCCTAACCCTAACCCTAACCCGAACCCTTACCCGAAACCTTACCCTAACCCGTCCCCTAATCCTAACCCGTACGCTAACACTAAGTCGTACCCTAACACGTATGCTCACCCTAAACATTTGTCGTACCCTAACCTGTCCCCTAAACCGTCCCCGTCCCCTAACCCTAACACTAACCCTAACCCTAACCCTTAACCAAAGCCTTACCCTAACCCGTCCCCTAATCCTAAACCGTACGCTAACACTAACCCGTACCCTAACACGTACGCTCACCCTAAACCGTTTTCGTACACTAACCTCTCCCCTAAACCGTCCCCATCCCCTAACACTTATCCTAACCCTAACACTAACCCTAACCCTTACCCTTACCCGAAGCCTTACCCGAACCCGTCCCCTAATCCTAAGCCGTACGCTAACACTAACCCGTACCCTAACACGTACGCTCACCCTAAACCGTTGTCGTACCCTAACCTGTCCCATAAACCGTCCCCGTCCCATAACCCTAACACTAAACCTAAAACCTAACCCTTACCAGAAGCCTTACACTAACCCGTCCCCTAATCCTAACCCGTACGCTAACACTAACCCGTAGCCTAACATGTACGCTCAACATAAACCGTTGTCGTACCCTAACCTGTCCCACTAAACTGTCCCCGTCACCTAACCCTAACCCTAACCCTAACCCTAAACCTTACCCGAAGCCTTACCCCTAACCCTTCCCATAAGCCTAACCCGTACGCTAACACTAACCCATACCCTAACACGTATGCTCACCCTAAACCGTTATCGTACACTAACCTGTCCCCTAAACCATCCCCGTCCCCTAACCCTAACCCTAACCCTAACCCTAACTCTTACCCGAAGCCTTACTCTAACCCGTCCCCTAATCCTAACCCGTACGCTAACCATAACCAGTACCATAACACGTATGCTCACCCAAAACCGTTGTCGTGCCCTAACCTGTCCCCTAAATCGTCCCCGTCCCCTAACCCTAACCCTAACCCTAACCCTAAACCTAACCCTTACCCGAAGCATTACCCTAACCCGTCCCCTAATCCTAACCCGTATGCTAACTCTAACCCGTACCCTAACACGTACGCTCACGCTAAACCGATGTCGTACCTAACCTATCCCCTAAACCGTCCCCATTCCTAACCCTAACCCTAACCCTAACCCTAACACTAACCCTTACCCGAAGCCTTACCCTAACCCGTCCCCTAATCCTAAACCGTACGCTAACACTAACCCGTACACTAACACGAACGCTCACCCTAAACCGTTGTCGTACCCTAACCTGTCCCCTAAACCGTCCACGTCCCCTAACCCTAACCCTAACCCTAACCCTTACCCGAAGCCTTACCCTAACCCGTCCCCTAATACTAACACGTATGCTAACACTATCTCGTACCCTAACACGTACGCTCACCCTAAACCGTTGTCGTACCCTAACCTGTCCCCTAAACCGTCCCCGTCCCCTAACCCTAACCCTAACCCTTACCCTAAGCCTTACCATAACCCGTCCCCTAATCGTAACCCGTACGCTAACACTAACCCGTAGCCTAACACGTACGCTCACCATAAACCGTTGTTGTACCCTAACCTGTCCCCTAAACCGTCCCCGTGCCCTAACCCTAACCCTAACCCTAACCCTAACCGTAACCCTTACCCGAAGCCTTACCCTAACCCGTCCCCTAATCCTAACCCGTACGCTAACACTAACCCGTACCCTAACACGTACGCTCACCCTAAACCATTGTCGTACCCTAACCTGTCCCCTAAACCGTCCCTGTCCCCTAACCCTAACGCTAACCGTAACCCGAACCCTTACCCGAAGCCTTACCCTAACCCGTCCCATAATCCTTACCCGAACGCTAACACTAATCCATACCCTAACACGTACGCTCACCCAAAAGCGTTGTCGTGCCCTAGCCTGTCCCCTAAACCGTCCCCGTCCCCTAACCCTAACCCTAACCCTAACCCTAACCCTAACCCTTACCCGAAGCATTACACTAACCCGTCCCCTAATCCTAACCCGTATGCTAACTCTAACCCATACCCTAACACGTACGCTCACCCTAAACCGTTGCCGTACCCTAACCTGTCCCCTAAACCGTCCCCATTCCCTAACCCTAACCCTAACCCTAACCCTAACCCTAAACCTTACCCGAAGCCTTACCCTAACCCGTCCCCTAATCCGAACCCGTACACTAACACTAACCCGTACCCTAACACGTACGCTCACCATAAACCGTTGTCGTACACTAACCTGTCCCCTAAACCGTCCCCGTCCCCGTCCCCTAACCCTCACCCTAACCCTAACCCTAACCCTTACCCGAAGCCTTACTCTAACACGTCCCCTAATCCTAACCCGTAGGCTAACACTAACCCATACCCTAACACGTATGCTCACCCTAAACCGTTGTCGTACCCTAACCTGTCCCCTAAATCGTCCACGTCCCCTAACCCTAACCCTAACCCTAACCCTAACCCTTACCCGAAGCCTTACCCTAACCCGTCGCCTAAACCTAACCCGTACGCTAACACTAACCCGTACCCTAACACGTACGCTCACCCTAAACCGTTGTCATATCCTAACCTGTCCCCTAAACCGTCCCCGTCCCCTAACCCTAACCCTAACACTAACCCTAACCCTTACCCGAAGCCTTACCCTAACCCGTCCCCTAATCCTTACCCGTACGCTAACACTAACCCATAGCCTAACACGTACGCTCACCCTAAACCGCTGTCGTACCCTAACCTGTCCCCTAAACCGTCCCCGTCCCCTAAACCTAACCCTAACCCTAATCCTTACCTGAAGCCTTACCCTAACCCGTCCCGTAATCCTAACCCGTACGCTACCACTAAACCGTACACTAACACGTACGATCACCCTAAACCGTTGTCGTACCCTAACCTGTCCCCTAAACCATCCCCGTCCCCTTCCCCTAACCCTAACCCTAACCCTAACGCTAACCCATACCCGAAGCCTTACCCTAAACCGTCCCCTAATCCTAACCCGTACGCTAACAATAACCCGTACCCTAACACGTACGCTCACCCTAAACCGTTGTCGTACCCTAACCTGTCCCCTAAACCGTCCCTGTCCCCTAACCCTAACCCTAACCCTAACCCTAACCCTAAACCTTACCCGAAGCCTTACCATAACCCGTCCCGTAATCCTAACCCGTACGCTCACACTAACCGGTACCCTAACATGTACACTCACCCTAAACAGTTGTCGTTCCCTAACCTGTCCCCTAAACCGTCGCCGTCCCCTAACCCTAACCCTAACCCTAACCCTAACCCTTACCTGAAGCCTTACCCTAACCCGTCCCTTAATACTAACCCGTACGCTAACACCTACCCGTACCCTAACACGTACGCTCACCCTAAACCGTTGTCGTACACTAACCTGTCCCCTAAACCATCCCCGTCCACTAACCCTAACCCTAATCCTAACCCTAACCCTAAACCTTACCCGAAGCCTTACCCTAAACCGTCCCCTAAACCTAACCCATACGCTAACACTAACCCGTACCCTAACACGTACGCTCACCCTAAACCGTTGTGGTACCCGAAACTGTCCCCTAAACCGTCCCCGTCCCCTAACCCTAACGCTAACCCCAACCCTAACCCTTACCCGAAGCCTTACCCTAACCCGTCCCCTAATCCTAACCCGTACGCTAACACTAACCAGTACCCTAACACGTACGCTCACCCTAAAACGTTGTCGTACCCTAACCTGTCCCCTAAACCGTCACCGTCCCCTAATCCTAACCCTAACCCTAACCCTAACCCTAACCCGAACCCTTACCCGAAGCCTTACCCTAACCCGTCCCCTAATCCTAACCCGTACGCTAACACTAACCCGTACCCTAACACGTACGCTCACCCTAAACATTTGTCGTACGCTAACCTGTCCCCTAAACCGTCCCCGTCCCCTAACCCTAACACTAACCCTAACCCTAACCCTTAACCAAAGCCTTACCCTAACCCGTCCCCTAATCCTAAACCGTACGCTAACACTAACCCGTACCCTAACACGTACGCTCACCCTAAACCGTTTTCGTACACTAACCTCTCCCCTAAACCGTCCCCATCCCCTAACACTTATCCTAACCCTAACCCTAACCCTAACCCTTACCCGAAGCCTTACCCGAACCCGTCCCCTAATCCTAACCCGTATGCTAACTCTAACCCGTACCCTAACACGTACGCTCATCCTAAACCGTGGTCGTACCCTAACCTGTCCCCTAAACCGTCCCCGTCCCCTAACCCTAACCCTAACCCTAACCCTAACCCTAAACCTTACCCGAAGCCTTACCCTAACCCGTCCCCTAATCCTAACCCGTACGCTAACAATAACCCGTACCCTAACACGTACGCTCACCCTAAACCGTTGTCGTACACTAACCTGTCCCCTAAACCGTCCCCGTCCCCGTCCCCTAAACCTAACCCTAACCCTAACCCTAACCCTTACCCGAATCCTTAACCTAACCCGTCCCCTAATCCTAACCCGTAGGCTAACACTAACCCATACCCTAACACGTATGCTCACCCTAAACCGTTGTCGTACACTAAACTGTCCCCTAAACCATCCCCGTCCCCTAACCCTATCCCTAATCCTAACCCTAACCCTAAATCTTACCCGAAGCCTTACCCTAAACCGTCCCCTAAACCTAACCCATACGCTAACACTAACCCGTACCCTAACACGTACGCTCACCCTAAACCGTTCTCGTACCCGAACCTGTCCCGTAAACCGTCCCCGTCCCCTAACCCTAACGCTAACCCTAACCCTAACCCTTACCCGAAGCCTTACACTAACCCGTCCCCTAATCCTAACCCGTATGCTAACTCTAACACGTACCCTAACACGTACGCTCACCCTAAAACGTTGTCGTACCCTAACCTGTCCCCTAAACCGTCCCCGTCCCCTAACCCTAACCCTAACCCTAAACCTTACCCGAAGCCTTACCATAATCCGTCCCCTAATCCTAACCTGTACGCTAACAATAACCCGTACCCTAACACGTACGCGCACCCTAAACGGTTGTCGTACACTAACCTGTCCCCTAAACCGTCCCCGTCCCCGTCCCCTAACCCTAAACCTAACCCTAACCCTAACCCTTACCCGAAGCCTTACCCTAACCCATTCCCTAATCCTAAACCGTACGCTAACACTAACCCGTACCCTAACACGTATGCTCATCCTAAACCGTTGTCGTACCCTAACCTGTCCACTAAACCGACCCCGTCCCCTAACCCAAACCCTAACCCTAACCCTAACGCTTACCCGAAGCCGTACCCTAACCCGTGCCCTAATCCTAACCCGTACGCTAACACTAACCCATAGCCTAACACGTACGCTCACCCTAAACCGTTGTCGTACCCTAACCTGTCCCCTAAACCGTCCCCGTCCCCTAACCCTAACCCTAAACCTAACCCTTACCCGAAGCCTTACACTAACCCATCCCCTAATCCTAACACGTACGCTAACACTAAAACGTACCCTAACACGTACGCTCACCCTAAACCGTTGTCGTACCCTAACCTGTCCCCTAAACCTTCCCCGTCCCCTAACCCTAACCCTAATCCTAACCCTAACCCTAAGCCTTACCCGAAGCCTTACGGTAACCCGTCCCCTAATCCTAACCCGTACGCTAACACTAACCCGTACCCTAACACGGAGGCTCACCCTAAATCGTTGTCGTACCCTAACCTGTCCCCTAAACCGTCCCCGTCCCCTAACCCTAACCCTAACCCTAACCCTAACCCTAAACCTTACCCGAAGCCTTACACTAAACCATCCCCTAATCCTAACCCGTACGCTAACCCTAACCCGTACCCTAACACGTACGCTCACCCTAAACCATTGTCGTACCCTAACCTGTACCCTAAACCATCCCCGCCCCTATCCCTAACCCTAACCCTAAACCTAACCCGTACCCAAAGCCTTACCCTAACCCGTCCCCTAATCCTAACCGGTACGCTAACACTAACACGTACCCTAACACGTACGCTCACCCTAAAATTTTGTCGAACCATAACCTGTCCCCTAAACCGTCCCCATCCCCTAACCCTAGCCCTAACCCTAACCGTAACACTTACCCGAAGCCTTACCCTAACCCGTCCCATAAGCCTAACCCGTAGGCTAACACTAACCCATACCCTAACACGTACGCTCACCCTAAACCGTTATCGTACACTAACCTGTCCCCTAAACCGTCCCCGTCCCCTAACCCTAACCCTAACCCTAACCCTAACCCTTACCCAAAGCCTTACTCTAACCCGTCCCCTAATCCTAACCCGTAGGCTAACCATAACCAGTATCCTAATAGGTACGCTCACCCTAAACCGTTGTCGTACCCTAACCTGTCCCCTAAACCATCCCCGTCCCCATCCCCTAACCCTAACCCTAACCCTAACCCTTACCCAAAGCCTTACCCTAACCCGTCCCCTAATCCTAACCCGTACGCTAACACTAACCCGTAGCCTAACACGTACGCTCACCCTAAACTTTTGTCGTACCCTAACCTGTCCCCTAAACCGTCCCCGTCCCCTAACCCTAACCCTAACCCTAATCGTTACCTGAAGCCTTACGCTAACTCGTCCCGTAATACTAACACGTACGCTAACACTAACTCGTACCCTAACACGTACGCTCACCCTAAACCGTTGTCGTACGCTAACCTGTCCGCTAAACCGTCCCCGTCCCCTAACCCTAAAACTAAACCTAACCCTTACCCGAAGCCTTACCCTAACCCGTCCCCTAATCCTAACACGTACGCTAACACTAACCCGTAGCCTAACACGTACGCTCACCATAAACCGTTGTCATACTCTAACCTGTCCCCTAAACCGTCCCTGTCCCCTAACACTAACCCTAACCCTAACCCCAAACCTAACCCTTACCCGAAACCTTACACTAACCCGTCCCCGAATCCTAACCTGTACGCTAACACTAAACAGTACCCTAACACGTACGCTCACCCTAAACCGTTGTCGTACACTAACCTGTCCCCTAAACCGTCCCCGTCCCCTAACCCTAACCCTTACCCTAACCCTAACCCTTACCCGAAGCCTTATCCTAACCCGTCCCCTAATCCTAACCCGTACGCTAACAGTAACCCGTACCCTAACACGTACGCTCACCCTAAACCGTTGTCGAACCCTAACCTGTCCCCTAAACCGTCACCGTCCCCTAACCCTAACCCTAACCCTAACCCTAACCCGAACCCTTACCCAAAGCCTTACCCTAACCCGTCCCCTAATCCTTACCCGAACGCTAACACTAATCCATACCCTAACACGTACGCTCACCCAAAACCGTTGTCGTGCCCTAACCTGTCCCCTAAACCGTCCCCGTCCCCTAAACCTAACCCTAACCCTAACCCTAACCCTAACCCTTACCCGAAGCATTACCCTAACCCGTCCCCTAATCCTAACCCGTATGCTAACTCTAACCCATACCCTAACACGTACGCTCACCCTCAACCGATGTCGTACCCTAACCTCTCCCCTAAACCGTCCCCGTTCCCTAACCCTAACCCTAACCCTAACCCGAACCCTAACCCTTACCCGAAGCCTTACCCTAACCCGTCCCCTAATCCTAAACCGTACGCTAACACTAACCCGTACACTAACACGTACGCTCACCCTAAACAGTTGTCGTACCCTAACCTGTCCCCTAAACCGTCCCCATCCCCTAACTCTAACACTAACCCTAACTCTAACCCTTACCCGAAGCCTTACCCTAACCCGTCGCCTAATACTAACATGTATGCTAACACTATCTCGTACCCTAACACGTACGCTCACCCTAAACCGTTGTCGTACCCTAACCTGTCCCCTAAACCGTCTCCGTCCCCTAACCCTAACCCTAAACCTAACCCTTACCCTAAGCCTTACCCTAACCCGTCCCCTAATCCTAAACCGTACGCTAACACTAACCCGTAGCCTAACACGTACGCTCACCATAAACCGTTGTCGTACCCTAACCTGTCCCCTAAACCGTCCCCGTCCCCTAACACTAACCCTAACCCTAACCCTAACCGTAACCCTTACCCGAAGCCTTACCCTAACCCGTCCCGTAATCCTAACCCGTACGCTAACACTAACCGCTACCCTAACACGTACACTCACCCTAAACAGTTGTCGTTCCCCAACCTGTCCCCTAAACCGTCGCCGTCCCCTAACCCTAACCCTAACCCTAACCGTAACCCTTACCTGAAGCCTTACCCTAACACGTCCCTTAATCCTAACCCGTAGGCTAACCCCTACCCGTACCCTAACACGTACGCTCACCCTAAACCGTTGTCGTACACTAACCGTCCCCTAAACCATCCCCGTCCACTAACCGTAACCCTAATCCTAACCCTAACCCTAAACCTTACCCGAAACCTTACCCTAAACCGTCCCCTAAACGTAACCCATACGCTAACACTAACCCGTACCGTAACACGTACGCTAACCCTAAACCGTTGTCTTACCCGAAAGTGTCCCCTAAACCGTCCCCGTCCCCTAACCCTAACACTAACCCCAACCCTAACCCTTACCCGAAGCCTTACCCTAACACGTCCCCTAATCCTAACCCGTACGCTAACACTAACCAGTACCCTAACACGTACGCTCACCCTAAACCGTTGTCGTACACTAACCTGTCCCCTAAACCGTCACCGTCCCCTAATCCTAACCCTAACCCTAACCCTAACCCGAACCCTTACCCGAAGCCTTACCCTAACCCGTCCCATAATCCTAACCCGTACGCTAACACTAACCCGTACCCTAACACGTACGCTCACCCTAAACATTTGTCGTACCCTAACCTGTCCCCTAAACCGTCCCCGTCCACTAACCCTAACACTAACCCTAAGCCTAACCCTTAACCAAAGCCTTACCCTAACCCGTCCCCTAATCCTAAACCGTACGCTAACACTAACCCGTACCCTAACACGTACGCTCACCCTAAACCGTTTTCGTACACTAACCTCTCCCCTAAACCGTCCCCATCCCCTAACACTTATCCTAACCCTAACCCTAACCCTAACCCTTACCCAAAGCCTTACCCGAACCCGTCCCCTAATCCTAATCCGTATGCTAACTCTAACCCGTACCCTAACACGTACGCTCATCCTAAACCGTTGTCGTACCCTAACCTGTCCCCTAAACCGTCCCCGTCCCCTAACCCTAACCCTAACCCTAACCCTAACCCTAAACCTTACCCGAAGCCTTACCCTAACCCGTCCCCTAATCCTAACCCATACGCTAACAATAACCCGTACCCTAACACGTACGCTCACCCTAAACCGTTGTCGTACACTAACCTGTCCCCTAAACCGTCCCCGTCCCCGTCCCCTAACCCTAACCCTAACCCTAACCCTTTCCCGAAGCCTTACCCTAACACGTCCCCTAATCCTAAGCCGTACGCTAACACTAACCCGTACCCTAACACGTACGATCACCCTAAACCGTTGTCGTACCCTAACCTGTCCCCTAAACCGTCCCCGTCCCATAACCCTAACCCTAAACCTAACCCTTACCCGAAGCCTTACACTAACCCGTCCCCTAATCCTAACCCGTACGCTAACACTAACCCGTAGCCTAACACGTACGCTCAACATAAACCGTTGTCGTACCCTAACCTGTCCCCTAAACCGTCCCCGTCTCCTAACACTAACACTAACCCTAACCCTAACCCTAACCCTTACCCGAAGCCTTACCCTAACCCGTCCCCTAATCCTAACCCGTACGCTAACACTAAACCGTACCCTAACACGTACGCTCACCCTAAACCTTTGTCGTACCCTAACCTGTCTCCTAAACCGTCCCCGTCACCTAACCCTAACCCTAATCCTAACCCTTACCCGAAGCTTTACACTAACCCGTCCCCTAACCCTATCCCGTATGCTAACTCTAACCCATACCCTAACACGTACGCTCACCCTAAAACGTTGTCGTACCGTAACCTGTCCCCTAAACCGTCCCCGTCCCCTACCCCTAACCCTAATCCTAACCCTAACCCTTACCGGAAGCCTTAACCTAACCCGTCTTCTAATCCTAACCTGTACGATAACACTAACCCATACCCTAACACGTACGCTCACCTTAAACCGTTGTCGTACACTAAACTGTCCCCTAAACCATCCCTGTCCCCTAAGCCTATCCCTAATCCTAACCCTAACCCTAAATCTTCCCCGAAGCCTTACCCTAAACCGTCCCCTAAACCTAACCCATACGCTAACACTAACCCGTACCCTAACACATACGCTCACCCTAAACCGTTCTCGTACCCGAACCTGTCCCCTAAACCGTCCCCGTCCCCTAACCCTAACGCTAACCCTAAACCTAACCCTTACCCGAAGCCTTACACTAACCCGTCCCCTAATCCTAACCTGTATGCTAAATCTAACCTGTACCCTAACACGTACACTCACCCTAAACCGTTGTCGTACCCTAACCTGTCCCCTAAACCGTCCCCGTCCCCTAACCCTAACCCTACACCTAACCCTTACCCGAAGCCTTACACTAACCCATCCCCTAATCCTAACCCGTACGCTAACACTAAACCATACCCTAACACGTACGATCACCCTAAACCGTTGTCGTACCCTAACCTGTCCCCTAAACCTTCCCCGTCCCCTAACCCTAACCCTAATCCTAACCCAAACCCTAAGCCTTACCCGAAGCCTTACGGTAACCCGTCCCCTAATCCTAACCTGTACGCTAACACTAACCCGTACCCTAACACGGAGGCTCACCCTAAATCGTTGTCGTACCCTAACCTGTCCCCTAAACCGTCCCCGTCCCCTAACCCTAATCCTAACCCTAACCCTAACCCTAACCCTTACCCGAAGCCTTACACTAAACCATCCCCTAATCCTAACCCGTACGCTAACCCTAACCCGTACCCTAACACGTACGCTCACCCTAAACAATTGTCGTACCCTAACCTTTACCCTAAACCATCCCCGCCCCTATCCCTAACCCTAACCCTAAACCTAACCCGTACCCGAAGCCTTACCCTAACCCGTCCCCTAATCCTAACCGTTACGCTAACACTAACCCATACCCTAACACGTACGCTCACCCTAAAACTTTGTCGTACCATAACCTGTCCCCTAAACCGTCCCCGTCCCCTAACCCTAGCCCTAACCCTAACCGTAACACTTACCCGAAGCCTTACCCTAACCCGTCCCATAAGCCTAACCCGTACGCTAACACTAACCCATACCCTAACACGTACGCTCACCCTAAACCGTTATCGTACACTAACCTGTCCCCTAAACCGTCCCCGTCCCCTAACCCTAACCCTAACACTAACCCTTACCCAAAGCCTTACTCTAACCCGTCCCCTAATCCTAACCCGTACGCTAACCATAACCAGTACCCTAACAGGTACGCTCACCCTAAACCGTTGTCTTACCCTAACCTGTCCCCTAAACCATCCCCGTCCCCGTCCCCTAACCCTAACCCTAACCCTAAACCTTACCCGAAGCCTTACCCTAACCCGTCCCCTAATCCTAACCCGTACGCTAACACTAACCCGTAGCCTAACACGTACGCTCACCCTAAACTGTTGTCGTACCCTGACCTGTCCCCTAAAGTGTCCCCGTCCCCTAACCCTAACCCTAACCCTAATCCTTACCTGAAGCCTTACGCTAACTCGTCCCGTAATACTAACACGTACGCTAACACTAACTCGTACCCTAACACGTACGCTCACCCTAAACCGTTGTCGTACGCTAACCTGTCCCCTAAACCGTCCCCGTCCCCTAACCCTAAACCTAAACCTAACCCTTACCCGAAGCCTTACACTAACCCGTCCCCTAATCCTAACACGTACGCTAACACTAACCCGTAGCCTAACACGTACGCTCACCATAAACCGTTGTCGTACTCTAACCTGTCCCCTAAACCGTCCCCGTCCCCTAACACTAACCCTAACCCTAACCCTAACCCTAACCCTTGCCCGAAGCCTTACCCTAACCCGTCCCCTAATCCTAACCCGTACGCTAACACTAAACTGTACCCTAACAGGTACGCTCACCCTAAACCGTTGTCGTACACTAACCTGTCCCCTAAACCGTCCCCGTCCCCTAACGCTAACACTAACCCTAACCCTAACCCTTACCCGAAGCCTTACCCTAACCCGTCCCCTAATCCTAAACCGTACGCTAACACTAACCCGTACACTAACACGTACGCTCACCCTAAACAGTTGTCGTACCCTAACCTGTCCCCTAAACCGTCCCCGTCCCCTAACTCTAACACTAACCCTAACCCTAACCCTTACCCGAAGCCTTACCCTAACCCGTCGCCTAATACTAACACGTATGCTAACACTATCTCGAACCATAACACGTACGCTCACCGTAAACCATTGTCGTACCCTAACCTGTCCCCTAAACCGTCTCCGTCCCCTAACCCTAACCCTAAACCTAACCCTTACCCTAAGCCTTACCCTAACCCGTCCCCTAATCCTAAACCGTACGCTAACACTAACCCGTAGCCTAACACGTACGCTCACCATAAACCATTGTTGTACACTAACCTGTCCCCTAAACCGTCCCCGTCCCCTAACACTAACCCGAACCCTAACCCTAACCGTAACCCTTACCCGAAGCCTTACCCTAACCCGTCCCCTAATCCTAACCCGTATGCTAACACTAAACCGTACCCTAACACGTACGCTCACCCAAAACCGTTGTCGTACCCTAACCTGTCCCCTAAACCGTCCCCGTCCCCTAACCCTAACCGTAACCGTAAGCCTAACCCTAACCCGAAAGCTTACCCGAAGCCTTACCCTAACCCGTCCACTAATCCTTACCCGAACGCTAACACTTATCCATACCCTAACACGTACGCTCACCCAAAACCGTTGTCGTGCCCTAACCTGTCCCCTAAACCGTCCCCGTCCCCTAACCCTAACCCTAACCCTAACCCTAATCCTTACCCGAAGCATTACACTAACCCGTCCCCTAATCCTAACCCGTATGCTAACTCTAACCCATACCCTAACACATACGCTCACCCTAAACCGTTGTCGTACCCTAACCTGTCCCCTAAACCATCCCCGTTCCCTAACCCTAACCCTAACCCTAACCCTAACCCTTACCCGAATCCTTACACTAACCCGTCCCCTAATCCTAACCCGTACGCTAAAACTAACCCGTACACTAACACGTACGCTCACCCTAAAGCGTTGTCGTACCCTAACCTGTCCCCTAAACCGTCCCCGTCCCCTAACCCTAACCCTAACCCTAAACCTAACCCTTACCCGAAGCCTTACCCTAACCCGTCCCCTAATCCTAAACCAATACGATAACACTAACCCGTACCCTAACACGTACGCTCACCCTAAACCGTTGTCGTACACTAACCTGTCCCCTAAACCGTCCCCGTCCCCGTCCCCTAACCCTAAACCTAACCCTAACACTAACCCTTACCCGAAGCCTTACCCTAACCCGTCCCCTAATCCTAACCCGTAGGCTAACCCTAACCCGTACCCTAACACGTATGCTCACCCTAAACCGTTGTCGTACCCTAACCTGTCCCCTAAACCGTCCCCATCCCCTAACCCTAACCCTAACCCTAACCCTAACCCTTATCCGAAGCCGTACCCTAACCCGTGCCGTAATCCTAACCCGTACGCTAAAACTAACCCATAGCCTAACACGTACGCTCACCCTAAACCGTTTTCGTACCCTAACCTGTCCCCTAAACCGTCCCCGTCCCCTAACCCTAACCCTAAACCTAACCCTTACCCGAAGCCTTACCCTAACCCATCCCCTAATCCTAACACGTACGCTAACACTAAACCGTACCCTAACACGTCCGCTCACCCTAAACAGTTGTTGTACCCTACCATGTCCCCTAAACCTTCCCCGTCCCCTAACCCTAACCCTAACCCTAACCCTAACCCTAACCCTTATCCGAAGCCTTACCGTAACCCGTCCCCTAATCCTAACACGTACACTAACACTAAACCGTACCCTAACATATACGCTCACCCTAAACCGTTGTCGTACACTAACCTGTCCCCTAAACCTTCCCCGTCTCCTAACCCTAACCCTAACCCTAAACCTTACGCGAATCCTTACCCTAACTCGTCCTCTAATCCTAAACCGTACGCTAACACTATCCCGTACCCTAACACGTACGCTCACCCTAAACTGTTGTCGTACTCTAACCTGTCCCCTAAACCATCCCCGTCCCCGTCCCCTAACCCTAACCCTAACCCGAACCCTTACCCGAAGCCTTACACTAACCCGTCCCCTCATCCTAACCCGTACGCTAACACTAACCCGTACCCTAACACGGACGCTCACCCTAACCCGTTGTCGTACCCTTACCTGTCCCCTACACCGTCCCCGTCCCCTAACCCTAACCCTAACCATAACCCTAACACTTACCCGAAGCCTTACACTAAACCATCCCCTAATCCTAACCCGTACGCTAACCCTAACCCATACCCTAACACGTACGGTCACCCTAAACCATTGTCGTACCCTAACCTGTACCCTAAACCATCCCCGCCCCTATCCCTAACCCTAACACTAACCCTAACCCTTACCCGAAGCCTTACCCTAACCCGTCCCCTAATCCTAACCGGTACGCTAACACTTACACGTACCCTAAAACGTACGCTCACCCTAAAACGTTGTCGTACCATAAGCTGTCCCCTAAACCGTCCCCGTCCCCTAACCCTAACCCTAACCCTAACCCTAACCCTTACCCGAAGCCTTACCCTAACCCGTCCCATAAGCCTAACCCGTACGCTAACACTAAACCGTAGCCTAACACGTACGCTCACCATAAACCGTTGTCGTACTCTAACCTGTCCCCTAAACCATCCCCGTCCCCTAACCCTAACCCTAACCCTAACCCTTACCCGAAGCCTTATCCTAACCCGTCCCCTAAACCTAACCCTTACGCTAACAGTAACCCGTACCCTAACACGTACACTCACCCTAAACCGTTGTCGTACCCTAACCTGTCCCCTAAACCGTCACCCTCCCCTAACCCTAACCCTAACCCTAACCCTAACCCGAACCCTTACCCGAAGCCTTACCCTAACCCGTCCCCTAATCCTTACCCGAACGATAACACTAATCCATACCCTAACACGTACGCTCACCCAAAACCGTTGTCGTGCCTTAACCTGTCCCCTAAACCATCCCCGTCCCCTAAACCTAACCCTAACCCTAACCCTAACCCTAACCCTTACCCGAAGCATTACCCTAACCCGTCCCCTAATCCTAACCTGTATGCTAACTCTAACCCATACCCTAACACGTACGCTCACGCTCAACCGATGTCGTACCCTAACCTCTCCCCTAAACCGTCCCCGTTCCCTAACCCTAACCCTAAACCTAACCCTAACCCTAACCCTTACCCGAAGCCTTACCCTAACCCGTCCCCTACTCTTAAACCGTACGCTAACACTAACCCGTACACTAACACGTACGCTAACCCTAAACAGTTGTCGTACCCTAACCTGTCCCCTAAACCGTCCCCATCCCCTAACTCTAACACTAACCCTAAACCTAACCCTTACCCGAAGCCTTACCCTAACCCGTCGCCTAATACTAACACGTTTGCTAACACTATCTCGTACTCTAACACGTACGCTCACCCTAAACCGTTGTCGTACCCTAACCTGTCCCCTAAACCGTCTCCGTCCCCTAACCCTAACCCTAAACCTAACCCTTACCCTAAGCCTTACCCTAACCCGTCCCCTAATCCTAAACCGTACGCTAACACTAACCCATAGCCTAACACGTACGCTCACCATAAACCGTTGTCGTACCCTAACCTGTCCCCTAAACCGTCCCCGTCCCCTAACACTAACCCTAACCCTAACCCTAACCGTAACTCTTACCCGAAGCCTTACCCTAACCCGTCCCCTAATCCTAACCCGTACGCTAACACTAAACCGTACCCTAACACGTACGCTCACCCTAAACCGTTGGCGTCCCATAACCTGTCCCCTAAACCGTCCCCATCCCCTAACCCTAACCCTAACCCTAACCCTAACCCTTACCCGAAGCCGTAACCTAACCCGTACCGTAATCCTAACCCGTACGCTAAAACTAACCCATAGCCTAACACGTACGCTCACCCTAAACCGTTGTCGTACCCTAACCTGTCCCCTAAACCGTCCACGTCCCCTAACCCTAACCCTAAACCTAACCCTTACCCGAAGCCTTACCCTAACCCATCCCCTAATCCTAACCCGTACGCTAACACTAAACCGTACCCTAAAACGTACGCTCACCCTAAACAGTTGTCGTACCCTACCCTGTCCGCTAAACCTTCCCCGTCCCCTAACCCTAACCCTAACCCTAACCATTACCCGAAGCCTTACCGTAACCCGTCCCCTAATCCTAACCCGTACACTAACACTAAACCGTACCCTAACATATACGCTCACCCTAAACCGTTGTCATACAATAACCTGTCCCCTAAACCTTCCCCGTCTCCTAACCCTAACCCTAACCCTAAACCTTACGCGAATCCTTACCCTAACTCGTCCTCTAATCCTAAACCGTACGCTAACACTAACCCGTACCCTAACACGTACGCTCACCCTAAACTGTTGTCGTACTGTAACCTGTCCCCTAAACCATCCCCGTCCCCGTCCCCTAACCCTAACCCTAAACCGAACCCTTACACGAAGCCTTACACTAACCCGTCCCCTCATCCTAACACGTACGCTAACACTAACCCGTACCCTAACACGGACGCTCACCCTAAACCGTTGTCGTACCCTAACCTGTCCCCTAAACCGTCCCCGTCCCCTAACCCTAACCCTAACCCTAACCCTAAACCTTACCTGAAGACTTAACCTAACCCGTCCCTTAATCCTAACCCGTACGCTAACACTAACCCGTACCCTAACACGTACGCTCACCACAACCGTTGTCGTACCCTAACCTGTCCCCTAAACCATCCCCGTCCCCTAACCCTAACCCTAATCCTAACCCTAACCCTAAACCTTATCCGAAGCCTTACCCTAAACCGTCCCCTAAACCTAACCCGTACGCTAACACTAACCCGTACCCTAACACGTACGCTCACACTATACCGTTGTCGTACCCGAACCTGTCCCCTACACGGTCCCCGTCCCCTAACCCTAACTCTAACCCTAACCCTAACACTTACCCGAAGCCTTACACTAACCCGTCCCCTATTCCTAACCCGTATGCTAACACTAACCAGTACCCTAACACGTACGCTCACCCTAAACCGTTGTCGTACCCTAACCTGTCCCCTAAACCGTCACCGTCCCCTAACCCTAACCCTAAACCTAACACTAACCCGAACCCTTACCCGAAGCCTTACCCTTACCCGTCCCCTAATCCTAACCCGTACGCTAACACTAACCCGTACCCTAACACGTACACTCACCCTAAACATTTGTCGTACCCTAACCTGTCCCCTAAACCTTCCCCGTCCCCTAACCCTAACACTAACCCTAACCCTAACCCTTACCCAAAGCCGTACCCTAACCCGTCCCCTAATCCTAAATCGTACGCTAACACGTACCCATACCCTAACACTTACGCTCACCCTAAACCGTTGTCGTACCGTAACCTCTCCCTTAAACCGTCCCCATTCCCTAACACTAACCCTAACCCTAAACCTAACCCTAACCCTTACCCGAAGCCTTACCTTAACCCGTCCCCTAATCCTATCCCGTACGCTAACAATAACCCGTACCCTAACACGTACGCTCACCCTAAACCTTTGTCGTACCCTAAACTGTCCCCTAAACCGTCCCCATTCCCTAACCCTAAACCTAAACCTAACCATAACCCTAACCCTTACCCGAAGACTTACACTCAACCGTCCCCTAATCCTAACCCGTACGGTAACACTAACCCGTACCCTAACACGTACGCTCACCCTAAACAGTTGTCGTACCCTAACCTGTCCCCTAAACCGTCCCCGTCCCCTAACCCTAACCCTAACCCTAACCCTAACCCTAATCCTTACCCGAAGCCTTTCCCTAAACCGTCCCCTAATCCTAACCCGTACGATAACACTAATCCGTACCCTAACACGTACGCTCACCCTAAGCCGTTGTCGTACACGAACCTGTCCCCTAAACCGTCCCCTTCCCCTAACCCGAACCCTAACCCTAACCCTAACCCTTACCCGAAGCCTTACCCTAACCCGTCCCATAAACCTAACCCGTACGCTAACACTAACCCGTACCCTAACACGTACGCTCACCCTAAACCGTTCTCGTACCCTAACCTGTCCCCTAAACCGTCACCGTCCTCTAACCCTAACCCTAAACCTAACCCTAACCCGAACCCTTACCCAAAGCCTTACCCTAACCCGTCCCCAAATCCTAACCCGTACGCTAACACTAACCCGTACCCTAACACGTACGCTCAGCCTAAACCTTTGTCATACCCTAACCTGTCCCCTAAACCGTCCCCGTCCTCTAACACTAACCCTAACCCTAACCCTAACCCTTACCTGAAGCCTTACCCTAACCCGTCCCGTAATCCTAACCCGTACGCTAACACTAACCCGTACCCTAACACGTACACTCACCCTAAACAGTTGTCGTACCCTAACCTGTCCCCTAAACCGTCGCCGTCCCCTAACCCTAACCCTTACCCTAACCCTAACCCTAAACCTTACCTGAAGCCTTACCCTAACCCGTCCCTTAATCCTAACCCGTACGCTAACACTAACCCGTACCCTAACACGTACGCTCACCCTAAACCATTGTCCTACCCTAACCTGTCCCCTAAACCATCCGCGTCCCCTAACTCTAACCCTAATCATAACCCTAACCCTAACACTTACCCGAAGCCTTACCCTAAACCGTCCCCTAAACCTAACCCGTACGCTAACACTAACCCGTACCCTAACACGTACGCTCACCCTAAACCGTTGTCGTACCCGAACATGTCCCCTAAACCATCCCCGTCCCCTAACCCTAACCCTAACCCTAACCCTTACCCGAAGCCTTACACTAACCCATCCCCTAATCCTAACCCTTACGCTAACCCTAACCCGTACCCTAACACGTACGCTCACCCTAAACCATTGTCGTACCCTAACCTGTACCCTAAACCATCCCCGTCCCCTATCCCTAACCCTAACCCTAACCCTAACCCTTACCCGAAGCCTTACCCTAACCCGTCCCCTAATCCTAACCGGTACACTAACACTAACACGTACCCTAACACGTACGCTCACCCTAAAACGTTGTCGTACCATAACCTGTCCCCTAAACCGTCCCCGTCCCCTAACCCTAAACCTAACCCTAACCCTAACCCTAACCCTTACCCAAAGCCTTACCCTAATCCGTCCCATAAGCCTAACCCGTACGCTAACACTAACCCATACCCTAACACGTATGCTCACCCTAAACCATTGTCGTACACTAACCTGTCCCCTAAACCGTCCCCGTCCCCTAACCCTAACCCTAACCCTAACCCTAACCCTTACCCGAAGCCTTACACTAACCCGTCCCCTAATCCTAACCCGTAGGCTAACACTAAACCGTAACCTAACATGTATGTTCACCCTAAACCGTTGTCCTACACTAACCTGTCCCCTAAACCGTCCCCGTCCCCTAACCCTAACCCTAACCCTAACCCTAACACTAATCCTTACATGAAGCCTTACTCTAACCCGTCCCGTAATCCTAACCCGTACGCTAACACTAACCCGTACACTAACACGTACGCTCACCCAAAACCGTTTTCGTACCCTAACCTGTCCCCTAAACCGTCCCCGGGCCCGTCCCCTAACCCTAACCCTAACGCTAACGCTAAACCTTACCCGAAGCCTTACCCTAAACCGTACCCTAATCCTAACACGTACGCTAACAATAACTCGTACCCTAACACGTACGCACACCCTAAACCGTTGTCGTACCCTAACCTGTCCCCTAAACCGTCCCCGTCCCCTAACCCTAACACTAACCCTAACCCTAACCCTAACCCTTACCCGAAGACTTACCATAACCCGTCCCCTAATCCTAACCCGTACGCTAACACTAAACCGTACCCTAACACGTACGCTCACCCTAAATCGTTGTCGTACACTAACCTGTCCCCTAAACCGTCCCAGTCCCCTAACCCTAACCCTAAACCTAAACCTAACCCTAAACCTTACCCGAAGCCTTACCGTAACCCGTCCCCTAATCTTAACCCTAACCCTAACACTAACCCGTAGCCTAACACGTACGCACACCCTAAACCGTTGTCGTACCCTAACCTGTCCCCTAAACCGTCCCCGTCCCCTAACCCTAACCCTAACCCTAACCCTAACCCTAACCCTAACCCTTACCCGAAGCCTTACCCTAACACGTCCCGTAATCCTAACCCGTACGCTAACACTAACCGGTACCCTAACATGTACACTCACCCTAAACTGTTGTCGTACCCGAACCTGTCCCCTAAACCGTCCCCGTCCCCTAACCCTAATGCTAAACCTAACACTAACCCTTACCCGAAGCCTTACCCTAACCCGTCCCCTAATCCTAACCCGTACGCTAACACTAACCAGTACCCTAGCACGTACGCTCACCCTAAACCGTTGTCGTACCCTAACCTGTCCCCTAAACCGTCACCGTCCCCTAAGCCTAACCCTAACCCTAACCCGAACCCTTACCCGAAGCCTTACCCTAACCCGTCCCCTAATCCTAACCCGTACGCTAACACTAACCCGTAACCTAACACGTACGCTCACCCTAAACATTTGTCGTACCCTAACCTGTCCCCTAAACCGTCCCCGTCCCCTAACCCTAACACTAACCCTAACACTAACCCTTAACCAAAGCCTTACACTAACCCGTCCCCTAATCCGAAACCGTACGCTAACACTAAACCGTACCCTAACACGTACGCTCAGCCTAAACCGTGGTCGTACCCTAACCTCTCCCCTAAACCGTCCCCATCCCCTAACCCTAACCCTAACCCTAACCCTAAACCTAAACCTTACCCGAAGCCTTACCCTAACCCGTCCCCTAATCCTAACCCGTACGCTAACAATAACCTGTACCCTAACATGTACGCTCACCCTAAACCGTTGTCGTACACTAACCTGTCCCCTAAACCGTCCCCGTCCCCTAACCCTAACCCTAAACCTAACCCTTTCCCAAAGCCTTACACTAACCCATCCCCTAATCCTAACCCGTATGCTAACACTAAAACGTACCCTAACACGTACGCTCAACCTAAACCGTTGTCGTACCCTAACCTGACCCCTAAACCTTCCCCATCCCCTAACCCTAACCCTAACCCTAACCCTAACCCAAATCCTTACCCGAAGCCTTACCGTAACCCGTCCCCTAATAATAACCCGTACGCTAACACTAAACCGTACCCTAACTCATACACACACCCGAAACCGTTGTCGTACACTAACCTGTCCCCTAAACCGTCCCCGTCTCCTAACCCCGACCCTAACCCTAACCCTAACACTTACCCGAAGCCTTACCCTAACCCGTCCTCTAATCCTAACCCGTACGCTAACACTAACCCGTACCCTAACACGTACGCTCACCCTAAACCGTTGTCGTACCCTAACCTGTCCCCTAAACCGTCCCCGTCCCCTAAACCTAACCCTAACCCTAACCCTAACCCTTACCCGAAGCCTTACCCTAAGTCGTCCCCTAATCCTAACCCGTACGCTAACACTAACCCGTACCCTAACACGTACGCTCACCCTAAACCGTTGTCATACCCTAACCTGTCCCCTAAACCGTCCCCATCCCCTAACACTAACCCTAACCCTAACCCTAACCCTAACCCTTACCCGAAGCCTTACACTAACCCATCCCCTAATCCTAACCCGTACGCTAACCATAACCAGTACCCTAACACGTACGCTCAACCTAAACCCTTGTCGTACCATATCCTGTCACCTAAACCGTCTCCGTCTTCTAACCCTAACCCTAACCATAACCCTTACCCGAAGCCTTACACTAACCCGTCCCCTAATCCTAACCTGTACGCTAACACTAACCCGTAGCCTAACACGTATGCTCACCCTAAACTGCTGTCGTACTCTAACCTGTCCCCTAAACCGTCCCCGTCCCCTAACCCTCACCCTAACCCTAACCCTAACCCTAACACTTACCCGAACCCTTACACTAACCCATCACCTAATCCTAACCCGTACGCTAACCCTAACCCGTACCCTAACACTTACGCTCACCCTAAACCGTTGTCGTACCCTAACCTCTCCCTTAAACCGTCCCCATCCCCTAACCCTAACCCTAACCCTAAATCTAACCCTAACCCTTACCCGAAGCCTTACCCTAACCCGTCCCCAAATCCTAACCCGTACGCTAACAGTAATCCGTACCCTAACACGTACGCTCACTCTAAACCGTTGTCGTACCCTAACCTGTTCCCTAAACGGTCCCTGTCCCCTAACCCTAACCCTAACCCTAACCCTAACCCTAACCCTTACCCGAAGCCTTACCCTAACCCATCCCCTAATCCTAACCCGTACGCTAACACTAACCCATACCCTAACACATACGCTCACCCTAAACCGTTGTCGTACCCTAACCTGTCCCATAAACCGTCCCCGTCCCCTAACCCTAACCCTAACCCTAACACTAACCCTAACCCTTACCCGAAGCCTTACTCTAAACCGTCCCCTAATCCTAACCCGTACGCTAACCATAACCAGTACCCTAACACGTACGCTCACCCTAAACCGTTGTCCTACCCTAACCTGTCCCCTAAACAGTCCCCGTGCCCTAACCCTAACCCTAACCCTAACCCTTACCCGAAGCCTTACACTAACCCGTCCCCTAATCCTAACCCGTACGCTAACATTAACCCGTAGCCTAACACGTACGCTCACCCTAAACCGTTGTCATACCCTAACATGTCCCCTAAACTGTCCCCATCCCCTAACCCTAACCCTAAACCTAAACCTAACCCTAACGCTAACCCTTACCAGAAGCCTTACCCTAACCCGTCACCTAATCCTAACCCGTACGCTAACAATAACCCGTACCCTAACACGTACACTCACCCTAAACAGTTGTCGTACCCTAACCTGTCCCCTAAACCGTCCCCGTCCCCTAACACTAACCCTAACACTAACCCTAACGCTAACCCTTACCCGAAGCGTTACCCTAACCCGGCCCGTAATCCTAACCCGCACGCTAACACTAACCCTTACCCTAACACGTACACTCACCCTAAACAGTTGTCGTACCCGAACCTGTCCCCTAAACCGTCCCCGTCCCCTAACCCTAATCCTAACCCTAACCCTAACCCTTACCCGAAGCCGTACCCTAACACGTCCCCTTATTCTAACCCGTACGCTAACACTAACCCGTACCCTAACACGTACGCTCACCCTAAACATTTGTCGTACCCTAACCTGTCCCCTAAACCGTCCCCGTCCCATGACCCTAACACTAACCCTAACCCTAACCCTTACCCAAAGCCTTACACTAACCCGTCCCCTAATCCTAAATCGTACGCTAACACGAACCCATACTCTAACACTTACACTCACCCTAAACCGTTGTCATACCCTAACCTCTCCCTTATACCGTCCCCATCCCCTAACCCTAATCCTAACCCTTAACCTAACCCTAACCCTTACCCGAAGCCTTACACTAACTCGTCCCCTAATCCTAACCCGTACGCTAACAGTAACCCGTACCCTAACAAGTACTCTCACTCTAAAACGTTGTCGTACCCTAACCTGTTCCCTAAACCGTCCCTGTCCCCTAACCCTAAGCCTAACCTTAACCCTAACCCTAACACTTACCTGAAGCCTTACCCTAACCCATCCCCTAATCCTAACCGGTACGCTAACACTAACCCATACCCTAACACATACGCTCACCCTAAACCGTTGTCGTACCCTAACCTGTCCCCTAAACCGTCCACATCCTCTAACCCTAACCCTAACCCTAACACTAAACCTTACCCGAAGCCTTACCCTAACCCGTCCCCTAATCCTTAACCGAACGCTAACACTAATCCATACCCTAACACGTACGCTTACCCAAAACCGTTGTCGTACACTAACATGTCCCCTAAACAGTCCCCATCCCCTAACCCTAACCCTAACACTAAACCTTACCCGAAGCCTTACCCTAACCCGTCCCTTAATCCTAACCCGTACGCTAACACTAACCCGTACCCTAACACGTACGCTCACCCTAAACCGTTGTCGTACACTAACCTGTCCCCTAAAACATCCCCGTCCCGTACCCTAACCCTAATCCTAACCCTAACCCTAAATCTTACCCGAAGCCTTAACCTAAACCGTCCCCTAAACCTAACCCAAACGCTAACACTAACCCGTACCCTAACACGTACGCTCACCCTAAACCGTTGTCATACCCGAAACTGTCCCCTAAACCGTCCCCGTCCCCTAACCCTAACGCTAACCCTAACACTAACCCTTACCCGAAGCCTTACCCTAACCCGTCCCCTAATCCTAAACCGTACGCTAACACTAACCAGTACCCTAACACGTACGCTCACCCTAAAACGTTGTCGTACCCTAACCTGTCCCCTAAACCGTCACCGTCCCCTAACCCTAATCCTAACCCTAACCCTAACTCTAACCCTTACCCGAAGCCTCACCCTAACCCGTCCCCTAATCCTAACCGGTACGCTAACACTAACACGTACCCTAACACGTACGCTCACCCTAAAACGTTGTCGTACCCTAACCTGTCCCCTAAACCGTCCCCGTCCCCTAACCCTAACCCTAACCCTATCCCTAACCCTAACCCTTACCCGAAGCCTTACCCTAACCCGTCCCACAAGCCTAACCCGTACGCTAACACTAACCCATACCCTAACACGTACGCTCACCCTAAACCGTTGTCGTACACTAACCTGTCCCCTAAACCGTCCCCGTCCCCGTCCCCTAACCCTAACCCTAACCCTAACCCTATCCCTTACAGGAAGCCTTACTCTAACCCGTCCCCTAATCATTACCCGTACGCTAACCATAACCAGTACCCTAACACGTACGCTCACCATAAACCGTTGTCGTACCCTAACCTGTCCCATAAACCGTCCCCGTCCCCTAACCCTAACCCTAACCCTAACCCTTACCCTAACCATTACCCGAAGCCTTACCCTAACCCGTCCCACAAGCTTAACCCGTACGCTAACACTAACCCATACCCTAACACGTACGCTCACCCTAAACCGTTGTCGTACACTAACCTGTCCCCTAAACCGTCCCCGTCCCGTAACCCTAACCCTAACCCTAACCCTAACCCTATCCCTTACCCGAAGCCTTACTCTAACCCGTCCCCTAATCATAACCCGTACGCTAACCATAAACAGTACCCTAACACGTACGCTCACCATAAACCGTTGTCGTACCCTAACCTGTCCCCTAAACCGTCCCCGTCCCCTAACCCTAACCCTAACCCTAAACCTAACCCTTACCCGAAGCCTTACCCTAACCCGTCCCATAAGCCTTACCCGTACGCTAACACTAACCCATACCCTAACACGTATGCTCACCCTAAGCCGTTGTCGTACACTAACCTGTCCCCTAAACCGTCCCCTAACCCTAACCCTAACCCTAACCCTAACCCTAACCCTTACCCGAAGCCTTAATCTAACCCGTCCCCTAATCCTAACCGGTACGCTAACAATAACCAGTACCCTAACACGTACGCTCACCCTAAACCGTTGTCGTACCCTAACCTGTCCCCTAAACCGTCCCCGTCCCCTAACCGTAACCCTAACCCTAACCCTAACCCTAACCCTAATCCTTACCTGAAGCCTTACCCTAACCCGTCCCCAATCGTAACCCGCACACTAATAATAACGTGTACCCTAACACGTACGCTCACCCTAAACCGTTGTCGTACCCTAACCTTTTCCCAAACCGTCCCCGTGCCCTAACCCTAACCCTAACCCTAACCCTATCCCTAATCCTTACCTGAAGCCTTACGCTAATTCGTCCCATAATCCTAACCCGTACGCTAACACTAACCCGTACCGTAACACGTACGCTCACCCTAAACCGTTGTCGTACCCTAACCTGTCCCCTAAACCGTCCCCGTCCCCTAACCCTAACCCTAAACCTAACCCTAACGCTAACCCTTACCCGAAGCCTTACCCTAACCCGTCCCCTAATCCTAAGCCGTACACTAACAATAACCTGTACCCTAACACGTACGCTCACCCTAAACATTAGTCGTACCCTAACATGTCCCCTAAACCGTTCCCGTCCCCTAACACTAACCCTAACCCTAACCATAACCCTAACCCTTACCCGAAGCCTTACACTTACCCGTCCCGTAATCCTAACCCTTACGCTAACACTAACCCGTACCCTAACACGTACACTCCCCCTAAACAGTTGTCTTACCCTAACCTGTCCCCTAAACCGTCGCCGTCCCCTAACCCTAACCCTAACCCTAACCCTAACCCTAACCCTTACCTGAAGACTTAACCTAACCCGTCCCTTAATCCTAACCCGTACGCTAACACTAACCCGTACCCTAACACGTACGCTCACCACAACCGTTGTCGTACCCTAACCTGTCCCCTAAACCATCCCCGTCCCCTAACCCTAACCCTAATCCTAACCCTAACACTAAACCTTATCCGAAGCCTTACCCTAAACCGTCCCCTAAGCCTAAGCCGTACGCTAACACTAACCCGTACCCTAACACGTACGCTCACACTATACCGTTGTCGTATCCGAACCTGTCCCCTACATGGTCCCCGTCCCCTAACCCTAACCGTAACCCTAACCCTAACACTTACCCGAAGCCTTACACTAACCCGTCCCCTATTCCTAACCCGTATGCTAACACTAACCAGTACCCTAACACGTACGCTCACCCTAAACCGTTGTCGTACCCTAAACTGTCCCCTAAACCGTCACCGTCCCCTAACCCTAACCCTAAACCTAACACTAACCCGAACCCTTACCAGAAGCCTTACCCTTACCCGTTCCCTAATCCTAACCCGTACGCTAACACTAACCCGTACCCTAACACGTACACTCACCCTAAACATTTGTCGTACCCTAACCTGTGCCCTAAACCCTCCCCGTCCCCTAACCCTAACACTAACCCTAACACCAACCCTTACCCAAAGCCGTACCCTAACCCGTCACCTAATCCTAAATCGTACGCTAACACGAACCCATACCCTAACACTTACGCTCACCCTAAACCGTTGTCGTACCCTAACCTCTCCCTTAAACCGTCCCCATTCCCTAACACTAACCCTAACCCTAAACCTAACCCTAACCCTTACCCGAAGCCTTACCTTAACCCGTCCCCTAATCCTATCCCGTACGCTAACAGTAACCCGTACCCCAACACGTACGCTCACCCTAAACCTTTGTCGTACCCTAAACTGTCCCCTAAACCGTCCCCATTCCCTAACCCTAACCCTAACCCTAACCATAACCCTAACCCTTACCCGAAGACTTACACTCAACCGTCCCCTAATCCTAACCCGTATGGTAACACTAACCCGTACCCTATCACGTACACTCACCCTAAAACGTTGTCGTACCCTAACCTGTCCGCTAAACCGTCCCCGTCCCCTAACCCTAACCCTAACCCTAACCCTAACCCTAATCCTTACCCGAAGCCTTACCCTAACCCGTCCCCTAATCCTAACCTGTACGATAACACTAATCCATACCCTAACACGTACGCTCACCCTAAACCGTTGTCGTACACGAACCTGTCCCCTAAACCGTCCCCTTCCCCTAACCCGAACCCTAACCCTAACCCTAACCCTTATCCGAAGCCTTACCCTAACCCGTCCCATAAACCTAACCCGTACGCTAACACTAACCCGTACCCTAACACGTACGCTCACCCTAAACCGTTCTCGTACCCTAACCTGTCCCCTAAACCGTCACCGTCCTCTAACCCTAACCCTAAACCTAACCCTAACCCGAACCCTTACCCGAAGCCTTACCCTAACCCGTCCCCAAATCCTAACCCGTACGCTAACACTAACCCGTACCCTAACACGTACGCTCAGCCTAAACCTTTGTCATACCCTAACCTGTCCCCTAAACCGACCCCGTCCACTAACACTAACCCTAACCCTAACCCTAACCCTTACCTGAAGCCTTATCCTAACCCGTTCCGTAATCCTAACCCGTACGCTAACACTAACCCGTAACCTAACACGTACACTCACCCTAAACAGTTGTCGTACCCTAACCTGTCCCCTAAACCGTCGCCGTCCCCTAACCCTAACCCTTACCCTAACCCTAACCCTAAACCTTACCTGAAGCCTTACCCTAACCCGTCCCTTAATCCTAACCCGTACGCTAACACTAACCCGTACCCTAACACGTACGCTCACCCTAAACCATTGTCCTACCCTAACCTGTCCCCTAAACCATCCGCGTCCCCTAACCCTAACCCTAATCATAACCCTAACCCTAACCCTTACCCGAAGCCTTACGCTAAACCGTCCCCTAAACCTAACCCGTACGCTAACACTAACCCGTACCCTAACACGTACGCTCACCCTAAACCGTTGTCGTACCCGAACCTGTCCCCTAAACCATCCCCGTCCCCTAACCCTAACCATAACCCTAACCCTTACCCGAAGCCTTACACTAACCCATCCACTAATCCTAACCCTTACGCTAACCCTAACCCGTACCCTAACACGTACGCTCACCCTAAACCATTGTCGTACGCTAACCTGTACCCTAAACCATCCCCGTCCCCTATCCCTAACCCTAACCCTAACCCTAACCCTATCCCTTACAGGAAGCCTTACTCTAACCCATCCCCTAATCATTACCCGTACGCTAACCATAACCAGTACCCTAACACGTACGCTCACCATAAACCGTTGTCGTACCCTAACCTGTCCCATAAACCGTCCCCGTCCCCTAACCCTAACCCTAACCCTAACCCTAACCCTAACCCTTACCCGAAGCCTTACCCTAACCCGTCCCACAAGCTTAACCCGTACGCTAACACTAACCCATACCCTAACACGTACGCTCACCCTAAACCGTTGTCGTACACTAACCTGTCCCCTAAACCGTCCCCGTCCCGTAACCCTAACCCTAACCCTAACCCTAACCCTATCCCTTACCCGAAGCCTTACTCTAACCCGTCCCCTAATCATAACCCGTACGCTAACCATAACCAGTACCCTAACACGTACGCTCACCATAAACCGTTGTCGTACCCTAACCTGTCCCCTAAACCGTCCCCGTCCCCTAACCCTAACCCTAACCCTAACCCTAACCCTTACCCGAAGCCTTACCCTAACCCGTCCCATAAGCCTTACCCGTACGCTAACACTAACCCATACCCTAACACGTATGCTCACCCTAAGCCGTTGTCGTACACTAACCTGTCACCTAAACCGTCCCCGTCCCCTAACCCTAACCCTAACCCTAACCCTAACCCTTACCCGAAGCCTTACTCTAACCCGTCCCCTAATCCTAACCGGTACGCTAACCATAACCAGTACCCTAACACGTACGCTCACCCTAAACCGTTGTCGTACCCTAACCTGTCCCCTAAACCGTCCCCGTCCCCTAACCCTAACCCTAAACCTAACCCTAACGCTAACCCTTACCCGAAGCCTTACCCTAACCCGTCCCCTAATCCTAAGCCGTACACTAACAATAACCTGTACCCTAACACGTACGCTCACCCTAAACATTTGTCGTACCCTAACCTGTCCCCTAAACCGTCCCCGTCCCCTAACACTAACCCTAACCCTAACCCTAACCCTTACCCGAAGCCTTACCCTAACCCGTCCCGTAATCCTAACCCTTACGCTAACACTAACCCGTACCCTAACAGGTACACTCCCCCTAAACAGTTGTCTTACCCTAACCTGTCCCCTAAACCGTCGCCGTCCCCTAACCCTAACCCTAACCCTAACCCTAACCCTAACCCTTACCTGAAGACTTAACCTAACCCGTCCCTTAATCCTAACCCGTACGCTAACACTAACCCGTACCCTAACACGTACGCTCACCACAACCGTTGTCGTACCCTAACCTGTCCCCTAAACCATCCCCGTCCCCTAACCCTAACCCTAATCCTAACCCTAACACTAAACCTTATCCGAAGCCTTACCCTAAACCGTCCCATATGCCTAAGCCGTACGCTAACACGAACCCGTACCCTAAAACGTACGCTCACACTATACCGTTGTCGTATCCGAACCTGTCCCCTACACGGTCCCCGTCCCCTAACCCTAACCCTAACCCTAACCCTAACACTTACCCGAAGCCTTACACTAACCCGTCCCCTATTCCTAACCCGTATGCTAACACTAACCAGTACCCTAACACGTACGCTCACCCTAAACCGTTGTCGTACCCTAAACTGTCCCCTAAACCGTCACCGTCCCCTAACCCTAACCCTAAACCTAAAACTAACCCGAACCCTTACCAGAAGACTTACCCTTACCCGTTCCCTAATCCTAACCCGTACGCTAACACTAACCCGTACCCTAACACGTACACTCACCCTAAACATTTGTCGTACCCTAACCTGTGCCCTAAACCCTCTCCGTCCCCTAACCCTAACACTAACCCTAACACCAACCCTTACCCAAAGCCGTACCCTAACCCGTCCCCTAATCCTAAATCGTACGCTAACACGAACCCATACCCTAACACTTACGTTCACCCTAAAACGTTGTCGTACCCTAACCTCTCCCTTAAACCGTCCCCATTCCCTAACACTAACCCTAACCCTAAACCTAACCCTAACCCTTACCCGAAGCCTTACCTTAACCCGTCCCCTAATCCTATCCCGTACGCTAACAGTAACCCGTACCCCAACACGTACGCACACCCTAAACCTTTGTCGTACCCTAAACTGTCCCCTAAACCGTCCCCATTCCCTAACCCTAACCCTAACCCTAACCATAACCCTAACCCTTACCCGAAGACTTACACTCAACCGTCCCCTAATCCTAACCCGTACGGTAACACTAACCCGTACCCTAACACGTACGCTCACCCTAAACCGTTGTCGTACCCTAACCTGTCCGCTAAACCGTCCCCGTCCCCTAGCCCTAACCCTAACCCTAACCCTAACCCTAATCCTTACCCGAAGCCTTACCCTAACCCGTCCCCTAATCCTAACCCGTACGATAACACTAATCCGTACCCTAACACGTACGCTCACCCTAAACCGTTGTCGTACACGAACCTGTCCCCTAAACCGTCCCCTTCCCCTAACCCGAACCCTAACCCTAACCCTAACCCTTATCCGAAGCCTTACCCTAACCCGTCCCATAAACCTAACCCGTACGCTAACACTAACCCGTACCCTAACACGTACGCTCACCCTAAACCGTTCTCGTACCCTAACCTGTCCCCTAAACCGTCACCGTCCTCTAACCCTAACCCTAAACCTAACCCTAACCCGAAACCTTACCCGAAGCCTTACCCTAACCCGTCCCCAAATCCTAACCCGTACGCTAACACTAACCCGTACCCTAACACGTACGCTCAGCCTAAACCTTTGTCATACCCTATCCTGTCCCCTAAACCGTCCCCGTCCACTAACACTAACCCTAACCCTAACCCTAACCCTTACCTGAAGCCTTACCCTAACCCGTCCCGTAATCCTAACCCGTACGCTAACACTAACCCGTACCCTAACACGTACACTCACCCTAAACAGTTGTCGTACCCTAACCTGTCCCCTAAACCGTCACCGTCCCCTAACCCTAACCCTTACCCTAACCCTAACCCTAAACCTTACCTGAAGCCTAACCCTAACCCGTCCCTTAATCCTAACCCGTACGCTAACACTAACCCGTACCCTAACACGTACGCTCACCCTAAACCATTGTCCTACCCTAACCTGTCCCCTAAACCATCCGCGTCCCCTAACCCTAACCCTAATCATAACCCTAACCCTAACCCTTACCCGAAGCCTTACCCTAAACCGTCCCCTAAACCTAACCCGTACGCTAACACTAACCCGTAGCCTAACTCGTACGCTCACCCTAAACCGTTGTCGTACCCGAACCTGTCCCCTAAACCATCCCCGTCCCCTAACCCTAACCCTAACCCTAACCCTTACCCGAAGCCTTACACTAACCCATCCACTAATCCTAACCCTTACGCTAACCCTAACCCGTACCCTAACACGTACGCTCACCCTAAACCATTGTCGTACGCTAACCTGTACCCTAAACCATCCCCGTCCCGTATCCCTAACCCTAACCCTAACCCTAACGCTTACCCGAAGCCTTACCCTAACCCGTCCCCTAATCCTAACCGGTATGCTAACACTAACACGTACCCTAACACGTACGCTCACCCTAAAACGTTGTCGTACCATAACCTGTCCCCTAAACCGTCCCCGTCCCCTAACCCTAACAATAACCCTAACCCTAACCCTAACCCTTACCCAAAGCCTTACCCTAATCCGTCCCATAAGCCTAACCCGTACGCTAACACTAACCCATACCCTAACACGTACGCTCACCCTAAACCATTGTCGTACACTAACCTGTCCCCTAAACCGTCCCCGTCCCCTAACCCTAACCCTAACCCTAACCCTAACACTTACCCGAAGCCTTACACTAACCCGTCCCCTAATCCTAACCCGTAGGCTAACACTAACCCGTACCCTAACACGTATGCTCACCCTAAACTGTTGTCCTACACTAACCTGTCCCCTAAACCGTCCCCGTCCCCTAACCCTAACCCTAACCCTAACCCTAACACTAATCCTTACATGAAGCCTTACTCTAACCCGTCCCGTAATCCTAACCCGTACGCTAACACTAACCCGTACACTAACACGTACGCTCACCCAAAACCGTTTTCGTACCCTAACCTGTCCCCTAAACCGTCCCCGGGCCCGTCCCCTAACCCTAACCCTAACGCTAACGCTAACCCTTACCCGAAGCCTTACCCTAAACCGTCCCCTAATCCTAACACGTACGCTAACAATAACTCGTACCCTAACACGTACGCACACCCTAAAACGTTGTCGTACCCTAACCTCTCCCCTAAACCGTCCCCGGCCCCTAACCCTAACCCTAACCCTAACCCTAACCCTAACCCTTACCCGAAGCCTTACCATAACCCGTCCCCTAATCCTAACCCGTACGCTAACACTAAACCGTACCCTAACACGTACGCTCACCCTAAACCGTTGTCGTACACTAACCTGTCCCCTAAACCGTCCCAGTCCCCTAACCCTAACCCTAAACCTAACCCTAACCCTAAACCTTACCCGAAGCCTTACCGTAACCCGTCGCCTAATCTTAACCCTAACCCTAACACTAACCCGTAGCCTAACACGTACGCACACCCTAAACCGTTGTCGTACCCTAACCTGTCCCCTAAACCGTCCCCGTCCCCTAACCCTAACCCTAACCCTAAACCTAACCCTAAACCTAACACTTACCCGAAGCCTTACCCTAACACGTCCCGTAATCCTAACCCGTACGCTAACACTAACCGGTACCCTAACATGTACACTCACCCTAAACTGTTGTCGTACCCGAACCTGTCCCCTAAACCGTCCCCGTCTCCTAACCCTAATGCTAAACCTAACCCTAACCCTTACCCGAAGCCTTACCCTAACGCGTCCCCTAATCCTAACCCGTACGCTAACACTAACCAGTACCCTAGCACGTACGCTCACCCTAAACCATTGTCGTACCCTAACCTGTCCCCTAAACCGTCACCGTCCCCTAAGCCTAACCCTAACCCTAACCCGAACACTTACCCGAAGCCTTACCCTAACCCGTCCCCTAATCCTAACCCGTACGCTAACACTAACCCGTAACCTAACACGTACGCTCACCCTAAACATTTGTCGTACCCTAACCTGTCCCCTAAACCGTCCCCGTCCCCTAACCCTAACACTAACCCTAACCCTAACCCTTAACCAAAGCCTTACACTAACCCGTCCCCTAATCCTAAACCGTACGCTAACACTAAACCGTACCCTAACACGTACGCTCAGCCTAAACCGTTGTCGTACCCTAACCTCTCCCCTAAACCGTCCCCATCCCCTAACCCTAACCCTAACCCTAACCCTAAACCTAACCCTTACCCGAAGCCTTACCCTAACCCGTCCCCTAATCCTAACCCGTACGCTAACAATAACCTGTACCCTAACATGTACGCTCACCCTAAACCGTTGTCGTACACTAACCTGTCCCCTAAACCGTCCCCGTCCCCTAACCCTAACCCTAAACCTAACACTTTCCCGAAGCCTTACACTAACCCATCCCCTAATCCTAACCCGTATGCTAACACTAAAACGTACCCTAACACGTACGCTCAACCTAAACCGTTGTCGTACCCTAACCTGACCCCTAAACCTTCCCCATCCCCTAACCCTAACCCTAACCCTAACCCTAACCCAAATCCTTACCCGAAGCCTTACCGTAACCCGTCCCCTAATCCTAACCCGTACGCTAACACTAAACCGTACCCTAACTCATACACACACCCGAAACCGTTGTCGTACACTAACCTGTCCCCTAAACCGTCCCCGTCTCCTAACCCTGACCCTAACCCTAACCCTAACACTTACCCGAAGCCTTACCCTAACCCGTCCTCTAATCCTAACCCGTACGCTAACACTAACCCGTACCCTAACACGTATGCTCACCCTAAACCGTTGTCGTACCCTAACCTGTCCCCTAAACCGTCCCCGTCCCCTAAACCTAACCCTAACCCTAACCCTAACCCTTACCCGAAGCCTTACCCTAACACGTCCCGTAATCCTAACCCGTACGCTAACACTAACCGGTACCCTAACATGTACACTCACCCTAAACTGTTGTCGTACCCGAACCTATCCCCTAAACCGTCCCCGTCTCCTAACCCTAATGCTAAACCTAACCCTAACCCTTACCCGAAGCCTTACCCTAACCCGTCCCCTAATCCTAACCCGTACGCTAACACTAACCAGTACCCTAGCACGTACGCTCACCCTAAACCATTGTCGTACCCTAACCTGTCCCCTAAACCGTCACCGTCCCCTAAGCCTAACCCTAACCCTAACCCGAACACTTACCCGAAGCCTTACCCTAACCCGTCCCCTAATCCTAACCCGTACGCTAACACTAACCCGTAACCTAACACGTACGCTCACCCTAAACATTTGTCGTACCCTAACCTGTCCCCTAAACCGTCCCCGTCCCCTAACCCTAACACTAACCCTAACCCTAACCCTTAACCAAAGCCTTACACTAACCCGTCCCCTAATCCTAAACCGTACGCTAACACTAAACCGTACCCTAACACGTACGCTCAGCCTAAACCGTTGTCGTACCCTAACCTCTCCCCTAAACCGTCCCCATCCCCTAACCCTAACCCTAACCCTAACCCTAAACCTAACCCTTACCCGAAGCCTTACCCTAACCCGTCCCCTAATCCTAACCCGTACGCTAACAATAACCTGTACCCTAACATGTACGCTCACCCTAAACCGTTGTCGTACACTAACCTGTCCCCTAAACCGTCCCCGTCCCCTAACCCTAACCCTAAACCTAACACTTTCCCGAAGCCTTACACTAACCCATCCCCTAATCCTAACCCGTATGCTAACACTAAAACGTACCCTAACACGTACGCTCAACCTAAACCGTTGTCGTACCCTAACCTGACCCCTAAACCTTCCCCATCCCCTAACCCTAACCCTAACCCTAACCCTAACCCAAATCCTTACCCGAAGCCTTACCGTAACCCGTCCCCTAATCCTAACCCGTACGCTAACACTAAACCGTACCCTAACTCATACACACACCCGAAACCGTTGTCGTACACTAACCTGTCCCCTAAACCGTCCCCGTCTCCTAACCCTGACCCTAACCCTAACCCTAACACTTACCCGAAGCCTTACCCTAACCCGTCCTCTAATCCTAACCCGTACGCTAACACTAACCCGTACCCTAACACGTATGCTCACCCTAAACCGTTGTCGTACCCTAACCTGTCCCCTAAACCGTCCCCGTCCCCTAAACCTAACCCTAACCCTAACCCTAACCCTTACCCGAAGCCTTACCTTAAGCCGTCCCCTAATCCTAACCCGTACGCTAACACTAACCCGTACCCTAACACGTACGCTCACCCTAAACCGTTGTCGTACTCTAACCTGTCCCCTAAACCGTCCCCGTCCCCTAACACTAACCCTAACCCTAACCCTAACCCTAACCCTTACCCGAAGCCTTACACTAACCCATCCCCTAATCCTAACCCGTACGCTAACCATAACCAGTACCCTAACACGTACGCTCACCCTAAACCCTTGTTGTACCATATCCTGTCACCTAAACCGTCTCCGTCTCCTAACCCTAACCCTAACCGTAACCCTTACCCGAAGCCTTACACTAACCCGTCCCCTAATCCTAACCTGTACGCTAACACTAACCCGTAGCCTAACACGTACGCTCACCCTAAACTGCTGTCGTACTCTAACCTGTCCCCTAAACCGTCCCCGTCCCCTAACCCTCACCCTAACCCTAACCCTAACCCTAACCCTTACCCGAACTCTTACACTAACCCATCACATAATCCTAACCCGTACGCTAACCCTAACCCGTACCCTAACACTTACGCTCAGCCTAAACCTTTGTCATACCCTAACCTGTCCCCTAAACCGTCCCCGTCCCCTAACACTAACCCTAACCCTAACCCTAACCCTTACCTGAAGCCTTACCCTAACCCGTCCCGTAATCCTAACCCGTACGCTAACACTAACCCGTACCCTAACACGTACACGCACCCTAAACAGTTGTCGTACCCTAACCTGTCCCCTAAACCGTCGCCGTCCCCTAACCCTAACCCTTACCCTAACCCTAACCCTAAACCTTACCTGAAGCCTTACCCTAACCCGTCCCTTAATCCTAACCCGTACGCTAACACTAACCCGTACCCTAACACGTACGCTCACCCTAAACCATTGTCCTACCTTAACCTGTCCCCTAAACCATCCGCGTCCCCTAACCCTAACCCTAATCATAACCCTAACCCTAACCCTTACCCGAAGCCTTACCCTAAACCGTCCCCTAAACCTAACCCGTACGCTAACACTAACCCGTACCCTAACACGTACGCTCACCCTAAACCGTTGTCGTACCCGAACCTCTCCCCTAAACCATCCCCGTCCCCTAACCCTAACCCTAACCCTAACCCTTACCCGAAGCCTTACACTAACCCATCCCCTAATCCTAACCCTTACGCTAACCCTAACCCGTACCCTAACACGTACGCTCACCCTAAACCATTGTCGTACCCTAACCTGTACCCTAAACCATCCCCGTCCCCTATCCCTAACCCTAACCCTAACCCTAACCCTTACCCGAAGCCTTACCCTAACCCGTCCCCTAATCCTAACCGGTACGCTAACGCTAACACGTACCCTAACACGTACGCTCACCCTAAAACGTTGTCGTACCATAACCTGTCCCCTAAACCATCCCCGTCCCCTAACCGTAACCCCAACCCTAACCCTAACCCTTACCCGAAGCCTTACACTAACCCGTCCCCTAATCCTAACCCGTAGGCTAACACTAACCCGTACCCTAACACGTATGCTCACCCTAAACCGTTGTCCTACACTAACCTGTCCCCTAAACCGTCCCCGTCCCCTAACCCTAACCCTAACCCTAACCCTAACACTAATCCTTACATGAAGCCTTACTCTAACCCGTCCCGTAATCCTAACCCGTACGCTAACACTAACCCGTACACTAACACGTACGCTCACCCAAAACCGTTTTCGTACCCTAACCTCTCCCCTAAACCGTCCCCGGGCCCGTCCCCTAACCCTAACCCTAACGCTAACGCTAACCCATACCCGAAGCCTTACCATAACCCGTCCCCTAATCCTAACCCGTACGCTAACACTAAACCATACCCTAACACGTACGCTCACCCTAAACCGTTGTCGTACACTAACCTGTCCCCTAAACCGTCCCAGTCCCCTAACCCTAACCCTAAACCTAACCCTAACCCTAAACCTTACCCGAAGCCTTACCGTAACCCGTCCCCTAATCTTAACCCTAACCCTAACACTAACCCGTAGCCTAACATGTACGCACACCCTAAACCGTTGTCGTACCCTAACCTGTCCCCTAAACCGTCCCCGTCCCCTAACCCTAACCCTAACCCTAACCCTAAGCCTAACCCTAACCCTTACCCGAAGCCTTACCCTAACACGTCCCGTAATCCTAACCCGTACGCTAACACTAACCGGTACCCTAACATGTACACTCACCCTAAACTGCTGTCGTACCCGAACCTGTCCCCTAAACCGTCCCCGTCCCCTAACCCTAATGCTAAACCTAACCCTAACCCTTACCCGAAGCCTTACCCTAACCCGTCCCCTAATCCTAACCCGTACGCTAACACTAACCTGTACCCTAGCACGTACGCTCACCCTAAACCGTTGTCGTACCCTAACCTGTCCCCTAAACCGTCACCGTCCCCTAAGCCTAACCCTAACCCTAACCCGAACCCTTACCCGAAGCCTTACCCTAACCCGTCCCCTAATCCTAACCCGTACGCTAACACTAACCCGTAACCTAACACGTACGCTCACCCTAAACCGTTGTCGTACCCTAACCTGACCCCTAAACCTTCCCCATCCCCTAACCCTAACCCTAACCCTAACCCTAACCCAAATCCTTACCCGAAGCCTTACCGTAACCCGTCCCCTAATCCTAACCCGTACGCTAACACTAAACCGTACCCTAACTCATACACACACCCGAAACCGTTGTCGTACACTAACCTGTCCCCTAAACCGTCCCCGTCTCCTAACCCTGACCCTAACCCTAACCCTAACACTTACCCGAAGCCTTACCCTAACCCGTCCTCTAATCCTAACCCGTACGCTAACACTAACCCGTACCCTAACACGTATGCTCACCCTAAACCGTTGTCGTACCCTAACCTGTCCCCTAAACCGTCCCCGTCCCCTAAACCTAACCCTAACCCTAACCCTAACCCTTACCCGAAGCCTTACCTTAAGCCGTCCCCTAATCCTAACCCGTACGCTAACACTAACCCGTACCCTAACACGTACGCTCACCCTAAACCGTTGTCGTACTCTAACCTGTCCCCTAAACCGTCCCCGTCCCCTAACACTAACCCTAACCCTAACCCTAACCCTAACCCTTACCCGAAGCCTTACACTAACCCATCCCCTAATCCTAACCCGTACGCTAACCATAACCAGTACCCTAACACGTACGCTCACCCTAAACCCTTGTTGTACCATATCCTGTCACCTAAACCGTCTCCGTCTCCTAACCCTAACCCTAACCGTAACCCTTACCCGAAGCCTTACACTAACCCGTCCCCTAATCCTAACCTGTACGCTAACACTAACCCGTAGCCTAACACGTACGCTCACCCTAAACTGCTGTCGTACTCTAACCTGTCCCCTAAACCGTCCCCGTCCCCTAACCCTCACCCTAACCCTAACCCTAACCCTAACCCTTACCCGAACTCTTACACTAACCCATCACATAATCCTAACCCGTACGCTAACCCTAACCCGTACCCTAACACTTACGCTCAGCCTAAACCTTTGTCATACCCTAACCTGTCCCCTAAACCGTCCCCGTCCCCTAACACTAACCCTAACCCTAACCCTAACCCTTACCTGAAGCCTTACCCTAACCCGTCCCGTAATCCTAACCCGTACGCTAACACTAACCCGTACCCTAACACGTACACGCACCCTAAACAGTTGTCGTACCCTAACCTGTCCCCTAAACCGTCGCCGTCCCCTAACCCTAACCCTTACCCTAACCCTAACCCTAAACCTTACCTGAAGCCTTACCCTAACCCGTCCCTTAATCCTAACCCGTACGCTAACACTAACCCGTACCCTAACACGTACGCTCACCCTAAACCATTGTCCTACCTTAACCTGTCCCCTAAACCATCCGCGTCCCCTAACCCTAACCCTAATCATAACCCTAACCCTAACCCTTACCCGAAGCCTTACCCTAAACCGTCCCCTAAACCTAACCCGTACGCTAACACTAACCCGTACCCTAACACGTACGCTCACCCTAAACCGTTGTCGTACCCGAACCTCTCCCCTAAACCATCCCCGTCCCCTAACCCTAACCCTAACCCTAACCCTTACCCGAAGCCTTACACTAACCCATCCCCTAATCCTAACCCTTACGCTAACCCTAACCCGTACCCTAACACGTACGCTCACCCTAAACCATTGTCGTACCCTAACCTGTACCCTAAACCATCCCCGTCCCCTATCCCTAACCCTAACCCTAACCCTAACCCTTACCCGAAGCCTTACCCTAACCCGTCCCCTAATCCTAACCGGTACGCTAACGCTAACACGTACCCTAACACGTACGCTCACCCTAAAACGTTGTCGTACCATAACCTGTCCCCTAAACCATCCCCGTCCCCTAACCGTAACCCCAACCCTAACCCTAACCCTTACCCGAAGCCTTACACTAACCCGTCCCCTAATCCTAACCCGTAGGCTAACACTAACCCGTACCCTAACACGTATGCTCACCCTAAACCGTTGTCCTACACTAACCTGTCCCCTAAACCGTCCCCGTCCCCTAACCCTAACCCTAACCCTAACCCTAACACTAATCCTTACATGAAGCCTTACTCTAACCCGTCCCGTAATCCTAACCCGTACGCTAACACTAACCCGTACACTAACACGTACGCTCACCCAAAACCGTTTTCGTACCCTAACCTCTCCCCTAAACCGTCCCCGGGCCCGTCCCCTAACCCTAACCCTAACGCTAACGCTAACCCTTACCCGAAGCCTTACCATAACCCGTCCCCTAATCCTAACCCGTACGCTAACACTAAACCATACCCTAACACGTACGCTCACCCTAAACCGTTGTCGTACACTAACCTGTCCCCTAAACCGTCCCAGTCCCCTAACCCTAACCCTAAACCTAACCCTAACCCTAAACCTTACCCGAAGCCTTACCGTAACCCGTCCCCTAATCTTAACCCTAACCCTAACACTAACCCGTAGCCTAACATGTACGCACACCCTAAACCGTTGTCGTACCCTAACCTGTCCCCTAAACCGTCCCCGTCCCCTAACCCTAACCCTAACCCTAACCCTAAGCCTAACCCTAACCCTTACCCGAAGCCTTACCCTAACACGTCCCGTAATCCTAACCCGTACGCTAACACTAACCGGTACCCTAACATGTACACTCACCCTAAACTGCTGTCGTACCCGAACCTGTCCCCTAAACCGTCCCCGTCCCCTAACCCTAATGCTAAACCTAACCCTAACCCTTACCCGAAGCCTTACCCTAACCCGTCCCCTAATCCTAACCCGTACGCTAACACTAACCTGTACCCTAGCACGTACGCTCACCCTAAACCGTTGTCGTACCCTAACCTGTCCCCTAAACCGTCACCGTCCCCTAAGCCTAACCCTAACCCTAACCCGAACCCTTACCCGAAGCCTTACCCTAACCCGTCCCCTAATCCTAACCCGTACGCTAACACTAACCCGTAACCTAACACGTACGCTCACCCTAAACCGTTGTCGTACCCTAACCTGTCCCCTAAACCGTCCCCGTCCCCTAACCCTAACATTAACCCTTACCCTAACCCTTAACCAAAGCCTTACCTAACCCGTCCCCTAATCCTAAACCGTACGCTAACACTAAACCGTACCCTAACACGTACACTCAGCCTAAACCGTTGTCGTACCCTAACCTCTCCCCTAAACCGTCACCATCCCCCAACCCTAACCCTAACCCTAACCCTAAACCTAACCCTTACCCGAAGCCTTACCTTAACCCGTCCCCTAATCCTACCCCGTACGCTAACAATAACCTGTACCCTAACATGTACGCTCACCCTAAACCGTTGTCGTACACTAACCTGTCCCCTAAACCGTCCCCGTCCCCTAACCCTAACCCTAAACCTAACCCTTTCCCGAAGCCTTACACTAACCCATCCCCTAATCCTAAACCGAATGCTAACACTAAAACATACCCTAACACGTACACTCAACCTAAACCGTTGTCGTACCCTAACCTGACCCCTAAACCTTCCCCATCCCCTAACCCTAACCCTAACCCTAACCCTAACCCAAATCCTTACCCGAAGCCTTACGGTAACCCGTCCCCTAATCCTAACCCGTACGCTAACACTAAACCGTACCCTAACTCATACACACACCCGAAACCGTTGTCGTACACTAACCTGTCCCCTAAACCATCCCCGTCTCCTAACCCTGACCCTAACCCTAACCCTAACACTTACCCGAAGCCTTACCCTAACCTGTCCTCTAATCCTAACCCGTACGCTAACCCTAACCCATACCCTAACACTTACGCTCACCCTAAACCGTTGTCGTACCCTAACCTCTCCCTTAAACCGTCCCCGTCCCCTAACCCTAACCCTAACCCTAAATCTAACCCTAACCCTTACCCGAAGCCTTACACTAACCCGTCCCCAAATCCTAACCCGTACGCTAACAGTAATCCGTACCCTAACACGTACGCTAACTCTAAACCGTTGTCGTACCCTAACCTGTTCCCTAAACGGTCCCTGTCCCCTAACCCTAACCCTAACCCTAACCCTAACCCTAACCCTTACCCGAAGCCTTACCCTAACCCATCCCCTAATCCTAACCCGTACGCAAACACTAACCCATACCCTAACACATACGCTCACCCTAAACCGTTGTCGTACCCTAACCTGTCCCATAAACCGTCCCCGTCCCCTAACCCTAACCCTAACCCTAACCCTAACCCTAACCCTTACCCGAAGCCTTACTCTAAACCGTCCCCTAATCCTAACCCGTACGCTAACCATAACCAGTACCCTAACACGTACGCTCACCCTAAACCGTTGTCCTACCCTAACCTGTCCCCTAAACCGTCCCCGTGCCCTAACTCTAACCCTAACCCTAACCCTTACCCGAAGCCTTACACTAACCCGTCCCCTAATCCTAACCCGTACGCTAACATTAACCCGTAGCCTAACACGTACGCTCACCCTAAACCGTTGTCATACCCTAACATGTCCCCTAAACAGTCCCCATCCCCTAACCCTAACCCTAAACCTAACCCTAACCCTAACCCTAAACCTAACCCTTACCCGAAGCGTTACCCTAACCCGGCCCGTAATCCTAACCCGCACGCTAACACTAACCCTTACCCTAACACGTACACTCATCCTAAACAGTTGTCGTACACGAACCTGTCCCCTAAACCGTCCCCGTCCCCTAACCCTAACCCTAACCCTAAACCTTACCCGAAGCCGTACCCTAACCCGTCCCCTTATCCTAACCCGTACGCTAACACTAACCCGTACCCTAACACGTACGCTCACACTAAACATTTGTCGTACCCTAACCTGTCCCCTAAACCGTCCCCATCCCCTAACCCTAACACTAACCCTAACCCTAACCCTTACCCAAAGCCTTACACTAACCCGTCCCCTAATCCTAAATCGTACGCTAACACGAACCCATACTCTAACACTTACGCTCACCCTAAACCGTTGTCATACCCTAACCTCTCCCTTAAACCGTCCCCATCCCCTAACCCTAATCCTAACCCTTAACCTAACCCTAACCCTTACCCGAAGCCTTACACTAACCCGTCCTCTAATCCTAACCCGTACGCTAACAGTAACCCGTACCCTAACAAGTACTCTCACTCTAAACCGTTGTCGTACCCTATCCTGTTCCCTAAACCGTCCCTGTCCCCTAACCCTAAGCCTAACCCTAACCCTAACCCTAACACTTACCTGAAGCCTTACCCTAACCCATCCGCTAATCCTAACCGGTACGCTAACACTAACCCATACCCTAACACATACGCTCACCCTAAACCGTTGTCGTACCCTAACCTGTCCCCTAAACCGTCCCCGTCCGCTAACCCTAACCCTAACCCTAACACTAAACCTTACCTGAAGCCTTACCCTAACCCGTCCTCTAGTCCTAACCCGTACGCTAATACTAACCCGTACCCTAACACGTACGCTCACCCTAAACCGTTGTCGTACCCTAACCTGTGCCCTAAACCGTCCCCGTCCCCTAACCCTAACCCTAACCCTAACCCTTACCCAAAGCCTTACTCCAACCCGTCCCCTAATCCTAACCCATACGCTAACACTAACCCGTACCCTAACACGTACGCTCACCCTAAACCGTTGTCGTACGCTAACCTGTCCGCTAAACCGTCCCCGTCCCCTAACCCTAACCCTAACCCTAACCCTAACCCTTACCCGAAGCCTTACGATAAACCATCACCTAATCCTAACCGGTACGCAAACTCTAACCCGTACCCTAACACGTACGCTCACCCTAAACAGTTGTCGTACCCTAACCTGTCCCCTAAACCCTCCCCGTCCCCTAACCCTAACGCTAACCCTAACCCTAACCCTAACCCTTACCCGAAGCCTTACCCTAACCCGTCCCCTAATCCTAACCCGTACGCTAACACTAACACGTACCCTAACACGTACGCTCACCCTAAACTGTTGTCGTACCCTAACCTATCCCCTAAACTGTCCCCGTGCCCTAACCCTAACCCTAAACCTAACCCTTACCCGAAGCCTTACTCCAACCCGTCACCTAATCCTAACCCGTACGCTAACACTAACCCGTACCCTAACACGTACGCTCACCCTAAACCGTTGTCCTACCCTAACCTGTCCCCTAAACCGTCCCCGTGCCCTAACCCTAACCCTAACCCTAACCCTTACCCGAAGCCTTACGATAAACCATCCCCTAATCCTAACCCGTACGCAAACCCTAACCCGTACCCTAACACGTACGCTCACCCTAAACCATTGTCGTACCCTAACCTGTACCCTAAACCATCCCCGTCCCCTATCCCTAACCCTAACCCTAACCCTAACCCTTACCCGAAGCCTTACCCTAAACCGTCCCCTAATCCTAACCCGTACGCTAACACTAACACGTACCCTAACACGTACGCTCATCCTAAAACGTTGTCGTACATTAACCTGTCCCCTAAACCGTCCCCGTCCCCTAACCCTAACCCTAACCCTAACCCTAACGCTAACCCTTACCTGAAGCCTTACCCAAACCCGTCACCTAATCCTATCCCGTACGCTAACTCTAACCCGTACCCTAACACGTACGCTCACCCTAAACCGTTGTCGTACCCTAACCTGTCCCCTAAATCGTCCCCGTCCCCTAACCCTAACCCTAAACCTACCCCTAACCCTAACCCTTACCTGAAGCCTTACCCTAACCCGTCCCGTAATCCTAACCCGTACGCTAATACTAACCCGTACCCTAATACGTACGCTCACCCTAAACCGTTGTCGTACCCTAACCTGTCCCCTAAACCATCCCCGTCCCCGTCCCCTAACCCTAACCCTAACCCTAACCCTTACCCAAAGCCTTACCCTAATCCGTCCCCTAAACCTAACCCGTACGCTAACACTAACCCGTACCCTAACACGTACGCTCACCCTAAACCATTGTCGTACCCTATCCTGTCCCCTAAACCGTCCCCATCCCCTAAACCTAACCCTAACCCTAACCCTAACACTTACCCGAAGCCTTACCCTAACCCGTCCCCTAATCCTAACCCGTACGCTAACACTAACCCGTACCCTAACACGTACGCTCACCCTAAACCGTTGTCGTACGGTAACCTGTCCCCTAAACCGTCCCCGTCCCCTAACCCTAACCCTAAACCTTACCCTAACCCTAACCCTTACCTGAAGCCTTACACTAACCCGTCACATAATCCTAACCCGTACGCTAACACTAACCCGTACCCTAACACTTACGCTCACCCTAAACCGTTGTCGTACCCTAACCTGTCCCCTAAACCGTCCCCGTCCCCGTCCCCAAACCCTAACCCTAACCCTAACACAAACCCTTACCCGAAGCCTTACCCTAACCCGTCCCCTAATCCTAACACGTAAGCTAACAATAACCCGTACCCTAACACGTACGCTCACCCTAAAGCGTTGTCGTACCCTAACCTGTCCCCTAAACCGTCCCCGTCCACTAACCCTAACCCTAAACCTAACCCTAACCCTAACCCTTACCTGAAGCCTTACACTAACCCGTCCCGTAATCCTAACCCGTACGCTAACACTAACCCGTACCCTAACACGTACGCTCACCCTAAACCTTTGTCGTACCCTAACCTGTCCCCTAAACCGTCCCCGTCCCCTAACACTAACCCTAACCCTAACCCTAAACCGTACACGAAGCCTTACCCTAACCCGTCCCCTAATCCTAACCCGTACGCTAACACTAACCCGTACCCTAACACGTACGCTCACCCTAAACTCTTGTCGTACACTAACCTGTCCCCTAAACCGTGCCCGTCCCCGTCCCCTAACCCTAACCCTAACCCTAACCCTACCCGAAGCCTTACCCTAACCAGTCCCCTAATCCTAAACCGTAGGCTATCACTAACCCGTACCCTAACACGTATGCTCACCCTAAACAGTTGTCGTACCCTAACCTGTCCCCTAAACCGTCCCCATCCCCTAACCCTAACGCTAACCCTAACCCTAACCCTAACCCTTACCCGAAGCCTTACCCTAACCCGTCCCCTAATCCTAACCCGTACGCTAACACTAACATGTACCCTAACACGTACGCTCACCCTAAACTGTTGTCGTACCCTAACCTGTCCCCTAAACTGTCCCCGTGCCCTAACCCTAACCCTAAACCTAACCCTTACCCGAAGCCTTACTCCAACCCATCCCCTAATCCTAACCCGTACGCTAACACTAACCCGTATCCTAACACGTACGCTCACCCTAAAACGTTGTCGTACCCTAACCTGTCCACTAAACCGTCCCCGTCCCCTAACCCTAACCCTAACCCTAACCCTAACCCTTACCCGAAGCCTTACCCTAAACCGTCCCCTAATCCTAACCCGTACGCTAACACTAACACGTACCCTAACACGTACGCTCATCCTAAAACGTTGTCGTACATTAACCTGTCCCCTAAACCGTCCCCGTCCCCTAACCCTAACCCAAACCCTAACCCTAACGCTAACCCTTACCTGAAGCCTTACCCTAACCCGTCACCTTATCCTAACCCGTACGCTAACTCTAACCCGTACCCTAACACGTACGCTCACCCTAAACCGTTGTCATACCCTAACCTGTCCTCTAAACCGTCCCCGTCCCCTAACACTAACCCTAAACCTAACCCTAAACCTAACCCTTACCTGAAGCCTTACACTAACCCGTCCCGTAATCCTAACCCGTACGCTAACACTAACCCGTACCCTAACACGTACGCTCACCCTAAACCGTTGTCGTACCCTAACCTGTCCCCAAAACCGTCCCCGTCCCCGTCCCCTAACCCTAACCCTAACCCTAACCCTTACCCGAAGCCTTACCCTAACCCGTCCCCTAATCCTAACCCGTACGCTAACACTAACCCATACCCTAACACGTACGCTCACCCTAAACCATTGTAGTACCCCAACCTGTCCCCTAAACCGTCCCCATCCCCTAAACCTAACCCTAACCCTAACCCTTACGCTTACCCGAAGCCTTACCCTAAACCGTCCCCTAATCCTAACCCGTACGCTAACACTAACCCGTACCCTAACACGTACGCTCACCCTAAACGGTTGTCGTACCCTAACCTGTCCCCTAAACCGTCCCCGTCCCCTAACCCTAACCCTAAACCTTACCCTAACCCTAACCCTTACCTGAAGCCTTACACTAACCCGTCACGTAATCCTAACCCGTACGCTAACACTAACCCGTACCCTAACACTTACGCTCACCCTAAACCGTTGTCGTACCCTAACCTGTCCCCTAAACCGTCCACGTCCCCGTACCCTAACCCTAACCCTAACCCAAACACTTACCCGAAGCCTTACCCTAACCCGTCCCCTAATCCTAACACGTAAGCTAACAATAACCCGTACCCTAACACGTACGCTCACCCTAAACCGTTGTCGTACCCTAACCTTTCCACTAAACCGTCCCCGTCCCCTAACCCTAACCCTAAACCTTACCCTAACCCTAACCCTTACCTGAAGCCTTACACTAACCCATCACGTAATCCTAACCCGTACGCTAACACTAACCCGTACCCTAACACGTACGCTCACCCTAAACCGTTGTCGTACCCTAACCTGTCCCCTAAACCGTGCCCGTCCCCGTCCCCTAACCCTAACCCTAACCCTAACCCAAACCCTTACCCGAAGCCTTACCCTAACCCGTCCCCTAATCCTAACACGTACGCTAACAATAACCCGTACCCTAACACGTACGCTCACCCTAAACCGTTTTCGTACCCTAACCTGTCCCCAAAACCGTCCCCGTCCCCTAAACCTAACCGTAACCCTAACCCTAACCCTAACCATTACCCGAAGCCTTACCTAAACCGTCCCGTAATCCTAACCCGTACGCTAACACTAACCCGAACCCTAACACGTACGCTCACCCTAAACCGTTGTCGTACCCTAACCTGTCCCCTAAAATGTCCCCGTCCCCTAACCCTAACCCTAACCCTAACCCTAACCCTTAACCTAACCCGAAGCCTTACCCTAACCCGTCCCCTAATCCTAAACCATACGCTAACACTAACCCGTACCCTAACACATACGCTCACCCTAAACCGTTCTCGTACACTAACCTGTCCCCTAAACCATGCCCGTCCCCGTCCCCAAACCCTAACCCTAACCCTAACCCTAAATCTTACCCAAAGCCTTACCCTAACCCGTCCCCTAATCCTAACCCGTAGGCTATCACTAACCCGTACCCTAACACTTATGCTCACCCTAAACAGTTGTCGTACCCTAACCTGTCCCCTAAATCGTCCCCATCCCCTAACCCTAACACTAACCCTAACCCTAACCCAAACCCTTACCCGAAGCCTTACCCTAAACCTTCCCCTAATCCTAACCCGTACGCTAACACTAACACGTACCCTAACACGTACGCTCACCCTAAACTGTTGTCGTACCCTATCCTGTCCCCTAAACCGTCCCCATCCCCTAACCCTAACCCTAACCCTAACCCTTACCCGAAGCCTTACCCTAAACCGTCCCCTAATCCTAACCCGTACGCTAACACTAAACCGTACTCTAACACGTACGCTCACCCTATACCGTTGTCGTACCGTAACCTGTTCCCTAAACCATCCCCGTCCCCGTCACCTAACCCTAACACTAACCCTAACCCTTACCCGAAGACTTACCCTAACCCGTCCCCTAATCCTAACCCGTACGCTAACAGTAACCCGTACCCTAACACGTACGCTCACCCTAAACCGTTGTCGTACCCTAACATGTCCCCTAAACCGTCCCCGTCCCCTAACCCTAACCCTAACCCTAACCCTAACACTTACCCGAAGCCTTACACTAACCCGTCCCCTAATCCTAACCCGTACGCTAACACTAACCCGTACCCTAACACGTACGCTCACCCTAAACCGTTGTCGTACCCTAACCTGTCCCCTAAACCGTCCCGGTCCCCTAACCCTTACCCTAAACCTGACCATAACCCTAACCCTTACCTGAAGCTTTACCCTAACCCCTCCCATAATCCTATCCCGTACGCTAACACTAACCGGTACCCTAACACGTACGCTCACCCTAAACCGTTGTCGTACCCTAACCTGTCCCCTAAATCGTCCCCGTCCCCGTCCCCTAACCCTAACCCTAACCCTAACCCAAACCCTTACCCGAAGCCTTACCCTAACCTGTCCCCTAATCCTAACACGTACGCTAACAGCAACCCGTACCCTAACACGTACGCTCACCCTAAACCGTTGTCGTACCCTAACCTGTCCCCTAAACCGTCCCCGTCCCCTAAACCTAACCCTAACCCTAACCCTAACCCTAACCCTAACCCTTACCCGAAGTCTTACCCTAACCCGTCCTGTAATCCTAACACGTACGCTAACACTAACACGTACCCTAACACGTACGCTCACCCTAAACTGTTGTCGTACCCTAACCTGTCCCCTAAACCGTCCCCGTCCCCGTCCCCTAACCCTAACCCTAACCCTTACCCGAAGCCTTACCCTAACCCGTCACCTAATACTAACCCATACACTAACTCTAACCCGTACCCGAACACGTACGCTCACCCTAAAACGTTGTCGTACCCTAACCAGTCCCCTAAACCATCCCCGTCCCCTAACCCTAACCCTAACCATAACCCTAACCCTTACCCGAAGCCTTACACTTACCCGTCCCCTAATCCTAACACGTACGCTAACACTAACACATACCCTAACACGTACACTCACCCTAAACAGTTGTCGTACCCTAACCTGTCCCCTAAACCGTCGCCGTCCCCTAACCATAACCCTAACCCTAACCCTAACCCTAACCCTTACCCGAAGCCTTACCCTAACCCGTCCCTTAATCCTAACCCGTACGCTAACACTAACCCGTACCCTAACACGTACGCTCACCCTAAATCATTGTCGTACCCTAAACTGTTCCCTAAACCATCCCCATCCCCTAACGCTAACCCTAATCCTAACCCTAACACTTACTCGAAGCCTTACCCTAAACCGTCCCCTAAACCTAACCCGTACGCTAACACTAACCCGTACCCTAACACGTACGCTCACCCTAAACCGTTGTCGTGCCCTAACCTGTCCCCTAAACCGTCCCCGTCCCCTAACACTAACCCTAAACCTAACCCTAACCCTAACCCTTACCCGAAGCCTTACACTAACCCGTCCCGTAATCCTAACCCGTACGCTAACACTAACCCGTACCCTAACACGTACGTTCACCCTAAACCGTTGTCGTACCCTAACCTGTCCCCTAAACCGTCCCCGTCCCCTAACCCTAACCCCAAACCTTACCCTAACCCTAACCCTTACCTGAAGCCTTACACTAACCCGTCACGTAATCCTAACCCGTACGCTAACACTAACCCGTACCCTAACACGTACGCTCAACCTAAACCGTTGTCGTACCCTAACCTGTCCCCTAAACCGTCCACGTCCCCGTCCCCTAACCCTAACCCTAACCCAAACACTTACCCGAAGCCTTACACTAACCCGTCCGCTAATCCTAACACGTAAGCTAACAATAACCCGTACCCTAACACGTACGCTCACCCTAAACCGTTGTCGTACCCTAACCTGTCCCCTAAACCGTCCCCGTCCCCTAACCCTAACCCTAAACCTAACCCTAACCCTAACCCTTACCTGAAGCCTTACCCTAACCCGTCCCGTAATCCTAACCCGTATGCTAACACTAACCCGTACCCTAACACGTACGCTCACCCTAAATCGTTGTCGTACCCTAAGCTGTCCCCTAAACCGTCCCCGTCCCCGTCCCCTAACCCTAACCCTAACCCTAACCCTTACCCAAAGCCTTACCCTAACCCGTCCCCTAATCCTAACCCGTATGCTAACACTAACCCGTACCCTAACACGTACGCTCACCCTAAACCGTTGTCGTACCCTAACCTGTCCCCTAAACCGTCCCCGTCCCCTAACCCTAACGCTAACCCTAACCCTAACCCAAACCCTTACCCGAAGCCTTACCCTAACCCGTCCCCTAATCCTAACCGGTACGCTAACACTAACACGTACCCTAACACGTACGCTCACCCTAAACTGTTGTCGTACCCTATCCTGTCCCCTAACCGTCCCCATCCCCTAACCCTAACCCTAACCCTAACACTTACCCGAAGCCTTACCATAACCCGTCCCCTAATCCTAACCCGTACGCTAACACTAAACCGTACTCTAACACGTACGCTCACCCTATACCGCTGTCGTACCGTAACCTGTTCCCTAAACCATCCCCGTCCCCGTCACCTAACCCTAACCCTAACCCTAACCCTTACCCGAAGACTTACCCTAACCCGTCCCCTAATCCTAACCCGTACGCTAACAATAACCCGTACCCTAACACGTACGCTCACCCTAAACCGTTGTCGTACCCTAACCTGTCCCCTAAACCGTCCCTGTCCCCTAACCCTAACCCTAACCCTAACCCTAACACTTACCCGAAGCCTTACACTAACCCGTCCCCTAATCCTAACCCGTACGCTAACACTAACCCGTACCCTAACACGTACGCTCACCCTAAACCGTTGTCGTACCCTAACCTGTCCCCTAAACCGTCCCCGTCCCCTAACCCTTACCCTAAACCTGACCATAACCCTAACCCTTACCTGAAACTTTACCCTAACCCGTCCCATAATCCTATCCCGTACGCTAACACTAACCCGTACCCTAACACGTACGCTCACCCTAAACCGTTGTCGTACCCTAACCTGTCCCCTAAACCGTCCCCGTCCCCGTCCCCTAACCCTAACCCTAACCCTAACCCAAACCCTTACCCGAAGCCTTACCCTAACCTGTCCCCTAATCCTAAAACGTACGCTAACAGCAACCCGTACCCTAACACGTACGCTCACCCTAAACCGTTGTCGTACCCTAACCTGTCCCCTAAACCGTCCCCGTCCCCTAAACCTAACCCTAACCCTAACCCTTAACCGAAGTCTTTCCCTAACCCGTCCTGTAATCCTAACACGTACGATAACACTAACACGTACCCTAACACGTACGCTCACCCTAAACCGTTGTCGTACCCTAACCTGTCCCTTAAACCGTCCCCGTCCCCGTCCCCTAACCCTAACCCTAACCCTTACCCGAAGCCTTACCCAAACCCGTCACCTAATACTAACCAATACACTAACTGTAACCCGTACCCTAACACGTACGCTCACCCTAAAATGTTGTCGTACCCTAACCAGTCCCCTAAACCATCCCCGTCCCCTAACCCTAACCCTAACCATAACCCTAACACTTACCCGAAGCCTTACACTTACCCGTCCCCTAATCCTAACCCGTACGCTAACACTAACCCATACCCTAACACGTACACTCACCCTAAACAGTTGTCGTACCCTAACCTGTCCCCTAAAACGTCGCCGTCCCCTAACCATAACCCTAACCCTAACCCTAACCCTAACCCTTACCCGAAACCTTACCCTAACCCGTCCCTTAATCCTAACCCGTACGCTAACACTAACCCGTACCCTAACACGTACGCTCACCCTAAACCGTTGACGTACCCTAAACTGTCCCCTAAATCGTCCCCGTCCCCTAACCCTAACCCTTACCCTAACCTTAACCCTAACCCTTACCCGAAGCCTTACCCTAACCCATCCCCTAATCCTAACCCGTACGCTAACACTAAACCGTACCCTAACACGTACGCTCACCCTAAACCGTTGTCATACACTAACCTGTCCCCTAAACCGTCCCCGTCCCCGTCCCCTAACCCTAACCATAACCCTAGCCCTTACCGTAAGCGTTACCCTAAACCGTCCACTAATCCTAACCCGTACGCTAACACTAACCCGTACCCTAACACATACGCTCACCCTAAACCGTTGTCGTACCTTAACCTGTCCCCTAAACCGTCTCCGTCCCCTAACCCTAACCCTAACCCTAACCCTAACCCTTACCCGAAGCCTTACACTAAACCGTCCCCTAATCATAAACCGTACGCTAACACTAACCCGTACCCTAACACATACGCTCACCCTAAACAGTTGTCGTACACTAACATGTCCCCTAAACCGTCCCCGTCCCCTAAACCTAACCCTAACCCTAACCCTTACCCGAAGCCTTACCCTTACCCGTCCCCTAATCCAAACCCGTACGCTAACACTAACCCATACCCTAACACATACGCTCACCCTAAACCGTTGTCGTACCCTAACCTGTCCCCTAAACCGTCCGAGTCCCCTAACCCTAACCCTAACCATAACCCAAACCCTTACCCGAAACCTTACCGTCACACTTCCCCAAACCTAACCCGTACGCTAACACTAACCCTTACCCTAACACGTACGCTCACCCTAAACCGTTGTCATACCCTAACCTGTTCCCTAAATCGTCCCCGTCCCCTAACCCTAACCCTAACCCTAACCCTAACCGTAACCCTTACCCGAAGCCTTACCCTAACCCGTCCCCTAATCCTAACACGTAGGCTAACACTAAACCATACCCTAACACGTACGCTCACCCTAAACCATTGTCGTACGAGAACCTGTCCCCTAAATCGTCCCCGTCCCCTAACACTAACCCTAACGCTAACCCTAACCCTAAACCTTACCCGAAGCCTTACCCTAACCCGTCCCCTAATCCTAACCCGTACGCTAACCCTAACACTAACCCTAACACTTACCCGAAACCTTACCATAAACCGTCCCCTAATCCTAACATGTACGCCCTCACTAAACCGTACCCTAACACATACGTTCACCCTAAACCGTTGTCGTACCCTAACCTGTCCCTTAAACCGTCCCGGTCCCCGTCCACTAACCCTAACCCTAACACTTACCCGAAGCCTTACTCTAACCCGTCCCCTAATCCTAACCCGTACGTTAACACTAACCCGTACCCTAACACGTACGCTCACCCTAAACCGTTTTCGAACATTAACCTGTCCCCTATACCGGCCCCTAACCCTAACCCTAACCCTAACCCTATCTCTAACCCTAACCCTTACCCAAAGCCTTACCCTAAACCGTCCCCTAATCCTAACTCGTACGCTAACACTGACCCGTACCCTAACACATACGATCACCCTAAACCGTTGTCGCACCCTAACCTGTCCCCTAAACCGTCCCCGTCCCCTAACCCTAACCCTAAACCTAACCCTAACCCTAACCCTTACCTGAAGCCTTACCCTAACCCGTCCCGTAATCCTAACCCGTATGCTAACACTAACCCGTACCCTAACACGTACGCTCACCCTAAACCGTTGTCGTACCCTAAGCTGTCCCCTAAACCGTCCCCGTCCCCGTCCCCTAACCCTAACCCTAACCCTAACCCTTACCCAAAGCCTTACCCTAACCCGTCCCCTAATCCTAACCCGTATGCTAACACTAACCCGTACCCTAACACGTACGCTCACCCTAAACCGTTGTCGTACCCTAACCTGTCCCCTAAACCGTCCCCGTCCCCTAACCCTAACGCTAACCCTAACCCTAACCCAAACCCTTACCCGAAGCCTTACCCTAACCCGTCCCCTAATCCTAACCGGTACGCTAACACTAACACGTACCCTAACACGTACGCTCACCCTAAACTGTTGTCGTACCCTATCCTGTCCCCTAACCGTCCCCATCCCCTAACCCTAACCCTAACCCTAACCCTTACCCGAAGCCTTACCATAACCCGTCCCCTAATCCTAACCCGTACGCTAACACTAAACCGTACTCTAACACGTACGCTCACCCTATACCGCTGTCGTACCGTAACCTGTTCCCTAAACCATCCCCGTCCCCGTCACCTAACCCTAACCCTAACCCTAACCCTTACCCGAAGACTTACCCTAACCCGTCCCCTAATCCTAACCCGTACGCTAACAATAACCCGTACCCTAACACGTACGCTCACCCTAAACCGTTGTCGTACCCTAACCTGTCCCCTAAACCGTCCCTGTCCCCTAACCCTAACCCTAACCCTAACCCTAACACTTACCCGAAGCCTTACACTAACCCGTCCCCTAATCCTAACCCGTACGCTAACACTAACCCGTACCCTAACACGTACGCTCACCCTAAACCGTTGTCGTACCATAACCTGTCCCCTAAACCGTCCCCGTCCCCTAACCCTTACCCTAAACCTGACCATAACCCTAACCCTTACCTGAAACTTTACCCTAACCCGTCCCATAATCCTATCCCGTACGCTAACACTAACCCGTACCCTAACACGTACGCTAACCCTAAACCGTTGTCGTACCCTAACCTGTCCCCTAAACCGTCCCCGTCCCCTAAACCTAACCCTAACCCTAACCCTAACCCTAACCCTAACCCTTACCCGAAGTCTTACCCTAACCCGTCCTGTAATCCTAACACGTACGATAACACTAACACGTACCCTAACACGTACGCTCACCCTAAACCGTTGTCGTACCCTAACCTGTCCCTTAAACCGTCCCCGTCCCCGTCCCCTAACCCTAACCCTAACCCTTACCCGAAGCCTTACCCAAACCCGTCACCTAATACTAACCAATACACTAACTCTAACCCGTACCCTAACACGTACGCTCACCCTAAAATGTTGTCGTACCCTAACCAGTCCCCTAAACCATCCCCGTCCCCTAACCCTAACCCTAACCATAACCCTAACACTTACCCGAAGCCTTACACTTACCCGTCCCCTAATCCTAACCCGTACGCTAACACTAACCCATACCCTAACACGTACACTCACCCTAAACAGTTGTCGTACCCTAACCTGTACCCTAAAACGTCGCCGTCCCCTAACCATAACCCTAACCCTAACCCTAACCCTAACCCTTACCCGAAACCTTACCCTAACCCGTCCCTTAATCCTAACCCGTACGCTAACACTAACCCGTACCCTAACACGTACGCTCACCCTAAACCGTTGACGTACCCTAAACTGTCCCCTAAATCGTCCCCGTCCCCTAACCCTAACCCTTACCCTAACCTTAACCCTAACCCTTACCCGAAGCCTTACCCTAACCCATCCCCTAATCCTAACCCGTACGCTAACACTAAACCGTACCCTAACACGTACGCTCACCCTAAACCGTTGTCATACACTAACCTGTCCCCTAAACCGTCCCCGTCCCCGTCCCCTAACCCTAACCATAACCCTAGCCCTTACCGTAAGCGTTACCCTAAACCGTCCACTAATCCTAACCCGTACGCTAACACTAACCCGTACCCTAACACCTACGCTCACCCTAAACCGTTGTCGTACCTTAACCTGTCCCCTAAACCGTCTCCGTCCCCTAACCCTAACCCTAACCCTAACCCTAACCCTTACCCGAAGCCTTACACTAAACCGTCCCCTAATCATAAACCGTACGCTAACACTAACCCGTACCCTAACACATACGCTCACCCTAAACAGTTGTCGTACACTAACATGTCCCCTAAACCGTCCCCGTCCCCTAAACCTAACCCTAACCCTAACCCTTACCCGAAGCCTTACCCTTACCCGTCCCCTAATCCAAACCCGTACGCTAACACTAACCCGTACCCTAACACATACGCTCACCCTAAACCGTTGTCGTACCCTAACCTGTCCCCTAAACCGTCCGAGTCCCCTAACCCTAACCCTAACCATAACCGAAACCCTTACCCGAAACCTTACCGTCACACTTCCCCAATCCTAACCCGTACGCTAACACTAACCCTTACCCTAACACGTACGCTCACCCTAAACCGTTGTCATACCCTAACCTGTTCCCTAAATCGTCCCCGTCCCCGTCCCCTAACCCTAACCCTAACCCTAACCGTAACCCTTACCCGAAGCCTTACCCTAACCCGTCCCCTAATCCTAACACGTAGGCTAACACTAAACCATACCCTAACACGTACGCTCACCCTAAACCATTGTCGTACGAGAACCTGTCCCCTAAATCGTCCCCGTCCCCTAACACTAACCCTAACACTAACCCTAACCCTAAACCTTACCCGAAGCCTTACCCTAACCCGTCCCCTAATCCTAACCCGTACGCTAACCCTAACACTAACCCTAACACTTACCCGAAACCTTACCATAAACCGTCCCCTAATCCTAACATGTACGCCCTCACTAAACCGTACCCTAACACATACGTTCACCCTAAACCGTTGTCGTACCCTAACCTGTCCCTTAAACCGTCCCGGTCCCCGTCCACTAACCCTAACCCTAACACTTACCCGAAGCCTTACTCTAACCCGTCCCCTAATCCTAACCCGTACGTTAACACTAACCCGTACCCTAACACGTACGCTCACCCTAAACCGTTTTCGAACATTAACCTGTCCCCTATACCGGCCCCTAACCCTAACCCTAACCCTAACCCTATCTCTAACCCTAACCCTTACCCAAAGCCTTACCCTAAACCGTCCCCTAATCCTAACTCGTACGCTAACACTGACCCGTACCCTAACACATACGATCACCCTAAACCGTTGTCGCACCCTAACCTGTCCCCTAAACCGTCCCCGTCCCCTAACCCTAACCCTAAACCTAACCCTAACCCTAACCCTTACCTGAAGCCTTACCCTAACCCGTCCCGTAATCCTAACCCGTATGCTAACACTAACCCGTACCCTAACACGTACGCTCACCCTAAACCGTTGTCGTACCCTAAGCTGTCCCCTAAACCGTCCCCGTCCCCGTACCCTAACCCTAACCCTAACCCTAACCCTTACCCAAAGCCTTACCCTAACCCGTCCCCTAATCCTAACCCGTATGCTAACACTAACCCGTACCCTAACACGTACGCTCACCCTAAACCGTTGTCGTACCCTAACCTGTCCCCTAAACCGTCCCCGTCCCCTAACCCTAACGCTAACCCTAACCCTAACCCAAACCCTTACCCGAAGCCTTACCCTAACCCGTCCCCTAATCCTAACCGGTACGCTAACACTAACACGTACCCTAACACGTACGCTCACCCTAAACTGTTGTCGTACCCTATCCTGTCCCCTAACCGTCCCCATCCCCTAACCCTAACCCTAACCCTAACCCTTACCCGAAGCCTTACCATAACCCGTCCCCTAATCCTAACCCGTACGCTAACACTAAACCGTACTCTAACACGTACGCTCACCCTATACCGCTGTCGTACCGTAACCTGTTCCCTAAACCATCCCCGTCCCCGTCACCTAACCCTAACCCTAACCCTAACCCTTACCCGAAGACTTACCCTAACCCGTCCCCTAATCCTAACCCGTACGCTAACAATAACCCGTACCCTAACACGTATGCTCACCCTAAACCGTTGTCGTACCCTAACCTGTCCCCTAAACCGTCCCTGTCCCCTAACCCTAACCCTAACCCTAACCCTAACACTTACCCGAAGCCTTACACTAACCCGTCCCCTAATCCTAACCCGTACGCTAACACTAACCCGTACCCTAACACGTACGCTCACCCTAAACCGTTGTCGTACCATAACCTGTCCCCTAAACCGTCCCCGTCCCCTAACCCTTACCCTAAACCTGACCATAACCCTAACCCTTACCTGAAAGTTTACCCTAACCCGTCCCATAATCCTATCCCGTACGCTAACACTAACCCGTACCCTAACACGTACGCTCACCCTAAACCGTTGTCGTACCCTAACCTGTCCCCTAAACCGTCCCCGTCCCCGTCCCCTAACCCTAACCCTAACCCTAACCCAAACCCTTACCCGAAGCCTTACACTAACCTGTCCCCTAATCCTAAAACGTACGCTAACAGCAACCCGTACCCTAACACGTACGCTCACCCTAAACCGTTGTCGTACCCTAACCTGTCCCCTAAACCGTCCCCGTCCCCTAAACCTAACCCTAACCCTAACCCTAACCCTAACCCTAACCCTTACCCGAAGTCTTACCCTAACCCGTCCTGTAATCCTAACACGTACGATAACACTAACATGTACCCTAACACGTACGCTCACCCTAAACCTTTGTCGTACCCTAACCTGTCCCTTAAACCGTCCCCGTCCCCGTCCCCTAACCCTAACCCTAACCCTTACCCGAAGCCTTACCCAAACCCGTCACCTAATACTAACCAATACACTAACTCTAACCCGTACCCTAACACGTACGCTCACCCTAAAATGTTGTCGTACCCTAACCAGTCCCCTAAACCATCCCCGTCCCCTAACCCTAACACTAACCATAACCCTAACACTTACCCGAAGCCTTACACTTACCCGTCCCCTAATCCTAACCCGTACGCTAACACTAACCCATACCCTAACACGTACACTCACCCTAAACAGTTGTCGTACCCTAACCTGTCCCCTAAAACGTCGCCGTCCCCTAACCATAACCCTAACCCTAACCCTAACCCTAACCCTTACCCGAAACCTTACCCTAACCCGTCCCTTAATCCTAACCCGTACGCTAACACTAACCCGTACCCTAACACGTACGCTCACCCTAAACCGTTGACGTACCCTAAACTGTCCCCTAAATCGTCCCCGTCCCCTAACCCTAACCCTTACCCTAACCTTAACCCTAACCCTTACCCGAAGCCTTACCCTAACCCATCCCCTAATCCTAACCCGTACGCTAACACTAAACCGTACCCTAACACGTACGCTCACCCTAAACCGTTGTCATACACTAACCTGTCCCCTAAACCGTCCCCGTCCCCGTCCCCTAACCCTAACCATAACCCTAGCCCTTACCGTAAGCGTTACCCTAAACCGTCCACTAATCCTAACCCGTACGCTAACACTAACCCGTACCCTAACACCTACGCTCACCCTAAACCGTTGTCGTACCTTAACCTGTCCCCTAAACCGTCTCCGTCCCCTAACCCTAACCCTAACCCTAACCCTAACCCTTACCCGAAGCCTTACACTAAACCGTCCCCTAATCATAAACCGTACGCTAACACTAACCCGTACCCTAACACATACGCTCACCCTAAACAGTTGTCGTACACTAACATGTCCCCTAAACCGTCCCCGTCCCCTAAACCTAACCCTAACCCTAACCCTTACCCGAAGCCTTACCCTTACCCGTCCCCTAATCCAAACCCGTACGCTAACACTAACCCGTACCCTAACACATACGCTCACCCTAAACCGTTGTCGTACCCTAACCTGTCCCCTAAACCGTCCGAGTCCCCTAACCCTAACCCTAACCATAACCCAAACCCTTACCCGAAACCTTACCGTCACACTTCCCCAATCCTAACCCGTACGTTAACACTAACCCTTACCCTAACACGTACGCTCACCCTAAACCGTTGTCATACCCTAACCTGTTCCCTAAATCGTCCCCGTCCCCGTCCCCTAACCCTAACCCTAACCCTAACCGTAACCCTTACCCGAAGCCTTACCCTAACCCGTCCCCTAATCCTAACACGTAGGCTAACACTAAACCATACCCTAACACGTACGCTCACCCTAAACCATTGTCGTACGAGAACCTGTCCCCTAAATCGTCCCCGTCCCCTAACACTAACCCTAACGCTAACCCTAACCCTAAACCTTACCCGAAGCCTTACCCTAACCCGTCCCCTAATCCTAACCCGTACGCTAACCCTAACACTAACCCTAACACTTACCCGAAACCTTACCATAAACCGTCCCCTAATCCTAACATGTACGCCCTCACTAAACCGTACCCTAACACATATGTTCACCCTAAACCGTTGTCGTACCCTAACCTGTCCCTTAAACCGTCCCGGTCCCCGTCCACTAACCCTAACCCTAACACTTACCCGAAGCCTTACTCTAACCCGTCCCCTAATCCTAACCCGTACGTTAACACTAACCCGTACCCTAACACGTACGCTCGCCCTAAACCGTTTTCGAACATTAACCTGTCCCCTATACCGGCCCCTAACCCTAACCCTAACCCTTACCCAAAGCCTTACCCTAAACCGTCCCCTAATCCTAACTCGTACGCTA